>NW_006771890.1:1172022-1211451 GCF_000442215.2 Lipotes vexillifer
GGGGACAAAATTCTTATAACATTGGGAAAATGAGCAATCTGGACACAGTGAACTACTTGACAATCTAATCCGAGGAGGATTCGTCTGCCAGCAAGAGATCTGGACCCCTTCTCAGCTCAAAGGGAAGTTGGGAATCATTAGGCACGGAGGACTTAAATTCTCTGTTTGATCATCATACAGTTTGTTTTCAGTCGTCTTGTATGGCCACATTAGACAGGAATTGATTCTATTTAAAAAGACTAAGGATGGGTTGACTGTTGGTAAAAACGGAGTCAAGCAGGTTTTTATAAAACATACTTTTCCAGATCTTGGTTTCTAATACCATTTTCCAATGAAAGGAACCAAAGCTCCTTGGAGAAATGGCAGATTTTAGGACTGGGTCAGGAAATTTCTAAGATGAGCCTAGAGCGTTTGTAGTGTCAGAAAGTAATAAGGAAGTGCTCCAAAAATCAAACAACAAAAACAGAATGATGAGTATATGCCAAAGAGACACAGGAATCAACTGGCTATTGGCTCCCAATGGCCAACCTGGAATAATTTGAATAACAAAATTAAGTAATATTGGATTGCAACCCAAAGTATAAAGTAAATATCCACGATATATGTAAACGGCAGTGGGTGGTAGGGGGGAGTAGACAAATCTCCCATGCAGAAGAATTCCAAATAATGTATGTAGCTACTGTGCCCTAAAGGAGGTGGAGCGTAACTCCCACTGCTTAGCTGTGGGCTGTGGGCTGTGTGACTTCCTTCCAAAGAATACAGTATGGAAAGCGAGAGAAAAAAAAGAGTAACTTTACAGTGGGGAAACTTGACAGTTATCACCTCAGCCAGGTAATCAGGGTTAGCGACAACAATGATTAAGTCATGTGATGTGATGAGAATGGCACTTCCTCCTCAGAACCCATAAATCCCACTTTAATCATGAGAAGATATCTGTTGTCAACACCTATATTTCCCCTCCGGAGAATTAATTGTGTTAAATAATTTGTGTTAAACATTACCATATCTCTTTCAAGCTGCTCATGTCCCTAGGAGGAATAACACATCTGGTGTGAAAGGGCTTACAAGGTTTGCTATGCAGGGGAAGCAGCACACCAGAGCCTTGGAACCTTTGTGGCAAAGGTTTGGAGGTGGAGAAAAGCGTTCCTAGAGGAGGGTGATGCCCCACTGCTTACTTCCCAAATCCACCTACATCTACCAAGGGATGGCCCTGTGCTGTTTATCGAGGAAGTTAGTATTTTATATCCCCTGCTAATCTAAGTATCCATGCAGTTTGGATTTATCTAAGTTGTACAAATGAAATGTAGGTCAAAAGCATTTTTACAGATTTTCAGGATACAGACTAATCTTTACCCAAGCAGCTAGGTCTCTGGAACTTGACTTTTATGAAGAGGAATGCTAGCTGACCTACCAAGACTTCGTTTAATGGATTCAACTTTTTAATTCCTTTTTTTTCCTGCCTGTCAGGAATTACTACCTTAACATCTTTTCGCCAGCTGAAAACCCCAGTGTTTCTGCAGTTGGCATGTGCTGCAGCAGAGCATGAGGGCTTTGGCTCAATACCCCTCTGCTGCATTTCCTAGTTTCTTTTCCTTTCCAGTGCAGGATTTCCCCAAAGCTGTATGAGTTCAGCTAGTTTTAATAGGTGTTAAGTGGGGGAAAAAAATGGCTTCATGCACAGATGGGTTTAGGAAATAAACCCTTGGTATCTGCGGCTTCCACATCTGCATATTCAACCAACCATGGATCAAAAATAATCAAAAAAATTTCAGAAAGTTTCGAAAAGCAAAACTTGAATTTGCTGCACACTGGCAACTATTTACATAGCATTTACGTTGTATAAGGTATTATAAATAATCTAAAGATGATTTGAAGTATATGGGAGGATATGCTGTAGGTTATACACAAATACTATGCCATTTTATGTCAGGGACTTGAGCATCTGTGGATTTTGATATCTGTATGTGTCCTGGAACCAGTCCTCTGTGGGTACTGAGGGATAGCTGTACAGAGTTAAGCCAAGTTAAGCAAGTTTCTTTACTACAGGACTTTTCAGAGGCTTGACTTCCCTGATGTGCACTGTGAGTCTCTTAAGACTGTGTATGGTATGGCTCATCTCCAAACCCCATGAAACCTGCCTCCTTGTAGTGTCTCTGGAGCCTGGTGCTCAGGGATCAGTGCTTGGAGGTGCATACTTGAAAAACAGTGTTTTACACTTTTTTTTTCAATTGCTTTGCCCTCATCAGACTTGTCTTATGTCCATAAGTCATCTGTACCATAATTTACACACTATTAAATTTTTACTCCATATGATTCCCCTCCTCCCAATATATATACGTTTGTAATTTTTTAAATAGCATAGTTGAACCTCTGTAGAACTTCGGGTTTTATTTTAGTCACATCATCTTCTGCATTGGCACTGGTGAATTGTCACTCACCTATGCATATTAAGAGGCATAAGCAAATTGCTGCTGAATCCAGAGGTAGAGCAAATCACCTCAAATGATTATGCAAAAAATCCAATTTGGGTCTTACTTAAAAAAAAAATTTATTTATTTGGTTGCACCAGGTCTTAGTTGTGACAGGCAGGCTCCTTAGTTGCAGCACGCCGGCTCCTTAGTTGTGGCATGCGAACTTTTAGTTGCAGCATGCATGTGGGGTCCAGTTCCCCAGTGAGGGATCGAACCCAGGCCCCCTGCATTGGGATCGAGGAGTCCCATCCACTGCGCCACCAGGGAGGTCCCCTAATTTGGGTCTTATAATTGCTTTTTTGTGGCAGTCCCACTATGTGGACTTACTTTAATAGGAAAAAAAAAAACCTTCAAAAGATTAATGCACTTGCTAAGATATTTTCTTTCTATCATCACAGAGCTTCTTACTGTTGAGGAGAAAACAGTAAATTTCAAGTCACCTAGTTTATATGGTGTCAGTTTTTAGATGTAACAGTACCTGGTAGAGAAGTAGATAAAATTAAGCAAAATATCCTGCTTTTCCTAAGAAGGAAAAACACTAGAGATCATTTCCAATTTAAGTCTAAATAATGTAAAAAGAGGTTTTGCAAGAGCTGCTGAGAAGACCCTGAAACACATGGCAGTTACCTCTCTACTGTGGTCTAAACTGCCCATGATAGGGTCATCTGGGACATGGTACAAATCAATTCTCTTCCTGTGGTTCAAGGGTATTAATTTTCTTATGCCTTCAAAATGTTGTTTACCAAAAATATAAGCCACAGCACTAATAAACTCATTTGAGGTCTTTAGATTGTTTTGAATATTTTATTTATTAGCAACATAAACCAACAGATGTGTTTATTGTTGTAAAGTGTAAACATATTAGGGATGTGATGCTCATAAATGCATTATCAGTCATTCTTTCTAATGTTTGTCAAAATGTTATTATTTGTTATGCAAAAAGGAGTGGGTGTCTGGCCCTGTGGCTAAAGTATAGGACACAAGGCAGTATTGGACAGTAATTATTAAGTCAGTTAAGTAAATAAAGTGTAAAATCCCCTTACACTTTGGCTCTGGGGAGGGACTTGTCTTCGAGTGGAATCAAGACCTTTCAAAGGCTCCTGAAGAACAGGAAAGGGTAGGGATTGAATTTTTGAGATACCTTGCTTTCAACCCTGTAAGCCAGAATGCAGTTACTATATTAGTTAAATGTGGAAATAAATCAGTAGGTATTTATAGGGTAACCACTATGCCAAAGGATGGGTGCAGAGCAATAAACCTAACTCTTCTAGTCTTCAGTGATTTTACAATTCATTTAGAGTGATGAGATGTAAACTCAGTGACAAAGTTCATTGCCAATCCTAGAATCAAAGACTGCTGAAGCACCCTGAGGTTTTCTTTCAGTAACTGCCTTTAAAAAGCATTATTGTTTCTGTTTTGATCCCAGTTGCCAAATCAGTAGTCCAAGCCAAAGGGCTGGGTCAGAAGAAGAAAGATCATGTGTGGAAGAGTTTTGGGGAGGACAAATGTGATTCTACTAGTTGCCATAGTTTAGAATCCATAACATTACTTCCTGAAAAAGCTGAAAATTTGAACCTTGCTCAAAATATCGGCATAGGAGGTAATAAAATATAGTGGGTAAATATCAGGCCTTGAAGTCTAACTTAGGTGGCATTTGTGGCAGGTTTTTGAGTCTCTGATCTTCACTTTATTCATCATTAAAATAGGGATAGTGAAAATGTAACACAACTATAATAACTACCAACGGAGTTTCTATAAGAATAAAATCAGATAACACTTTAAAACTAAGACCACTTTACACTATGCTAGTATGTACTTGGTAAAGTCTCACTAAACATCACCTGCTATAAGAATTACTGTAACAACACCTGTGGAATCTTATTTGGGGGACAGGAATAAAGTTTACAGAATAGGGAATAGAAGCATATAGTTAAAGGACCTAATTTCTAATTTTTAAATATGAAATATTCTTTTGGCATTTATGCTAACTATCCACAACTACCTAGAGTGTTCCAAGATGTTAGAGGAGCTCTCTAAGTAAGAGGGAAATTGGAATATTCAACACATCAAGATATGAGAGAGGAATTAACTGGTGATGGTCTTATTAGGTGGCCCCAGACAGGGGCCACAAAGGGGACTGGCAGATCCTGTTGGTTGGTGTACGTTAAAAGCCCAGCAGCTTGGGTTGAAAGATCAGTGATGATAAGCAAGTCTGTTTTGTTCCAACCTACCCACAAGGACAGTCATTACCAGATATAATCATGCTTGTCAAAAGCAGTTACTGAAAACCCTCTGCTGCTTCAGCATAATCAGAACGACAGAAGTTACAGGATGGTTTTCCTTGTGAGAGGCGTCCATGCAGAATGCTAATTAGGTGAAGTAAAAGGAATATGGATCAGCAGCTGACAGATGCATTTCTTTCTAGTGAGTGAACATGAGAAAGGAAATAGGAAGAGGAAGGATGTGACTTACCTGTGTTATGGTTCATGATGTGATTATGTTGATTTCAGGCTTTTAGTCCTTCTCATCTGCTGGTTTTGTAAAGAGATGCTGGGAAGAACCACAGCAGAGAGAAAGCTGGGTTTTCCCTCTGAAATGTTAGAGGTGCTGTCATTTGGAAATATCTTAGTACAAAGAAAAAATGAACTTAGAACCCAGTGCCACTTGTTATCATACAACTCCTGGAAAGAAAGCTATCTAAAAATAAAGTTTGGAGTCTTTTTTTTTTTTTTTTTGCCCACTTCTGCTTTCTTTTGGGTGACCTCAAATGGAACTTGAATCCAGTGGCAAATGGGCCCAACAACCAAGATCCAGCCTCCTTGGAGTCACTCTGTATCTTTGCTTTTATTTCCTTCCAAACATTCAGTTTGTAAGAGAAATCTCAACATTTATCCAGAAAATCTCACATGGCTGTTGTCTGGGTGACCATGACAGAGGGCTTCCTGCCTGTAAGGCACAAATGTAAACTCTTCACAAGCAGAGCTTCATATAATTCTCATAGCATGCTGAGAGGTCAGTCTTATTACTCTCATGAGTACCTGTGTGAGAGATGAGAAAAAGTAGCACAGTGAGGCTGTGTGTGTGGCCCGAGGCCACACAGCTCCTAAGTGGTAGAGCCAGGTTTCAACCCTCGGCCATGGGTCTCCAGAGTCTATAGTCTAAGAAAGCATATTAACCACAAAGGGGCTTTGGGACAGCTTTGAGATGAAGACATGGCCTGCAGGACAAGGTCTGAGCCAACTGGGCACTACGGAGACCCAGCTGGCATGCCCAACTCTTAATTACTTGTGAGATACCGTAGGCTGATAGACCACCTATGTGCTGCTCAAGTGGCTGTTTTGGAGGTGTGAGGTGGATGGAGTGGATGGCAGGTGGCAATATCTAGAAAGCTCCTGTGTGGGCCAGTGATTAAGAGGTTGGCCTCTGGAGACCATGCAGCCAGCTTCTAATGCTCAGTGTTGGTGGTGATAGCTGGTCAGTAATTCCAACACTTGCTTCCAGTGTGACCTTGGGGAAGTTGCGTCAAATTCCTAAGCCTCAGTTTCTCCACCTAAAATATGATGATGATAAGGATACCTATGAATGGGAATTCCCTGGCGGTCCAGTGGTTAGGAGTCCATGCTCTCACTGCCGAGGGCCCGGGTTCAGTTCCTGGTCGGGGAACTAAAATACCAGAAGCTGTGTGGCGTCTCCAAAAAAACCCCACGAAATAGGGCTGCTGTGAGGATTAGCGAGAGAAAAATAAGTAAAAGCTTTAAAATAGGGCCTGGAACATGATAAGTTTGCAATCCATGGTGGAGGTGATTGCTTTTGTTTGGTTGTTGTTCCTGGGGCAAGGGGAGGACTTCTGAAGATAACTGACAGTAAATAAAGCACCTTCCACCAGCTGTCAAAATATGGAACTGCTCTGTGGAAAATATTTTTTCCTAACATCAGAGGTACTGGAGGAGATTGGGGTCTGGGTGAATTGCAGTCAAAGTTAGTCTGAACCCTAATTTCATATTGTAAACCAGCTGCCCTCTGTTTCCAAATCTTCCCCAAGATTGTGCCTTCTGCCTCCAGTTCCTCTGTTCTATAGCTCAGCAGTGCTTTTCCCTTCATCCCGTGCCCTTGTGGACACCTGGAAACCCAAGGCTGCTGAGAGCGTGGGTTCCCTACCTGGGAAGACTTGAGACCTAGGGAGCCGTCAGGTGCTTGACAAATGCCAGGTGATGCCAGAAGAATCTGGTCCAAAAATGGAATGGGTTTTCTTGATTATATTCAGTGTTTAGTCTTCTATTGTAAGTTCACATGGTTCTACCTTATTTTCAGCACTCTTTTTTTTTTTTTTTTGAGTCCTTGATTTTTCAGTGCTTTCTTGTTCCTAAAGCCAAGGTGTTGACCCATCTCCACAACCTGGAAGCCATGTTTGGGTTAGAACAAAGTGGAAGGCTTGGGGATTGTTCGTATTGCACAAGGAGCTTGTGTATGTCTTTTATGTTGCTGTGCAAATGATAGTATTTTCTTTAGTACACTCATGCCTCAGGTCAGAGAAGCAATTGATAGTTCTCCCTAAAAATGATTAATAAATTAGAATCAAAAGGGGAAAAACAAACAAAACCATAACAAAACATCTCCCACACATATAAAGCACCCTTTGGGAGGTGGGGCCTTGGAAGTTGTAGATTATCTGGCAGAAAGTTCTTGAGCTCTGACTCGGCTTTGCCACCTTTTAGCAGTGTGACTGTGGACAAGTCACTGATCCTTCTGAGCCACATTTTCCTTAGCTCTAAGTATGGATCATAATGCCTGCCCAGCCTTCCTCACTGCAGTCATAAAGAGACTGAAACAGACATGTATCTGAAGGCATATATATATATGATACTTTATGATTTCATATTTATACTTTCAATTAAAATATGGGACCACAGAGTTTTTAGCTTCTGATATATCATATCTGTATCTCTGTCTTTCATATCAAGAAACTTAGTTCTAAGGACTTAGGGATGATAGAATTAGAATATCTCATAACTCATAATAAGTCATTTGCTTAGTCTCACATTATATATAAAACATCTCAGACTAATATCACCATGAGTATGATTATTCAAAATACTTAAAACACTTATTTTGCATTTGTTTTTCCCATTCTCTCTATTAAAGTTTTTTTTAATCATATCTACATTTTGAAGCATGTAGCCATTATATACTATCACTTTTAATCTTAATTTAGTCTTTCATAAAAAATAAATTTATTTATTTATTTATCTTTGGCTGTGTTGGGTCTTCGTTGCTGCACGCGGGCCATCTCTCTAGTTGCGGTGAGCCGGGTCTGCTCTTCACTGCGGTGCGCGGGCTTCTCATTGCTGTGGTCTCTCCCGTTGTGGAGCACGGGCTGTAGGTGCACGGGCCTCAGCAGTTGTGGCACACGAGCTCAGTAGTTGTGGCTCACGGGCCCTAGAATGCAGGATCAGTAGTTGTGGCGCGTGGGCCCAGTTGCTCTGCGGCATGTGGGATCTTCCCAGACGAGAGCTCAAACCCATGTCCCCTACATTGGCAGGTGGATTCTTAACCATTGCGCCACCAGGGAAGTCCCTGTATTTCTTAAATAATAAGATTTGAAAGTCAAAATTACTCCTTGGTTCATGGGCTGGATGTTGTATTAGCAGGCATGAAAACAGCATTAATCTCAAGGCAGATTCCCAACCACTGCGCCACCAGGGAAGCCCTTAATTTAGTCTTAATTTCTCAAAAATCTATTTAATCTTCACCACCAGTCCTAATCTCTGCTCAATAGCCATTTGATTGCCTGAAGCTTATTCTCTAGTATATTCCTCAGAAATGCCTCAAGGGAACCATATTCCCTGAGTTCCTATGTATTGCCTGGGTCCCTTATACTTGAAAATAATTTTGCTGAGTATAAAATCCTTTAGCTCATATTTTAGTTCTTTGAGTAGTTTAAATATTTTAATAATTTTCTTTTGCAAAAATTGTTACTTTCAAAGTCTGGTTATAATATTTTTTTCCCTTATAAGTCACTGTTTTTTGTTTCTCAGATGCTCAGAGAATTTTTTTTTTTTCTCCTTAAGGTTTAGTGATAAAAGTGGATGGTGGGGTAGAAATAGAGCCAGAATATCTCAGAAAGCAACCAATATATTTTTAAACACTACATGAAAACAACAGAAGAGGGAGCTCTGAAGTTAGAAAAGCTATTGTGAACTATACTTTCCCCTAAAAGTTTAGGAAGATTAATTTCATATAAATATAAACCATAGAAAAGGATGGAGGTAAAATCCTTTACAGAGACAAAATAAGATAAAAAGAATAAGGAGCAGAAAAACACCTCTACACACAACACACCAAATAGACACGCTCACAAAACAGATTAGAACTGTATCTTATTATTGTTAAAATGCACCAAAATGCATTAAGAAAGAGATAAAAGATATGAGAGAACAATGTAACCAAAATAGAAAAATCTATAAAATGAGGTGACAGAAGTGAGGAAAGCATTGGAAATAAAAAAAGAAGTGTATTAGAAGTAAAGATTAAACTAGTAGGAACACAAGAGCAAACACTCACGACTGTTAATGCCTTAAAAGAAATAGAAATGTTCCTTAAATAGGAACATTTAAAACAGAAAAAATAGAAAAAAGAATTCAAGAGGAAGGGACAGGTATTAAAGAGAAGCAAAGGAGATCTAACATATAACTAATAGGAGCCCCTGAAAAAAACTAGAGCAAGGAACAGAACTAACACTAAATCTATAATTCAAGAAAAATTACCTGAAATGAGAAGGATTTGAAATTCCACATTGGGACCTCATATCTGCGAAGAATGGCCTGCTATGACCATCACCCAAGACAGACTCTGGTGTCTTGTTCGATCATTGCTTATATCTGCCATGCCCAGAACTGTGCCTGGTGCATAGTTGGTGCTCAAACTGTTGGCCAAATGCATTCATGTTTGGTGAATAAATAGAAGATTCTCTAAAATGCCTAGGAAATGTAATAATCTTATTTTCCTTAACTATTACTTGCTGAATATTACCCTGGATGAGACTGAGAATATTATCACAAGCTGTTACACACTGAATTGTGTCCCCCCTCCAATCCACAGGTTGAACCCCTAAGCCTCAATGTGACTGTGTTTTGAGATAGGGCCTTTAAGGAGGTAGTTAAGATTAAATGAGGGCATCAGTCCTAATCCAATAGGACCGATATCCTTATAAGGAGAGGAAAAGACACCAGGCACAGAGAAAACACCATGTGAGGACACAGTAAGAAGTGGCCTAAGTAAGCCAAACAGAGCCAAACAGAGAGCCTCACTAGAAACCCACTCTGCTGGCACCTTGATCTTGGACTTCCAGCCTCCAGAACTGTTAGAAAATAAATTCCTGTTGTTTAAGCCATTCAGTCTGTGATATTCTTTTTAGGATAACCTTAGCTGACTAATACAAATTTTAAGGTTTGTGTCACCCCATCAAGTAAAGAAACACTACCAGCTAAGGTGTTTGCTGAAGGTGAAAGGGATGCAGCATAGGTAGTGGAGGAAGGTAGTTATAAATACCAACTATGACCTTGTGACTGGTTACAGAAATGAGGACCATAATTGTCCTGAGAATTTCCTCCTTATTTTGTTATGAATGTGTGTGTATAGCAAATATCTTTGTTTTCTTCCCTCTTGTTTTTCCCTTGTCATGTTGCATAAGAGGTATTGGCATTTATATCATAGTATTTTAGTATTGTTAACTGTATAACATGGTACAACTCTTCAATGCAAGTCAGTATTCTTGTATTTTGGAGTTAAGAGATAACAAGTATATTTGCATAATCAACTTAATTTGAAACTATAGATTATTTAGGATGGAATAAGGTGACCAATCCAGGATTTTTTGTGGAAGCATTATTACTGCTATCTGCCACTGTTTATCTAGAATCTGTAGACCGTGGCATTCTCACTCACTAGTGAGAATGAGTGTAAATCTCAAATGTTAACCTATTTTGGTCCCCTCTACACTGATCCCATCTGGTCCAGCTCTGA
This sequence comes from Lipotes vexillifer, assembly GCF_000442215.2. Lineage (NCBI taxonomy): Eukaryota > Metazoa > Chordata > Mammalia > Artiodactyla > Lipotidae > Lipotes > Lipotes vexillifer. The sequence goes on from NW_006771890.1 coordinate 1,182,516, forward strand.
TGGCAATTTCAGAAATGGAGTAGTGTTATTGCCTCTCTGAGCAGTGTTCGCCTTGCGTCTGCTCCAGCCCTTGAAATCTCTATCTTTCTCTTAAATCCAAGTGAATGCTGTTTCTTTGCATCATAGGTATGGCACTGATATGGATCAGAATTAGTATTAAGTGACCTGGCTCCAAGGAGCTAGTTAGATAAATATCAAAATGATATTGTCATAAAATAATTTCATTTATAAGGCAGAACAATAGTGTGAAATTTGAGGACCCACTGAGTTATAGTGAGGCTCTGGTGTTTTACTGTTCAAGCTCTCCTGTTGAACTCTGCTTGGTTCCAGTATTTATGGACTGTCTGTTAGCAGCTTTTTTTTTTTTTTTTTTTTTTTTTTTTGCTGTACATGGGCCTCTCACTGTTGTGGCCTCTCCCGTTGCGGAGCACAGGCTCTGCACGCGCAGGCTCAGCGGCCATGGCTCATGGGCCCAGCCGCTCCACGGCATGTGGGATCTTCCCGGACCGGGGCGCGAACCCACGTCCCCTGCATCGGCAGGCGGACTCTCAACCACTGCGCCACCCGGGAAGCCCTGTTAGCAGCTTTTGAAATTTTTTATTCATGCAGTAATCTCTCCAGAGATTCTCCTTAATTGGGATCCCAAGATACATCTATGTAGAGTGCCTGGATCCCAGTATTTCGATTTTTTTTTATTGCAAAGCTGCCTTTTGGGCATGATCTTTTCATTTCTTAAAAAGAATTCCCTTTTGCTAAAGGACAAGCAGATCCTTGCAGAAAAATCCTCTGCTTTTTTGCAGGATGGTCTGGTGATGAGATTGTCGGAAAACTAGCCCTGGATTTAGGTTGAGCCTCTGGTATTGGATACCACACTAAAAATTATTTGAGAATAACTTAATCATAAAATGGGTATACATAGACTTACTAGTAGATAATGTCAGCCCCGCCTATTACAGAATGTGATGGGAGCACGGGATCAGCTGTGTGGTCAAGGGCGGTCGTGGGCTGGTATCTTGGCTGTTTCATGTCTGCTAGGTTTTATTTTTACTCTTTCTTTCCTTTGTCTTAGAAGTGTTTTAGGGGCTTCTGTAAAGACTTACCTGGCTAGAGACTATGTCATTAGGACTTGGCTACAATTCCTTCAAGTTAAACATTTTTCTCTCTGGGAGTCCTGCACACTCTGCACCAGGAGTTTTATTGTCTCTCTACTCTTTCTGGTGTTTTCCAGCCTGGGACACAGAGCTGCCTTTCTCTGTTCTCTGCTCTGTTCTCATGGGACCAGGCATTTGCCACCTGTCCCCTTCTATATGTCAGTGGCCCCCCAGCTCATTTATGCCAGGGACGTGAGTGACACTTCCTGTATCTCCCATCCTAGAGCCTGCTATTGACCAAGGGCTCCATGAGAGGGCTGTTGAGTTGGAGAAATCTGGGGGTAACTGGGAGAGCAGAGCCAACAAGAGGACTAGGACCTAAGAAAACACAGTGGATTAATTCCAGGCATCCTGGTTCTTATGTTAAATCCTTTCCTGGACTCAGCAACCTGACCACATTTCCTGAGACTTGGTTGGCCATGCTAGAGTCACACAACTTTTGCATTTTCTCTGAGCCTGTCTTTTCCGCTGGTCTTTGAAGGTCAGGACTTGATTTAATACTCTCACTGAATCATTTTGTGCCCCTCTTGTTTATACGCGGCTCTGGTATCGGACCTTTAATATGAAAGATTCAGAATGCCCTGAGTTTGACCAGCTCTCTCAGGTCCTCTTGCTCAGAGAACCTTCGTGTTGGTATGACGTTTTGAAATACAGTAACTCTGTGTTCTTAACTCTGTGTTTCTTCGCTCCGCTCAACAAGCCTTGTGTGTTAATTCTTTTGAGAGTAAGAGTTTATGGCTGCGTTTCTTTATTCCTGTTATCCCATGTTTTGATTTGGAGGAAATATTTGTGAGTTTGTGTATGTGTGTGGCCTTTGAGAGGATTCCATGGGTAGCAAGATGGGGATAACTTCAGTCTCTAATCCAGGGATTCTACATAAAATCACACAGAGATCTTGTTTAAATGTACTTTCTCATGCTTCCTCACAGTGAGTCACTGGGCTAGGTCTGGGCTGGGCTCAGAAATCCAGATTTTTCCATTTTCCTAGACAATGCTGGTGGGGTGACTTGAGAAGTGCTTCTCTGAGGAGGGGTGCTCACCCATTAAATGATGGGTTTGGGTTTGCCAGGGATGTGTCCAATCTCTCGAGGGTCATTTTCCACTTCCAGATGGGAAACTGGGGTTAATGGCATCTCTATCTCAAAATTCACTTCTTCCTACCTACCCATTTCCCCTTCTAGGGGCTGATTTAGGGACCACTGAGAATTGTCAGTTAGCTTCTAATAAACTACTCTTGATTTTTGGAACAACACAGTAAAGGGGGAAGATAAGACTCGGGCAAATTACTTGACCTCTTTGACCCTCAGTTCCCCTCTGTCAAAATGGAGATGATAATGGTACCTACTGAACAGATTGTTATAAAGATTAAATGCTAAGAATAGAGCCTAGTATATGTAATAAGTGCTACATAAGAGTTAGTTGCTGTTAGTATTATTGTTTTTGTTACTATCTTATTTGAATTAAAGTGAAAAATCTTCTTTGTCAGAAATTCATAGGTGTCAATAACAAAGATTTGGGAGAACGCTATACCTGCAGCTTGCGTGCTCTAAGGGAGTCTGTGCAACGTTTGGGATGATCGTGGTCCTTATCTGTAATGTGGAGGCTTTATCAATGCATCTACTATGTAGAGCATTACCAGGACATTTTCCTCTACTCCAGGCCCAGCTCAAAGGTGCTGCCAGTTGCAGATAAAAGCACCAGAGTAATGTCAGTGACTATTGTCTGCCTCTTTAATCTCATCATCAGGGAAATTAATATTTGGTTGCTGAAGGAAGACAAACATCTGTACCTTTTTCCTTCTAGAATAGCTCTTTGGTTTCTAGCGCCCACATTTTTCTCTCAGGTTAAAAACTGTCTAAACTAGATTTTCCTCTTTAAAAAAGGAATCATGTTTGATTTAATGGTAGTGTTTATAGCGCTATGGAGAGTTACGAGACATTCTGGCGTTAAAACCTTTAAATAAATATATTTTTGTTATATTGAAACTTTCCAAACTGAACTCAGAATTCACTCAGGCATCTTATAGAGCTTTGATACATAAGAGAAGGACAAATAATGTCTTTGTAAATTCCTAATAACATTGTGGCCACTTTTGCAGCTTGCAAATAAAACAACGAAACTCAGCGTAAGGATGTATGTTGGCAAATGTCCACGTGAGTATTAATCAACCTGCTGTTTGAAATAATGTCCCAATTACAGAAGACTTATTTGGGAAGAATTTGGTGTTTTGTCATCATCTCTCCTCTGAATGATTGCGGCAACCTCCTAAATGGGCTCCGTGCTCCTTTTCCCTTTTTACTTCAGTTCATCTTGTACAATGATTCCTGGGGTACCTTTTCTAAAATGGTGTTTCCATCAGCTCACTCCCTTGCTTAGAAGCCCAGGGTAGCTCCCACTGCCTCTAGCTAAAGCACAGTCCTTGAAGCTCTGTGTTCCACGCCCTTCCCTATCTGCTTTCCACCTTACTTGGCCGTCTCTCCCCTAACACTCCTCTGCTATAGATAGCACTGTATACCCCCTGTTCATCTCTCGCAGCCTTTGCTGAAGTTGTTTACTCTGCTTTGCTGAAGTTGTTTACTCTGCCTGAGGATGCCTTCCCCACCTCCACTGCCAAGCACTCTGGCACTTGGGGAATCCCTCAGGTCCCCTCAAATGTCTTTCAGTAAAGCCTTTTCCAGACACTCTACCCTCAAAATTAATCATTTCCTCCTCCTTTACTGGGTGATATATGGAGGCACAGAGAAGTTAAGTAACTTACCTAAGGTTACACATCTTTTTAGTGTCAGAGCTGGGGTGGGAAATGAACTACTTTCTGAAAAAAAAAATGAAAATGCAAAAGCAGAGCTGGGAGGTCAGTGTCAAATATAGGGACAAAAAATAGGAGTTGTGAGACCTCATCAGTGGACTGTACGCTGAAAGAAGGTTGTATTCTCAGTATTCTCTGAGTCCTAGAAAGGCAAGTCCCTAAGCCTGAGGTTTGGTGTCACTAGGTGTGTATTCCCTGCTGTTTGTGGTAGGAAGTGCTTTGCTGAGTCCTCAGGATTGAACAACTACCCTTTCTCTAATCAAGGGACCATCTGATGAGGCATGTGGCAGCTTCTGAGGTCTTCCTAGTCCATGTAGGCGCTGCCCTAAATATAGAGCCTGATTGTGAATCAATAGACATTTGAGTGAGGGAAAAGAGAGTAGGTTTATTAGGCTTATGTGCTATTGTGGGTCTTCCCAAGTTTCTGCTTCCCATAGTCCAAATTTCCCCACATAAGCTAGAATATGGTGAATGACACATACATGAGAATTTCAAATTAATGACATTGTACTCTTTGTTACTGATGCCATCAACATTGAAATGCAGAATTTTCTTCTCTTGTCAGGCATCCCTGTAAGGGCATCATCTATTAAATAAGTTGTTTTCTTCTCAGTGCACTTTCTCACCCAGAAACTCTATTAAAAAAATAATAATGAGCTTCTCTGATTAATAGGACAGAATAAAATTATCAAAGGCAGTTGGGGACTTCCCTGGTGGTCCAGTGGTTAAGACTGTGCACTCCCAGTGCAGGGGCATGGGTTGGATCCCTGGTCGGGGAACTAAGATCCTGCATGCCACATGGTGCGACCAAAAAAAAAAAAAAGCAAAAGGTAGCTTTCCACATTATTTATTCTACTCTTTTTGGCATAGTTGGCACTTTATAAATCTGTGTTTGGCCCTTTCTTCATCCACTTGGACTGAATTTCAGGCTACACTAAGCAGGGTCTAGTTATGACCACCGAAGCAGAAATGCAGAGTCAATGAGTAATTATTAAGAACTTTCCAGAATATTAGCTGTTTCAGTTGCTGCAGTGACTAGTGATGGAACAGTCCATTAGACATTTCTGTTCCCAGCAACTCCTGAGAACTGATTCCAATCTGAAGCAGCCAACCACTTTGATCAATACCATAATTAGTCTTACTGATGGATTGTTTTACACTGGTAGCCATCAAGGCAGTCCGTCAGTTCAGGAGGCACCAGAACTGTCCCCTGCAAGCTGTAATGTACCGCAAATATCTGATTCAAATCAACTTACTATTGAGGCCAGGATGACAAGCGTGAAATTAATTGTTCCACTTCATGTAAGACCTGCATTCTTCTTTTGAGAGAGTAATTGGTTGCCACATGTAGCTGAGAGCTGGGGGAGCCTTGCCTCTCTGCAATGTTTATGGACTTAGTTTTTTTCCCCACCAGCTATTTTTTTTCCCCTACTCTTTTAGATGTCAGCAATGTTGTATAGCTGCTGTTCCTGCTGTTGTTGTTTTTTAGTGGGTCTTGTCATCTCAGAGAGAATGGTTTCCTTCTAGAAAGGTTGATGGCATCTAGAGTAAATGTCTTATATGAAAAGTTTGTTTACAAAAAGAGGGGGTTTGTTGGCCAACATGAAAGCAATAAGACCTAAAAAGCATTTCAATGACTGTATAAGAATAATTAGGCAAATGACAGTGGATCCCGTGTTCTTCCAATAGGCTAATTAAAGCAGTAGGACCATTTTGCTGAGATTCTTCTGAATACATTTGACTTCAAAAGCTTGTAACCGGAGAAATGACTAGAGCACTTCAGATAGGAAGTCAAGGACAACTGAGGAAATTAGATGAGGATAGTCCCAACAGTGGCTGGTCATTCAGTCCTCATCAACCAGCTGACCAGTAGTTGGATAAAAGCAAGATCTGGAACTTGAGAGAAGTGTTATAAAATATTTTTATGAGAAAATCAAGTGCATACGTTTAAAACAGGTACAGGAAGGTAAAATGTCTGTAGAAACAGGAGCATCAAAGCACAGTAACCTTCATGGCCTCAAGGGCTTTCTGAAACCCTGGTTGATTGGATATCCTACTAGAGATGGGAATCTCTTAGATTCTAGGGATAAATCAGAAGCTAGTACTTCTAGGCAGGCAGTGCTTTTTAATTTAAGAGTTGTTTATTGTAGCATTCCAATATGGATCCTATGGGAATTGATTATAGAAAAAGAGATTCTATAAACAGCTAATCCTATAGCCGAACCATATGTACTGAGTGCTTGCAATATGTAAGCATTACTTAGGACTGGGATTACCCAAGTGCATGAAACCCTGGACCTCTGAAGCTTATACTCTCGTGGGAAGTTTGGGAAGACAGACAGTAATGTACACTCAAACATGTCAGGTAATGTTAGACAGTGTTTGAGATGGTGGATGACAGAAGGCAGCAACTCTGATGTTGGTTAACAAAGGTCAAGAAAGTAAGGTAGGTTTGACTCTAACCCAGCTCATGGCTTGAATCCTCTTTCACCATTAAACTTGGTTTGCCTTTGAGATAGTCTAGTAGCAGAGCTTTCCTTCTACACTTTGGAAAGAGGAGATTTTATGCTATCAGCATTCAGTGCAGGGGACAGAACTGATATAAAATACCTGATTGAGAATGTTGAGGATGGCTCTAGAGGTAAGTGGTTCTATTTCTCCTCAGTCATGTAAGGGTTTGAAAGTATTGATTGAAAACTTTCCTAACACCTGAAGGGACCAGGAGTGATTAATAATAAATAACCTACAAAAGTAAAACTCAGAGAATTGCAAAGTTCCAGGCAAGGCTGGTTAGGGAGGAGGATTCCACAGTACTTAGTTGCAAATGATTAGATACAGCATGTAACCTTGTTAACTCACATCTCCACCAGAGTGGACTGAAGTGGCTATAGTATTAATCTGATTATTATGCTTTTCTGCCTCCTAGTTTTGTGTTTCTTTGGGAATCATCTCCTTCCTTTTGATGCTGGAGCCCCATAAGCTCCAGCCACAAGGTGGGAAGAATGCCCAGGCTTGGTTTACCAAGGCCCTGGATCTCCCTGGACACAGGAATTGCCTCAGAAAAGGGCTTGTGACTCCGACTAGGCCAATCAGGGTCTTCCCTGGCTTTCTGTCCAGGAAACAATGAGAAAGATGTTCTTTCTACCATGTGGCTAAGCTGATGGGATAGAGTCTGGCATGGAAACATGGATCTAACAGGCCACTGGAGTGGCCTGCTTATCTGGAAGGAGGTCAGGCAGAGCTGAAAGCTATAATGGAGAGAGAAACAAACACAGTATATGTATACACAGTCCATAGTTATGAGTTCTTGATTCTTTAGGTTATCTTGTTTAAACCAGTATACGTATTTAATAGGGGAAAAAAATCACCTGAAAACAAAAAAAAAATTGAAATGTGCTTCCACTTAATTAAGCCACATCAGTGAGATTTCATCTCTGCTGTATGGAGAGCTGGCTCTAGAAGTGCTTTTACTGTGCAGTGGGATTGCAAGACCTCCTCCAGGAGGGAACAGCTGAGCTGAAACCCTGCCGCTTGTTTTCAGGTCTTGTGAGGTCTGTGCCGTCGCCTCTGTGTCGTCTCTTATGGTGACTGCAAGAGTTCTCTCAAGTAACTTTGATAATGCCAGCATCATGAGGATATATCATAAAGGCTTTCTGTGGAGGAAACATACAAAATTGTAAGTCCATTTAGTAAAACAGAAGCCTGCCAATACACTGATGTAGCTGGAAAATAGGGTCTTCTGAGAAAAGATAAAATTTGCAGCTGCTTAAGCAAAGTTCTGCTTTCTAGCCACTCAGCTTTTGCAATGCTCAGGAATTTTCATTTGTGTTTATGGACCAGCTGCTCTGCTAAGATTCAGTAATATATGGGCAGAGGGCTCTTGAATAAATGTGTTTCCTCCTTCTCCTTGGGGATCCTGGGTCTTTAGCCTTAACTTCTTCCAAGAATTGAATCCAGTAGTGTTTGATGTTTGTAAACGATGTGTTAGCTGTTAGTTACTTGAGCCGTTTCTTATATGGCATTGGCACGTGATAAACTTGTCTGTCTCCTAACGGAAACTGTACTTCTAATGGAAACTATATTTATTGTATCTCTGCTGAGATGTCCCTCCTTCGAACCTCTCATATTGATATCTTTTTTCCTCTGGGGACCAGACCCCTAGAATTGAGTGCCTTAAATTCCTCCCTTGGTTTACTACAAAGCCCTCAAGGTGTGTCTCTTTTCCTACTATGTCTCCTGCTCACTCTCCCCCTTGCTCAACAAGGCTTTGGCCACACTAGCCTTTTTGTTCCTTAAACATGTTAACCTCTTTCTGCTCAGGACCTTGACTCTCACATTCGCTCCGTCTTGAACACGCTTCTCCCTGGCCTGGCTCATACTCAGGTCTTAGCTCATATGTCATCACTGTAAAGGAGCTAACACTGACCAGGCAATCTAGTGTCCTTTGCCTACTGACTAACTCTGTATCATGCAACCCTGCCTCCTTTTCTTCATAGTAGCTTTATCTGAAATCTGAACTCATGTCCTTTGTGTTCTTTCTTGCCACTAGAATATAAGCTTCATGAGAGTGAGGGCGTAATCTGTTTTATCCCCCATGGCATTTTTGTCACCTATGTCCTGGCACACAGTAGATGCTCAGTTCTATTTCTAGAAAGAATAAATGGCTGAGTAGTTTACCCATTCCCCTGAACAGTGAGCTCATTCAAGTAAGTTAAGCAATTTATTTCAGCATCTCTCTCCAGCTCTCTGATACAGAGGGGGAGGTAGAATGAGATATTCAAGTTTGAGACTCCACATTAAGCTGGATGCTTTAATGATTTCATTTAATTTTTACAGAAGTCTGAGGAACCAACAAGACTCAAGCTTATCTTCTTACCATTGCTGGAGTCTGGTTTCATTTTTTGGCACCTAGATTTCTTCCAGACACTTGCTACCATGGGGATGAGCTGAAATTTTAATATTATGTATACTATCTTCTTCCCCTGCTGTAGCCTTAAGCCCATTCTAGGACTGCTGTGTTCGCTGCTGAATGCTCTGAGTCTTGCAGAGGTCTTGGCACATAGTAGACGCTCAAGGCACATAGTGGGGCTAATAATAGGAGTAGAGGAAAGTTCCTAGCTGAACCCCTTACTCTGCCTGGTCTGGACACAGGAGTTTTCAACCATAACTCCTTCTGAACAAATTCTGCTTCTTTATGGCTGAAAGAACATTTGAAAACTCCTTGTTCACCTGTTCTTCTGCAGGAGTTGAAAGAAATGTAAAGTCTTTCTCACCAGCAGAGGCTGCCTGAGTTCAGAAAGCTCCGTGGTCTTATATGTTTAGTGATGCTGGGTCTTAGATTCTACCCGACACTATCCTGGGTTTAAGAAGGGGGAAAGTTGGGTACATGGTCGAAAATGCACACATGTGCTTTAAGGGGCAACGTGCTGGAATGTTTGAAATGTCCTGCTCTTAGCCCATAGGAATTGCACAACTGCCTCATGGTGCTAGAATATGACCCACCCCAATAAGCCAGTTAAGGTGGGTGGCTCTTTGTAGCCCCACAGGGGTCTCCTTGGGGGCTGTGACCTTAGTACAAGAGAGGGGGTTGGGGTAAGGGAGCAGGAGTTTCGATTTTTTTTTAAAATTTTTTAATTTTTATTTTTTTTAACATCTTTATTGGGGTATAATTGCTTTACAATGGTGTGTTAGTTTCTGCTTTATAACAGAGTGAGTCAGTTATACATATACATATGTTCCCATATCTCTTCCCTCTTTGTTTCCCTCCCTCCCACCCTCCCTATCCCACCCCTCCAGACAGCCACAGAGAACCGAGCCGGTTTCCCTGTGCCATGCAGCTGCTTCCCACTGGCTATCTACCTTACGTTTGTTAGTATATATATGTCCATGTCTCTCTCTCGCCCTAACTGAAGTAAAAAGGGAAAAGGAGCACGGAGCCCATTTAGGAGGTTGCCGCAATCATTCAGAGGAGAGATGATGACAAAACACCAAATTCTTCCCAAATAAGTCTTCTGTAATTGGGACATTATTTCAAACAGCAGGTTGATTAATACTCACGTGGACATTTGCCAACATACATCCTTACGCTGAGTTTCGTTGTGTTATTTGCAAGCTGCAAAAGTGGCCACAATGTTATTAGGAATTTACAAGGTCATTATTTGTCCTTCTCTTATGTATCAAAGCTCTATAAGATGCCTGAGTGAATTCTGAGTTCAGTTTGGAAAGTTTCAATATAACAAAAATATATTTATTTAAAGGTTTTAATGCCAGAATGTCTCTTAACTCTCCATAGTGATGCTGCTCTCTAAGGAATTCTTTTGTGTGTCACTTTAGCATGTTCCCAGAACCTGTGACAGCCTGTATAATTGCTGGACCGACATGAATCTATAGCAACGATGGGCAGATTTTGCTGACATGTTTGATTCAGCCTGCAAGACTCGGTTGACCATGTCTGCATATCATAGCACCATCTCAGGCCTCAGTAGGAAGGAGGCGGGAAGGAAGGCTATTTATTGTGCCTCCAAGGTCACAATGTGAGTTGGGAGGGGTGCATAATAAAAGGAGCATTATTTTGGCAGGGAGTGGTCCCAGATATCTGTGATTTAAATGCACTGGCTAAAACCCCGACTATTCCGAAGTCCTTCCTCAGAGTTTGAAAGTTAAATAATTACAAGTGCTTACTGTCAAAAAAGATACCGAAAAATGAAAGACCTTATCAAATTGCTGAAAGGGTTTTGGAATCTTTTTCTTAAACGCATTCATTCAGTCTGCAGATACATGCTGAGCACCTACTGTGAGCCTTGCTCTGTGAGCAGTGCTGGGGACACAAGAATAATGACAAGGCAGGTGGATTCTTTGCCAGGTGGAGCCTGTGATCCAGCCAAGAAGCCATTATCCAAGTAATTACAGCTCCCTCCTCCAGCAACCACATGGAGAGCTCCCTCATAGTGGTGTTGCCAGAGGAAACCATTTTTCTTTTTTTGTTTCATTTTTATTTTTGGTATACATTTTAAAAGTTTGTTTTAACTTTTTAATGATAATTTAAGAAAATAATTCAGGAATTCACTTGCTTTATACTTAGAATATTACAGATAAAGCTCAAGTTCCTTTAGACCTCCCCCACCCCAGTGACCACTGTGATAGATTTGACTTGGCAGACATTTTCTCGTACTTCCACGTGTGTGTACCCCATGTGTATGTGCTACTACTGTTGTTCTGACGTGATTGCAGCACATGCTGTGCATATGTCTTCATGCACTTTGCTTCTCTTATTCCATAGGCTATTTTTACATTAGTTCATGTTGATACCTGGAAATGTGGTTGGTTAATTTTAATTACTGAGAGTTGTGCTTCCTCTTGGAAGCTTGTATGTTGGTGACTGTCTACTGACCCAGAGTAGTAAAAGAAATAGAAGTAGTTTGCATGTATTGAGTGCTTAATGTTTGCCAGACTGTTCTAAGTCTCTTGCATGGATTATCTCATTTATTCATGAGAGCAACTCAGTGGGCTAACTGCTGTTTTTATCATCATTTCACAGGAGAGGGTAGGTGAGATATGGAGAGAGAAGGTAATTTGTCCACGGTCACACAGTTAGGAAGTGATGCCGAGATTTTAAGCCAGGTAGTGCAATGCCAGAGCCTGAGATTTCTTGGTTCTCTTGAGCACCTATGGTTTCTGGGACTTTAGATGCTAAATGCAACCTGTGAAGCAGGGTGTGACAGGATGGTGCATGACTCACTCGGGGGGGCTGAGTGGGTGGTTTTCACGTTTATCAGTTCATAGATTGAGCAAACACCTGTTGAGTATTTCTATGCGAGTTCCCAGCAACACAGTGCAGAGAAGACACAGCCCTGCCCCACGAAGCTCACAGAGATCTAGGATGATGCTGAGTGACCAGCTGTGTAAGGCATGTATGATGTCTGTACCTGGTAGAGCAGGAATATTGTCCCCTCTGGGGTCTGTGCCCTGTGTTTTGTTTAATTTTCTTACATTTTAGATGGCGTTTGTTACACTGTGCTATTAAGGTGGATCCACTGGCGTATTTGGAGGAGACTAGCCTTTCTGTAGTGACATCACTGCCTTCCTTCTACGTTACGTCTGTACAGTCAGAAGGAAAGGACCGAGCAGCATGTCTTGGTTGCTGGTGTTTCTTCCCCACTTGCTGCCCAGCCACAATATGACAGATTTGCTATTCATCCAGCTCAATCATAATTAGCATAATCGGCTCTGGTGCCTACGCAGATGTGGTGGGTGGTGTCCTCAGCTGATTACAAAGATTGCAGCTCAGGCTTTTCGGGAAACTGGTCTTATTTCCTGTCCTCCTATCACTTCTGGGGGTAGCTTTTTTTTTGCGCTTGTGTTGAAAAAGAAGTAAGGGAAAGGTTCTCTTATATTTAACATGTCGTGTGTAATGATGAAAGATGATCACAGTGCCTGTGAATTTTTTCTTTGAAAATCAGGAGAACAGTTATGGACAGAAGGAAGAGTAAGCCACTTGGCTTTGAACTCTAAGTTGCATTAATTGTTCTGAAGGCTCAGATGAAGGGGGCATGCTCATCTTTTTCTCTTTATTTGGACCTAGAAATAATCTTTCACTTTAGGAGTAGAAAAGGTTTAATGTCTCATCCTTTTCTTTTTCTTGATTTTTTTTTTTTTTCCTATCAACAGTGAAATGGAAGAGGAGCCTGTAGGTGATGTTGACCAGAGTTTTTATCCAGTATTTTCGTTTGTAATGGGCTCAATGTGCTAGTGGATTTATACCAGCTGCTGTGAGAGCTATATGACTCTTATTTATATCTTTATTTATTTGGGAACACTTGGGAAAATTAAATTATGGCCTTCTACTTTTTAGTCTTTTGAAGCTTTCATTGCTTAAGGAGCACATGTTTTAAGAGCTGCGTCGTCTTTCTCAATAACATCTTTCTCATTTTGATATGCATATGAGGGACAAATGGAAGAAATATATACGTAAGAGAAGAAAGCATAGTTTTTCTCTTCAGTTAGAACCCACTGGTACTTTGAGGGGGTTTAAATTACAGACCTAAAACCTTTTGAGGTTCAAGTTTGGTTTGCTCTTAGCAAAAAAGGCAGCTTCCTAGTTCAAAGAGAGGGGAAATTTAAAGACATAAAATACTCAAAAGCCTTCTTGGATATCAGATGGCTCTCAGAGAAAGCATTTGATGAATGAAGGACACAGGAATTAGAAAAATATGAGCCATTTTTTTCTTACATATAATCATGTTTAAAAGCAGTGGAAAAAGTTCTTAAGTCTAGAGAATTGGAGCTTAAATCAGTGACTCTTGGAAAATTTTGTTTTTGCCAAATCCAGAAAATGGTTGGGTTTGGCCTGAGCCTTGTAGAAGTGGAAAGTTCTTTAGCCATTGCTGTGATATATGAAATAAATATGAGAGATGTTGGAACATGAGATCTCAGTAATACTTCTTATAATTGGAATTGGATAGCCTGCTAGCTGCTGTCAATAATGTATTTAATGATATTTTTCTGGCTGTTATTCCAGATAACTGAAATGGAAAATAAGTTTGAGAGAGAGGAGATGGGACATCAAGGAGGCCTCTAACCTTTCCTAAGAGCGCCAATTTCCTGAATTCACATGTTTTGGATTTTGGGGTTTAATGTTGCTTGAAGTTACTCTGCCTTCTGGCTAAAGGTGTTGGATTATAGTTGTGGAGAACAGAAGGCTCTGTTGTTGTACTGCCAGCTCAAAGTAGGCCGTCTCTTTAGGAACCCAAACACGAGGGCCCAGTGAAACATCTTACTCATGCACCTCACAGGGCTTTATGGCCAGTTCATTTGCCATCAAGGTCTCCGTTTTCACACAAAGTCCTTTTATGTAATAATGCTATTTGCTGAATGAGTGAGTGGGTGACTGAAGTAGCTCCTAGTCCATGCGTAAGGAGCAGAATTTAAGGCTGGAGGGAGTGACGTTGGCAGAGTCAGTGCATGCCCTTCTTACCTTAGATTCCAATTTGGGAAGGACTACCACTGGCAAAAGGACAAGATGGTGACACAGGTGATGTGCAGCCTGACCAGGCCTCCTGCTAGTTCTGTTACCATGGGTCTGTGCCTGGCTTGTTCCACTGTCATGTCAGTGGCCATTAGCACCAAGTGACCCAATCAGCAGACACTTGGGCACATTTCAATCATTTACAAGAGCAGGCAGAGCAGCCCTTGTAAGAACAGCCTGGAGGGGGTCCACAGCTTCATTTTCAGCGGCTCTGCCTGGTCCTTTTTTACACTTCATCTCAGCCTGGCCCTGAGCATGGACCACAGACGGCTTACATTTCAGTCATTTGTATTTATCTTAATGTGAAATGGGGGGAAACTGTAACTAGCACAGCCACGACATCATTGTCGTTTGGGCTTAAGGGTAAGGCTAAAGTAGCCAGTAAGAAGAAAATGTGAGTTTATTAAAAAACAAATACCACAGGTGGTGTTCACACATTTCAGTGGTGACAGTGCAACTCAAATAGTGGAAGTTGGGAAGCACTGTCTTTGCATACTCACTCATAATCAATTGTGTATTTTTACCTCTCACAGCTTGGGTCTTGCAAAGTGATATTTTTGGTGTGGAATGTGTACTCAGCCTCCTTAAATAACCATCCGTGGATACTCTTTAATGACAGTGACTTATTGGAATTATAATGGAGGCAATGACAAGCCAGGACCTCCTGTTTTGGGTTACTCAGGCCAATTTAAATACGTGGTTTTAGGACTTCCCTGGCAGTCCAGTGGTTAAGACTCTGTGCTTCCACTGCAGGGGACAAAGGTTCGATCCCTGGTCAGGGAACTAAGATCCCACATGCCGCCCTGCCAAACAAAACAAAACAAAACAAAACAAAAGAAAACCTGGTTTTAGGGTGTTCATAAGTCTCCACTGAAGGTGCAGGGTGGGCCCTCTCCCCTACTCATTGGGATGAGAACTTGTCAAGTTTCAGAAACATTGCTAGCATATAGCAGATACTCAATACTTTATTTTTTAAAAGAGAATTGAAAGAATCCTTTCTGAACTAGACAGAATTTAGTCACTGTTTTCAGGAGCTCAAAGTTGGATGTGAGTCTAAAATCATTTGATGCTTTTTACACTGAAGGCTGACGTTCAGGGAAAAGAATATCCAATCCCTCACTGTTTCAAGGTTTTCTTAAACCTGAGAAAGTATATCCTAAATGAAATATAGAAGATGAGGTAACATGTAATGTTTTGGTGTCAATGGGGCAAGGTATTCTAAGTGATTATTCCAGAGCCCAGGGCTCTGAGTTATTTTTTCCATCCCAAACAGGTATGATTTTCAGGGGTTTGCAAGTTATTCATATGATTTTTTGGGCTTAAGCTAAGGGCACAAGAAGGTTTTAGCCTGGGAGAAGGATGTTTTAGGGATATTTTTATAATGTTTAAAATATAAATCTCTTTGCTTGCTTCAAGTTAGGAATAACATAAAAAAGCAGGAAAAGGAAGGAAGTTAATGGTCTGAAACCTGGGGTTGGTATAAGTTTATATTCAGAATCAGAACAGGGTGATGGCTTTGGCAGTCAGGAACTATTGGTCTTCTGATATTCTGAGTTGTGGCATGGGAATTTGGAAAAGAAGTTTAAAGAAAGAGCTCATAGGACAAATTTTTAGTAGGAAAGAAGCTGCTTCCCGTGGATAAGAAATACTGCTCGTCTGTTCTGAGTGGCACAGCCTTCATATAGCGGCCACTCAAGGGATCATGCCACCTCAGCTGATTTCATGGCCAATGGCTGCCATTACTGAGCTGTGACCACCTGCTGGCTGCTGCACTGAGATGTGTGCCTGATCTCACTTTGCCCTCACAGTGGCCTCGTGAATGAGGGACAGTTATTGTCAGTGTTTTAGAGATGAGAAAACTGAGGTTTGGAGAAGGAAAAAAGAACTTGTCTAAGGTCACTCAGCTGGTGAGCGTCAAAGCTAGGACTTGAACCCAGGCCTCTCTTTGTATTCTAACCATTACATAATAGGATACAAGAAGCAAATCACTTGGGAACGGTAACCTCGGAGGCACTGGTTCTGAAATCATTTTAGGTTTCATGAGTTTGATTGATGAAAGACACTTAAAACTATGTCAAATATTTAGGAAAGTGCCTGGCACGTGAGGAAGGACCTCAGTACATGGTATCTGTTGCATTGTCTTTGTTTAGTAATTATCATATTTGTATTGATTAGATTTTGGTCCCAGGGAACAGACAAGTAAAAGCTTTCCTCATCTTGTTATACCAGACCAGAAGCAGCTAGTCTGAGTTGGAGGGTTGGCAAAGTCATAGGTGGACACCATTTAATTCAGACCATGTGATACTGAGCTTGCAAGCACCTTACTCTACCTGTATCTAGCATTCTCCTCAAGCATACTGCAGATTTAGTTTTTAAAGCAGCCTTTAGCAAACTTTCCTGTGCTGAATTTGCAAATATGAATGAGAAAAAGAATTTCTTTTCTCTGCCTTGTTTAGCCTCCACTTTGGAGATGATTTTGTTTTCACTGTTGTTGTTACCACACAAACCTTGCTTCATTTAAATATAAAACAGAAATATTGTATAGTGAGTGTTGCAGGAATTCATTGACCTGGTCCAGCCATTACCTTGATGCTTTTCTTGAGTTTATCGTGTAAATCTCTTTCCACCATTGCCACCACTCCACAAGATGTTGACAGTCCTCATTCTTCAAACGTGGCTTTGCCAGTCATCCACAGGAGACACGTTTCAGCTGCCAACTCTGCTGGCTTTCTATTCCTGCATAACAATTTACCCAAAACCTGGCAACTTAAACCACTTCCATTGATGATTGGACAGTTCATAGGTTGGCAGTCCAGATGTGCCCGTGAGTTCTGTACTCAGTGTTTCACTGACCGAAATCAAGGTGCCATCTTGGTTAGGCTGTGATCTGGAGGCGTGGGGAAGAATACTCTTCGGTGCTCAATCAGGTTGTCCACTGGACTCTGTTCCTCAGTGGTAGGACTGAGGTCTCTATTTCTTGGCTAGCTCTGAGTCATGAATGTTTTTCAGCACGTTAAGGCTGCTCATCTTCAAAGATAGCAGTAGTCCCTTGAGGCCCTCTCAAGTTACCCGTCTCTGACTTTCCCTTTTGTCACCAGTTGGAGAAAGTTCTCCGCCTTTAAGAGGTTACTTAGTTTTATGTTTAACATCAGGAACAATGGGCTGCCAAGAGATATTGGAAAAAGGCAGGAGGGCTTCATCTCATTCCCATTTTTAGAAGCAACCTTTCTCAGCCACAGCTGGTGGTAATAGAATGACAATAAATAGGAATTGAGAGATGAGGATTCAAGTCTTGGTTCTGGGACCATGTGTCCAGAGAGTTTTGGGCCTTGATTTCCCACCTGTAAAATGAGATAGCTCGGCTCTTAGGGTCAGCTCAGTTTTCTTTTTCCTTTTTTTTTTTGGCCTGCTCACATGCTCTCATTGTGCCTTCCCCTGGCAGCCCTCGCTAATCATCTACCCTTACTCTTCCCCACTGAGCCTGGACACAGTCCTAGAATCCTTTTGACATGGCCCTCCAGGAAGTCACCAGCAATCCACTGGAGCTGGCACTGGAGGTGAAACCTGTGTTTCATCCTAGCACTTGGAGGTCCCGTTTCATCCTGAAATGCTGCGATTCTCTGAAATGAGAAATGATCAACTCCCTTGGCCAAGTTGCAGACAACCAGAGAAGAGCCAGTTGGCCTTGGCTTTGCTTGTCATACAGACATCTGGGGAGCGGGTTCAGTTTTCAAACCACAAATTGAGGTGTGCAGGAAAAGGCACTTTCTTTCCCTCTAATTGAACTTCATTTCTAGTTTGAGCCCCTGTGCTGCCAAGTTGTTGAAACAAAATCTCAGTCAATTCATGTTACTCCCTCTGGCTCTCCTTGGCATCGTATCCAAGTTCCATGGACCCATGTAGGGCCCAGGCATGGAGGTGGAGGGCTGCTGGTACTTTGCTGTCACCTGTCTGTGATGGCATCTATGGAGACATCCTTGCTAATGGTTGTCTTTGTTCAACAGAGTCTGGATTAACAAATAAAACTCCAAAGCTCAGCCACACATAAGTTATTTTCTGGTCAGGCAAAATCCTCCAGGACTTGGGCAATTATCCAGGACATCTTTCATCCATACAGTGGTCAAGGAACTAGCTGTTCCTGTCTTGTTTTATTGTTAAGCTTCTAGTCACCCAGGCAGGAAGAAAAGTGCTGGAAGGTCATTGGGTGGCTCTTAAATGCATTGGTCAGGATGTGACCCATGCTTTTCCATATCCATTGGCCAGGGCTGGACACATGAACCCACCCAACCATAGGGAGGCTGGATAATGTGAATGTGTGTGGGCTGACAAGTGGATGTCAGGCAAGCATTACCAGTAGCTACCACAGTTGTTTATTCCTTTTGAGTTGCTTCTGCATTTTCTCATCCTACTTGCAAGTCCTAAGCAGGTTGTCAACTCTCCATGCTCTGCTCAAGCTGCTCTCAGCCAGTGAGGGAAGCTTTGTATTCTTCCTGTCCCTTCCTGGGCTTGGGGCTGTCTTTGGTCTTCTACCCACCTGTACCACACACCTATGCCTTTTGCCCACTTTCTTGGCAACAGGGGTGTTTAGTATGTTACGCCAAGCTGGTTTTGAAGCCTGTGACATTCTCAGGGAGCTTGGGTATGCTGGGAAAAGCAGCCAGATGCTGGTGATTTTGAAATGTTTACATTTTGATGGAGACCCACTTCAAAAGCAGCCTTCATGCCAGAGATCTTGTTTATTTGAACCTTTCCTACTAGTGATTTCATGTCTGGTCTACCTGCAGCACCTGGCAGTGAGATCCGTGCAGGGGTGGTGTCAAAGAAGATCACTGAGATTAGGAGGATTCCTGCTATTTCATGAATTATGGATGACTTAACATTGAAGCCCCTAAGAATTACTCAGTGGGAGTAATAAACTTGTTCTACTAAAAGAAAGTGCTGGTTATAGGAGAACCGGGGGACTCTGCTAGCTTCCTACACTGCTTCTGTGGGAGCAGAAGGTGCAAGGGTCCTATTTTTAGGTTCCCTAAACCTACATAGGGCCTCTTTTGTTCCCCCCTGCCATCCCTGACTTGACGAAGGTGGGGTGGTGGACACTCAGGCCTCCTTACCACACACTCTTCTTCTGAGCACTCCCTGGCTTCTCCTGAGGACTCGCCAGCATTTCCAGTCTAGGTGGACTGGCCCTCGTCATGGGCACCGGTAAGCATGGGGGAGTACAATGCACAGGAAGAAGTGGCTCCAGCTGCCTCTGACCCTGTTGTTCCCAGGCTTTGTTCATCCTGAGCTCTATGCTTGAGAAGTTAAAGCCAGGCCTTGGACTCCTTTGTTCTGGGTCCTGCTGTGGCTGTGAGCAGAGCCAGCCTCTCCTCCTGGTTAATACATTAGGATATGACTCTCTTCATCATGTGTTCAGTTCTTATCCTGTCTTATTCATTGTAAACATGTCACTAGAGAAGGGAGAGCAGATTTTTATGGTTGTGCATGCACAACACAGGGATATCTTTTGGTGAGGAAACTTGTTTTGGAATCTGTGAAGGTCTCAGGTTTGTTCTGTTCTCTCATCCAGCTGTGCTTATTGGCTGGAAAGAAGGGTTTGGATCCGTCTCATTACTTTCGGCTGCTGGTCCCTTCTTCCTTTCTCAACTGTTCATAAGTTGAAAAACAGACTTCTCTCTCTCTCTCTCTCTCTCTCTCACACACACACACACACACACACACTCCTCTATCCTCCAATCCCATTCTTGCCTCCTTGATTTATTTCCCACTGCTTTCTTTAACCTACCTATCATCCACATAAATTAAATCACATTCTCTGTCTTCTGTGTTCCTCTCTTTGTGGTATTTAGTTTACTGGGAAAGATCTTCTCTTATGACATCTAAGTCTAAAATCTTCCCCATTCTTTAAAAAAATTTTGTATAAAGCAGCATGTATAAATTCTAGAAAGTCTGGAAAATATACAGAGATACATTTCTATATTTATAGATTTATTTCTATTTATATAAAAACATCTAGGAAATATAGAAAAGTATAAGGTAGAAAGTTTATCCCTTGACTATAACTATTTTGATTCATTTTCTCTTGACTTATTTATTTTTATTTTTTTTAGCTCTGATGAATTTGAGTGTCTGTGTGATATCCTCATTTTTGAGGCCACTTCAAGTGCAAGTATCCTCAGATAACTTTTTGTACAGTCACTTCTAGCTAAAAGAGATGAAGTCTTCCTCAGCATCCCTAGAAGGTTAGCGTTCTTGCTCATCACTGGGTGTGGTCTGGGTCATCATATAACAGATTACCCCAAAACATGGTGGCTTAAAACAACGAACGTTGGTTATCTCACTGTGTGCCAGGAATTGGAGCACAGCTTAACTGAGTCCTCTGCCTCAGGA
Source organism: Lipotes vexillifer (assembly GCF_000442215.2). Lineage (NCBI taxonomy): Eukaryota > Metazoa > Chordata > Mammalia > Artiodactyla > Lipotidae > Lipotes > Lipotes vexillifer. The sequence goes on from NW_006771890.1 coordinate 1,202,887, forward strand.
TCTCGTACAGGTTTCAGTCAAATATCAGCCTGGCCGTAGTCTCATCTGATGGCTCGACTGGGGGAGGGCCCACTTCCAAGTTCATTCCTGTGGTTGTTGGACTGAGGGCTTCAGTTCCTTGCTGGCTCTTGGCCGTAGGCTTCCCTTGGGTCTTTGCCATGTGAGCCTCTCTGCAGAGTGGCTTACCGCACGGCAAGCAAGAGAGGAGCCAGAGACTTTTTATGACCTAATTTTGGATGTGGCATCACATCACTTTTTTCATATTTTATTCATAGAAAGAAGTCACCTGGTCTAGCTGCACTCATGGGAAGGGGATTACACAAAGGCACACATACCAAGAAGCAGGATGGGACCACTGGGGGGCCATCCTGGAAGCCACCTACCACAGACAGGCTTATTTATGAACCTGCTGTCTCCAGCACACTGGACTGAGTGGCATCCTGGGCAGAGTCCCACCCGATCACCTTCATATCTCTGATCTCCACAGTTTAGTCAAATAATGCATCTTGCACTTGAGGCAGGCATGCAGAGACCTGCCTTGCTGTGCAGTAAAATAAGGTCTGTACTATGGTTATTTATGTGGGCCAGTGCTGAGGTACCATGGCCAGTGGGCCAAAGCTGGCCTGCCACCTGTTTCTGTACAGCTCCAATTTTCAGAGTTGGGGCACAGTTCTCTTCTGGATGCTGCATTGCTTGAGCTCTGCTCCTCAGCTTGGAGGCGGTGCTTAAAGACAAAGACCAAAGTGGATGTCTTTGGGGAACTTCTTGTACCTGCTGTCTTCCAGGTCCTCATGCCCTAGCACAAATCCACCCTGCAGGGCTGTGCCACTGCCATTTTAACAAACATTGGCACTTTCCTTACCTCTTTCAAACATGCTGGCATCGACAGCCTAGCTACAGAGCTGACAGAATCAAATTAGCATTCTTTAATGTACATGGATCCAGAAAAGATATCTAATTCACCGCCATAAATGAACTTGTTTCCTCATTCCCCAAAGCTTTGTCCCCTCCTCCCTGGAGAGGCTCTAGCGATGAAGAGATTGGCTGTGTCACCTTGATGACTCACTTAATTTCCAGAGACAGGGGTGGAATGCAAAAGTCCAGGGCAAGGGCGAGGTGTGAATTGTGACAAGGAATTGAAACATCACAGGCCATTTCAGCAGCTCCTCTCAGCCAAGGCTGTGGGCAGGTAGCGATGACCTTCCCTTTGTGTTCACGAGGGTGGACCAAATGGGACGGCCGACTATTAAGGGTATCCAGTATTATTAAATACTGGAATCTCGACAAGCTCTGTCCCCGCCTCTCTCTGACAATGTGTCCTGCCCAGAGATGACCTGGGCTATGCTGAGACTGTGCTCAGCTCACACCTGGCAAGTAGGCCTTTCCCAGAGAGGCCTTGTCTGCATGTGACATGAGGATGTTTGATTTTCTAGAGCTTTCCTTCTCCATCCTACTGTCTTAGCTATTGGAGAACACTACACCTATAGGCACGAAACTCTGGGTTAGTGCTAATAATTGAAACTCTTTTGAGCCTTAGCGTCTTGTGCATAGAACTGTCTCTGCCCTCAAATTGAGGACGGAGGACCCTGGCTGGCGGGCTGGTGCTCCGAGTAGCTGCCTTGACTACTCACAGTGGTCAGGAGGCTGTGATCAGCATATGACCGAGTTATTTGTTTAGCTTTTGGATTTGGTGCACCCTGCAGTGTAATTTTTACAAGAAGCAAAGGTTTCCCACATTCCGTTTCATATTCTGAGTGCTCAGTAATAGATGCAATGCAAGGTTGCCTCCACCTGCAGAGAATTTTAACAATGATTTCCCTAATAGAACAACTAGGCATAAATGAAACCAACAAAGATGACTTGCATATACATTTAACACATTTGTTGAGCACCTGGGCCTCTTGAGACCCAGGCTGGGTGCTGATGTGCAATGGGGAGAAACACAAAAATTCTAGTGTTCATGAAAGTTATAAACTAGTGGTGGGGGGCACCAGTAAATAGGTAAATACCAAGTGTGGAGTGCTATGAAGTCCATGAACATTGCACTAAGAGAGTGAAGAAGGGGGGTAGTCAGGGCGGGCCTCAGAGAGGAGGTGACATAGAATAACTGTTTATGAGTTTATGTTTATGAGTCCCCTTCTGGGCTGTGCCTGCCTTGCAACTTCACACTGCCCGTTTCCCCCTTGAGCTCAAGAGATAACTGTCCTCCCAGACTTTCTGTCTTGTGCCCTTCAATCTCTGGCCTGTCAGCCTTTGCACTGCTGTTCCCTGTGCATCTTTCTCTCATTCCCTCTCACCTCATCTTTCTTAACTAACTGCTACTCATCCTCTGGGTCTCAGCTTAGGCCCCCTTCTTTAGAACAGCCCTTTGTGACCCTCTGGTCTGCAGTGGGTGCCACTCCCAGAGATTGTACATCCCGTACTTCCCTCATCGTGGTACTGAGCACACTGCTTTCTTGTTTTCCTCCTTGATGAGGCTGTGAGTTCCCAAAGGATGAGGACTGTGGGTATCTCATTCATTCTTATATCTCCAGCGGCCACCCTGAGTGTCTAGCACGCTCAGACTGTGGCTCTTGAAATACGTGGAGTTGAAAGGAGAAAGGTAGCTTCCCAGGGGGTGGCAGGAAGTCTGACAGTGCATGCACGTAGTTCCCCAGTCTCAGTTAGGTTGGGAAAGGCACTGTAGAATAAAACGGCGTCAAAAACAGTGCCCTTCCCTCTGGCTTGGAGCTTGTAGGAATGTTTCACAATTTCTGAAACAGGAAGGCATCACCCTTTTTGTGTAGATTCTCACACATTTTGTGACTCCTCAGCTTTTCCATTGTGCATGCAAGTAGCCAAAAAGCACATGGCAACCTAACTGTGTGTGACCAGGCAGGGATGCATAGGGAGACCTGGCCAACCCGCCCCTCTCCCCACCCCATGTCGTAATGGACCCTGAGAGGAGGGGATGGCCAAGCTCTGAGGCAGGAAAGCAGACCCTAGACCCCGGAGCTCACTCAGACATGGCAGCTGTGTAATGAAGTGATCCTTCATTCCTTAAGCTGCTGAGGGAGAACAACACAGATGTGTGCTCATGGTGGTCATGTGGCGCCTCACGCACTCGGAGAACCCACGGAACATCCGGTTGGTGAGGTTGTGTTTTACTGATGTTTTCCCTCCTCTGCAGATTCTTGCTGGGAATAAATGAATTCTATTTTGTTGTGTAGAATAAAGCTCCAAGTGAAGAGCATAAGCTCTATATTAGCACAGGTATTAGGAGGTGAAGCAGCTCTGAATCAATAGAACCTCCTGGCACTTAGGAATGGATATTTGCCTCTGGAGGGCATTCAGTCCCAGTGGGTCTGATGTGACTGTTTGACAGGAGGTTTTTACCATGTCGTCCTGACCTGAGTTAACACTGCTCACCAAATAGCACTGGGTGGAGGCTTGCTTACATGTGTTAATGTCAACCAGTCACTCTCTCTCTCTCTCAACATTTATAATATTAAACAGAAAAGGTTGATTCCTTAGGTGGTCTCAGCAAACCAAACTATGATTAACTATAACAATGGTGACAGCAAAAGTGCTTATTGACATAGAAAGCTTTTCATCACATAATGCATTAAAAACTTCCATAAAATGGCATATATGTTACAATTCCAATTTGTTAAAATATGTGTTCAGCGTAGAGAAAAATTAAGGCCACACATCAAAATATTAAGTTTTTTTTTTCTTTTTTGGTGTGGTGGGTTGATGGAATTATTACTGGATTTTCTATTTTGATTACCTGTAATTTTTTTCAATAAACATTTATTAGTTTAGGAGTAAACTAACTAAGGTATAGAGAAGTCGATTTTTGAATTAAGTATGAACTCTTTAGGTCCCCTTCTAAGACTAAGTTCACTTGCTAATCTCCCTTCTGGATAGTAGCCATTAGTTAAGTAATAAACCTTTAGGTGTGAAGAACAGAAATATCAGTGTAGGGACACAGCGGTACAGCGTGGGGCATTCTGGAGCTTTACCACCCTCATGGTCAGTGGTCATATCTGCCTGTGGAGCTTCACCGTCTTCGTGTTAACATCATGTGCATTTCTAGATGTCTAAAGTGATCTAGGAAAAGAGTGAGTGTGTGGAGGATGTACTGCCCTCACGACTCTGAAGTCACCAGCCTATGCCCTGGGCTCTGAGGATGCAGGGGTCATTTATAACTTCATGAGCATACAGTCTTATGATTTATAAGACATTAAACAAATAAATACGTAAACATTACAAATTGTGATAAGTGTTATGAAAAAGAAAACAGGTTGCAAGGTGATAGAATAAGAGGCATCACTTTTTCTAGGAATTAGCCCTCTAAGATGAGTGCAAACTTTCAGTTTTGGCTTTTTGCAATCAAATACAGTTATTATTAGCTGGATCACAAACCATATCATGATAGTTAGCATTGTTTGTGCTTGTAGATTAAAGTCTTATTATCAAACAGGGAGCCATGTATGTGAGAAATAGGTCTTTATTTCTGAAGGCAAATTTACCTTGTGATGAAGTGGTTTTGTGCTGAAGGCTGTGGCTTTATGTGACACTAAGGTTATTTTTTACCTTAAAAAATGAAGAGAGTGATTTGGACTTAGACATGTGATTATAATTAGTGATTATAATTATAAGATACAAATTGCACAGTTTTAGTGAGGAAAAAATCTTGTCCAAAGAGAATTAATAGGGAAGGCAGAGTTGTGTAGTCGAAAAGACAATAGTCCAGCTGTCACAAGTTCTGGGTTGTACCACTGTTAATTTTTTTAGTTTTGATAAATGTGCCAAAGTTAGGTATTATGTTCCATTAGGGGAAGTTGGGTGAAGGGTATATGGGAACTCTACTTCCTTTGCAGCTTTTCTGTAAATCTAGAACTATTTCAAAATAAACCTAATTCAGTAAAAAATTTTATTAAAGTGTTTTAATTGTAAGGTTGATATATAATATACCCTGAATAGTAAACATCTCAGTCTTGATAAACAAATTCAGTGTGAGAATAAAGTGTAAAATATCAGTTTGGTTGGAAGAAAGCTCCTTCAATACCAGAGCTTATTAATAAAAACAATCATCAGATTTCCTGCCTCAGCAGTTTTCCTAAAGTCAGAATCAGAGGAGGATGTTCATTGCAGCATTATTTATACAAGTAAAAGATATTCCCAAATAAGGGATTGGTTAAATAAGTAAAGGCCCTTCAATAAACTGGAATGCTTTGCAGCAATAACAATGATAGTGTCAAATGTATTTGACATTAATAATGTTCTTGATATGTGGAAAAAGGAGATCATAATGGAGTATGTGAATAAAACATGTACTACATACACAGGAGGATAGAAAACATTCTGGCAGGCTGTGTACCAGATACAAATTGTTGTTTATAATTAGCTTGTTGGGAAGCTACCTGGGGCATTGAGGTAGTGAGATGGGTGTGAATTGGACTTGGTGGTTGGGATGGTTAGAAGTGAACAGATTTCAGCAAAATCCAGGGGGAAGATCCAACCAGATCTTTCTCAGAGGATTTCTTTTGCTTTCTTTTTTCCCCCTCTTCCTTTTTCCCATTCCCCACCACAGCAGTTTCACAGGAAGTTCTGATCCATCTTGCTGCTTTCTTATTTCTCACCCTGGGCACCCATCGCACGGACCCAGGTCTGCTGGAGAGGGAATCTTACTAACATAAGATGGATGAGTTTGGCCACAGAGAGGTCTGCATTTCCCAGGATAACATTTGTCTTTATTTTAAATCATCAAAACAGCATTTAAGTGAGAACAGGGATCCATGCATGCTTTTATTTGGCGTGTTTTCCAATCACTAGCATTACCCTCTAATAATAGGATGTGTACGCGATATGATATAGAGGCCACTGGGCTGCATAGCAGTCATTAGCTTTCCCTCAAAAACAAAAGGAGAGGCTGCCATTTGAATAATGATCCCTGGCTGTTTTCTTTGTACATGGACCATTTCCTTAATTAGGTTTCAAGCTTCAGCTCTCTTGTTTTTAACTAAAAAGCCAGGTGAGAGAGAGACAAATTGTATTGTGGGGAAAAGGGAGAGGAATGTGTTTCATGCAGAATAAAGGGCAGATGAGTAAAATGGGAGATCAGTGGATGCCTGACGATCAGGTCAACTTTGGCAGAGCCGAGCTTGTGTCTGGGCTGAGTTCAGCATCTTTCGAGGTCAGGGGGACCTTTCTGCACACCCAAAGGAATATCTCTCCTACTTCCTATCTAGAGTTTGTGATCCAGGTCTCAGAATTTGTCTTTAGGGTCACTTTTTCCTTCACTGTACCTTGAAATGACCTTGGTAGCATATCTCTCAGACACCATGCTTAGGAGTCAGCCTGGGTTCGAATCCTACCCTGCTGTGAACTGGCTCCATGACCTTGGGCAAACCATGTCATTCCTCATAACCTGAGGTTGTACTTTGGTAAAACGGAGGTGATAATAGTAGCTGCCTGTTGTGGGGTTAACCTACTCACTTTTTATATGAAGCACTTAGTGCATGGGACAGGGTGAATGCTCAGTTAAGCTTGGGGTGCTACAGCTGCTGTGGTTATTATTGTTATTATTATTAGCCTCTGAAGGAGAGTCCTAGCAGAGGGTTTAGGACAGATGCAGTATTATTTCATAACCCAGTCTGTAGTGAGGAAAAGGGAGCCGGCATGTTGGAGCCATAAATTACAAAGAACATTGACAACCTCATTTATTTTCTCTCAGAGTGTTGTGTTTTCTCACCTGTTGTTTTTAACTTCTGAACTCCCTGAGTTGCTGAAGATGGTGTCATATTTTGAATCTACAGAATATGGTAGGAAATAACTTTGAAGTTAAACTGGGGCCTTGGTTTATAAGTTCCATCTTCTCAAATCAGTGTACTTTGTGTATTAATGCTGAATGTTTAAAAAAGAAACCTGAACAAACAGCAGCAACACAGCTTTCCTGACATACCCATGTAGGAATTCTTTATTCCCTCAGTGAGCCTCCCTCCTCACCTCCTCTCCTGCAGCTCTATGCATGGAGAATATGGAGATGAAACCCACAGTCTCTTTCCTTTAGACCTCAGTTTGTGGTCCTGGGACCAGTAGCACCTGCATCATCAAGGGGACTTGTTAGAAATGCAGAATCTCCAGCCCCACTCCAGATCTGAATCAGAATCTGCATTTTAATAACCCCCCTCAGGAGATTCATATGCATATTAAACTATGTCAAGTGTTGTGGTATCTCACTCTCATTTGGAGGAGGGATCAGTAAGTTAGTTGGACCAAAGTCTTACCCTGGGGAGTGAGGAGACTTCCTACATATGGTGACCCTTGATCGGGTATTGACTGCGGAGCAGGAGTTGGCTGGGGAGAGGGAAGGGTGGGAGCAAATAGAGGGAGGAAAGAGCTTCTAAAAGAAAAAACTGGATGTAACAGAGCCCATTATGGCAAGATCATTTGACCAGCCGCCGTTACTTTTTGTTTCCTGGATCCTTTTTTTTTTCTTTTTTTTTTGCGGTGCGAGGGCCTCTCACTGCTGTGGCCTCTCCCGTTGCGGAGCACAGGCTCCGGACGCGCAGGCTCAGCGGCCATGGCTCACGGGCCCAGCCGCTCCGCAGGACCGGGGCACGAACCCGTGTCCCCTGCATCGGCGGACTCTCAACCACTGCGCCACCAGGGAAGCCCCTCCTGGATCCTTTTTAGCACTTACACAGGGTGTGTGCTTGGGTCATATGAAATAATTTTTGAACAACACAGAAGCACTTTGCTTCCTGAACTCTGATATATGAAATGGGGATTCATAAAACAGACAGATGGAGAGGTATTACCACTCTGCAAGGAGATGACTCAACTTTCAGACTGATTCCTTGGGAGTAAGAAGGAAAGTGTATGCGTGGACTTTGAAATCCTCCATCTGGGACTGGATCCAGACTTTGCCACTTGTGGGAAGAAACTTGGGCCAGTTGGGAGCCTCTGTGAGTCTCGGAGTCTTCATTTGTGACATGTGCTTTTGGATACTTCACTGGGAAGTTCATGCTTCTTGACCTTCAGATATGTGGTTCCATATTTTTTTAAGTTGTCAGTGCTTTCTAGCCTAACTGAAACATCATAATAATGAGGACAAGGCTAAAGGGACATGCACCACACTCCTGGTCCAGGGCTGTGGGATAACTGCCCCCCATTCTGTTTGCAAGGAGAATGTTGACCCAAGTAAGTGCCTTCATTGGGTGCTTCTTCAACCAATGTGTACGTCATGTTTTTAAAGTTAATTCTCACTTTCTGTTTTTGCTTGATGTTCCAATTTTTTCCTTTTCCTTTCCTTATTCTGGTTAATCTTTTGTAGCCTACCACTGTATTTAATAAAAGATGAATGAATGAAGGGAAACATGGTGATAACAAGGAAATGGAACAGCTAAAAAAACAGTTCAATTACTGAGAGAGACCATGGAACACAAATGAAGGCAAAAAACAGCATGTAAATTCAGGGCTCCTATATTAAGTACAATTCACCTTGAATTCAGAAAAGGGAACTTTTTCAGTAAAGAGTAAGTGGCAAGATTTGAAAAGAGTTCCCCCAGGGAAAGA
>NW_006771890.1:1211461-1233955 GCF_000442215.2 Lipotes vexillifer
CAAAAGGAGACATTATAGAATGAAATAGAAGTGAATTAACAAATCGATTTTCTGTAAGGGTAAGAAGACACAAGATTTATTTGGAAGATAAATATTTGGTAATTCAAACCTGTGTTTTGTTGCTGGTTTTTACCCAGTGAAGCTGTGCCCGTAGTGAAACTCTTATGGTTGATGAACGTGGAATGGTGTAGATCCTATAAAAGGCTGCCAGACCTCTTTCTTCCCTTGGTATTTATTTTGGTGTTCTAAAGGATGAACTGTTTTGTACTTACACTTCCTGGGGACATAATTTGAAAATATACCCCATAGGCATGTATAGGATTATCTCACTTTGATTATAAAGAAACAACTACACTTATGATCTTAACATTTCAAAAATGGAAAATATCTGTAAGGATCTTAATCACAGGGTAGCCCTTTGTATTTTGGGGAAGTGGGACTAGCGTTTTTGTTTTCTTTTATTTGCTTATATCCACCTTCTGGTTGTTCTTCCTACAGTGAGAACATTTTGCTTTTAGAATAAGAAAAAAGTCTCATTTTACCTTCAACTATTTTAGGAGAGTTATTGGGGCAGTCAGAGCATGGGATCTGGAGCCAGCCAGCCTGCACTTGAATTTCACCCTTACTGTTCTATTTTTCTCCATCTTAGATTTTACTTTTCCCATTTCAAAAGCAATATTGCAAAATACATTTAGAAAACTGGAAAAATTCATCCAAAATTCTGCCACCCTAACCCAGCCATGGTTAGAATTTTGTCGTGGTCCCTCCCAGTGTCTTTTGCTTTGTGTTTTTACATGGCTTTAATTATAGATGTAATGTATGTCACTTAGCAGTTATCTCATGAGCAGAGTTCTATGATGGTACGCAGTTGCACATGCATCGAGTGAAATATTTTTTTGACACAGTCGTCTAGTAGCTGTGGACAAAGGTCAGACTTATTCAATGGGTTGTTTAATTCATGTCTCAAGTGTAGGCCTTCTGAGCCAGTCACATTCCTCTTTTCAGATTATGAGGCATTTATTATATTTTTATACCAATGATTACTAAATTTCTTTGGCTTGACACTTTATGTATTTTTAATCACACAAATAATACATGAATGTATGCTCTTTGTGAAGAATTCTAATAACCCAGTGGTTACATAAGGAAAAAATTATAGTTCTCTTCAGCTCTTCTTGAAGACTCTGGCCTGAGATAAATATTGTTTCCAGTTTGGTGTTTACCCTTCCCTGATCCATTTGAGAAATCATCATTTATTTACAGAGCACCCAGGGAAACTCGTAACCTATACTTATAAAGACAGCAAAGCCATCTGCTAGAATTAATTGTTACAGGAAATGTCCATAATTTGGTGTGTATGTTTAATATACATAAACCTTAAATTGGATTGTAAATATATGCTAATGATCAGACAGTGCATGTGACATATACCAGTGGTCAAAAACAGGCATTGTATATCCTGATGCTGCATGTGAATCAGGGGCAGATGCCCTGTCACTGTTCACACATAGGGTGACCTTTTCTGGTACCTCTTGCTGTTCCTGGGGAGTGCATAGGGGTGCTTAACCTGTGTCCCCACCATGGAGGGAATTCAGGGGGCTATGAACTTGGGTGGGAAAAATGCAACACCTTTTATTTTCACCAACCTCTAACTGAAATTTATTACTTTAGCTTACAAATGTAGGTAACAAGCCACAACAGTTCCTATGACTTTGTCACCAACAGAAATCCCAAATCTTCTCATGTCATATCGTAGCTGATGCAGATATCTCTTTGCTATTGATGCTTATCCTTGACATCCATGGCTGTGGCAGTACAGTCTTACCACTAGTTCTTGTTATTTAATGCACTGATGAAGAAACATCTACATTACTGCATCACAAATTGATGGTTTAAACATTTTGAAAACTGAATTTCAATATAATTAGTTTCCTTCCTATGTGTTTCCTCTTTTGCATTTGAAAGTATTCTTAGAAGGGGTCCATGGGCTTCACCAGATGCCAGAGCAGCCACTCCCCCAACTCCCCCACCCACAAATTCCCATGTTAAAGGCATACCATAGTATAGTAATAATAAGGTGGATGTATTGATTAATTTCCTTCTTTTTTCCTAAATACATTCTAGGAGGAAAAATATTGGTAGCATAATGATTGTGTGTGTGTGTGTGTGTGTGTGTGTGTGAGAGAGAGAGAGAGAGAGAGAGAGAGCGCGAGCAGAACATTAGTTAACATGTCCTAGGACTCCAGAATTCTTCAGAGTGCTGTAGAAGAGTCCCCATTTCAAGAGTAATGTGTGGGCTTCTCTCGACATGCCTATAGATTCCTCGACTTCAGGGTCTTATTTCCATGCCTAGCAACCCCCAGTGCATGAGGAATCAATGTGCTTTTGGTCATACATGGAGGTCTCTAGGGGAGGGCAGCCTCAGGTCCTGAGCCCCTGCATGGCCAGGGAATCCCAAATGGTGAAAAGGACCCAGGCTCTTTCCCCACTGGCTGGGACCTTGGTGAGCCAGGTGGGCATCTGTCCCTTATTGGCCTGGGCTGGCTGCTGCCCACTAGATGCCTTAGACTCAGTGGTGCTCATGGCAGTGCCTGCTTCAAGGATTAGCGGTAGATGCCAGAAGCCATCCACACACTGTCCAGCACATCACTGCCCTGTGGGAGATGTGAGCCCATGTTATTCTGTCTCAGGCTCCTCATGTGAAGATGAATGAGGAGGAAGATGTTTAGAGACGTTTTGTATCTGGGCCCCAGAGTGTTCAAAGAAATTGACTCAGTGGGAGATTTCACAGAAAAACATAGATTTCTGGCTTCTCTTTACAAATGGAAGATTGGGTAACCACAGTGTGCCCCTCACCCTACAGAGATCAGCAGAAGCTAAAAAGTGGCCACCGTTTAGGATGAGACAGAAGCTCTGGTGTTTGCTGCAGGGCCCAGATTGGCCCGAGTCTGTTGCCTGATATGACCCATCTGGCCTCTGGAGGCGTTTGAATTATGGCTTCTGAAATGGATTATTCCTAAGTTCCTTTTGGATTCTAACACTGACTTTAAAGATATTGGGGGAAAGTCCTGTGTGCTGGTCTTTGTGAAGGATGTCAGAAAATCATTTGATTCTGAAGTTGGTGACCTTTGAATTTTTAGAGGGCTCAGATTTATGTTTTTGCATCTCAGCATAGGGGAGGCCCTGTATAATGTCTGCGCTTTTCTTGATGGCGGGTGAAATGGGAGGGGGTCACCTGCTGCAAATTCCTCAAGCACCTGTGGACAGGTGGAAGGAAGGCAGTATTTCTGTGAAGGATGCTGATGCTATGGATCATCTTTCCTAGTCTCTGATATCAGCAACAGGGAATTCTATACCAGAATCTTTTTACAAAGGACGCTTTAAACACAGAAGGGAGACCTAGTCTTCATCTCTTCAACAGGAGGGAGGGTGGGTTGGTAACTATTAAGCACCATCTCACCATGGTTCTTGACACTCACCAAAGAAAAGCTAGGGTTTAGCTGTGCTGTAAATAGGCATCTCTGTATTCAGTTTGTAGTTGATGGAGTTAGTTTGGAGTTGATGGAGTTAAAGATTCATTCAGATGCAGGGTCATAACACTCATTTCCAGCTTTGAGCTCTGTAAGTACAGAAATCACTTGAGCAGCTGCAAATAGTATTAGCTCTAAGCTTGTTACGGTCTTCCAGACTTATTCATTGATTGCCTTCAATTTCCAGGACATCTCAGATATAGAATTAAAAAGACTTTAGTTAAGCCAATTAACTTTGTGGCGCCTGGGCAACAAATATCCTATGCTAAAGAAGGTCATTGATGTTATTGAAAAAGCAGTTTTATTTGAGCTGGGATTAAAGAAATTGGACAAAAGGTCTAAGAATTGTTTATAATGTGTTCCTTTCTGTGTTGCAAGATCTTGGCCTTTACCATCTGACCATAATTACACCTGACCATAATTACACATACAAGTGGTTGGGTAGATTGTGACTTGTTTGCACCAGCTCTAAAGTATCCATCATGCAGATGGTTACCAGCCAAGTTTTAATCTGAGTTTTCATCTAGCAACAGTTTATATCAAGTGTTTAAAGTGTGGTGGTTACAAGCATGGACTCTGGGGCCATGCTGCCTGGATTCAAATCCAGACAGCTAACACACCCCTGATGATTTAAGTTCCCATTTCCACAGTGTTGACTTAGAGCCTGGAAATGGCTCCCCAGCCACCTGTTTTATCTCCAGGGCCCTCTTACTTTGGGTTGGGCTGGGTGGCTGGTTACTACCAGTGGAATGTGAACAGAGCTGATGCATGTCACCTCCAGGCTAAGGAGTTCAAGAAGCAAGTGCATCTTCTCCATCCCTTTCCCCTGCATCTCCTGGCTGAATGCAAAAGACTCTAGTGCCTGATGGAAGGATCCTGGGTCCCTGAATCACTATGTGAAAGACTGGTGACAAAGAACCCCCTCATGGGAGGGTTACACGAACAAGAAGTAAACCTCTATTGTGTTAAGCCATTGAGGTTTGGGGATATTTTTTTATTATAGTAGCTAGTGTCTCTTGACCACTTACTAGTGGTCCAACCTTAGCTAAGTAAGTTACCTTATTTCTCTGTGCCTCAGTTCCCTAACCTGTAAAATGGGGGGAAATAATATCTATGTGACCCAAAGTAAGTAATAAATGCTGGTTGCTATTATTAATAATAAATGATTATTGTTGTTGTTATTGTTCCTGCTCATCCTTGGGGAGCAGGAAGAATTCCTGCTGATCCTTGGGGAGCAGGAAGAATGAATTATTTTAAATTGGAACATCAGAAAAATGTGTTTGAAAAAAGTAAGCCGCAAGAAATAATCTATACAAATAGTCCAGGCTTTGTAAAGTAATGGCTTATTATTTGCAGTTTGGTTGTAGTTAAATTTGTTGGCATACGTAAAACACACTCATAAATGCATACAATGAGATTTGTCTTCTCTAACACACATGGTCCTGTAATCATTATTTTGGCTTTTCGTGTTGTGAGGATGTATGTACAGCATAAATATTCATATTTCAGAACCTCAGATCCCCATGCAGTAATCCAGAAAATATCCAGGAACTGGAGTTTTTTTTTTTTTTAATAAGTATTGAGACCGTTTGATTTTGTTCAGTAGACAGATGAATTTCCCAATTTTGAAGCAGTATGTTACACTGCGATGCTAGGGCAAAGATGGTTGTATCAACAGCAGGTTTAGTAGCTTGCCTCTGACTTAATTTCCCTTGTATAAAACAGGAATCTAATGCAGCATTCACACTCCATTTTATCACCACAGAGCTAAAATTTATCAGTGGCATTTGTCCAGTTGACTATGTGAAGCAGTGAAAGCTTATGAGACTTGTTTGGACTTAAAAAACAAAAAGAGTATAGACTATAAAACAGGGAGAGGAGAGATATCCATCTTTTAATTCAGGACCTGACAATCTGAAAGTAGTAGAAATCTGTCAGAGACCACCCACAGCAGAGCCACCTGCTCTGAAGAGCAGTCTCTCTGGAACTCTTGATTTAGTAGGACATTCCAACATAGCTCGCTGGGAACAAAGGCTCCAGGGGCACTGGGGCTGGGGACCCCAATACTTCTTGTGACAGTGCTTTCTTGAGGTGAGTATCAGAAAGCACCTTGAGAAGTAATTTAGACCACACCGCTCTTTCTCCTGACAACCCTCCCCACCCCACCCCCACCACCCTACTGAAGCTAGAAGTTCTTAAAAACATGCTGAGGAAAACTACTGCCTTCGATGGTGGTTCATTCCCATGCTTCTCACCCCACAGAACAAGAACTGCCTATAGGTGATATTCCAGATTCCTCAAGTGGTCCACATTTGCCGCAGCCCTGCAGAAGTCAGAGTCCAGCTGCTCCCTGCCTCCTCTCTGCTTATTCTTTGGTTGTAATTTAGTGCCCTGTCCTCCTCTCTCTTCTGTCATTCCTAAACAGGGTCTCTAATTCTTAGGCAAATTATCTCTTGTTCTGATGGCTTTGACAGAGAAAAACTGCATTCTTCAAGGATGTTCCTCATACTTAACTAGATCTGGAAGAGCACTGCATTAATAATGGGTGGGGTTTTGTTTTGACCCTGGAGGCACTTGATTGGAATATCTCTGTGAAACAGAATGATTTGTACAAAATGGCATTTTTCATTTTCGAATAGAAAAATATTCTTCTGTGACCTAGAGTTCCATCAATTCAGCTAGGTTTGTTGTTATTATGGTTAAGAAGAAGTGTTTCTAACATCAGCTTAAAGGATTTAGAAATATATTTACTTGGAAACATAATTGCTTTGGAGTGTTGTATTTTGAAGTGACACTTCCACATGCGATAATTGATTGGAGAGGAATACTAAGTACATTTATGTCATAATAAAAAAATGACACTGCCTATAAGGAGAGAATCCAGAAATTGTAGATGATTAGTTTTTATTGCAACATCTTTAGTAACGTATCTGAAAACTGTCATCCACTCTTATACAAATACAGACTTCTAGCATCCAGTTTCTGCCAGAAGGGAGCCATCCCCACAGAGTTACTGTTGAAGACCCCCTCAGTGCCTTGGGAATATATTTGAAAAATGCCATTGCCCACAGCAACATTCAGAGGTAGTTCATCTGTTAGGCTATGACCTTGGCTGAGAGCTTTTTCTTGTTGAGGCAAGAGAACTTCCTTTTTCAGAACTTATAGAACAAATGTTGGCATGTGTTACCACTTCTGCCATCATCGTCAACATATTTTGAGTGCTTTACTCTGTGTCCAGTGTGCTGCCAGGGACTTTACACACTCGACCTCATTTGATCATCCTGGGAACAGTAGGAGGTCTGGTATAACCCACTCTACTATTGAAGGAAAGGAGGCCGATGGAGACTGAGTAACTTGTCACATTGCTAGGACTTGAATTTAGTACATCTGAATGGAGAGTCCTTGGTCTTAACACCACACCAAATGGCCTAGCAAGTGGGATGCACATTGTTGATTTTCCTCAGACTTGAATCCTGGCCAGTGATTCTAAGCCAAGCAGGATGCTGCCACCAGGCTGCAAATCAATAGCATGCCAGCAAAATCCATGCAGATGCTTTCCCACCCATCTGATCATTGTCAGTCCCCTTTGCTACAAATAAGACAGAGGAGACAGAACAGGAACTGCATCACTTTCTCCCCACTGGAGGGACATATGATGAGCTTACATGCAATCTAAAGAGACTACCCTTCCCACTCTCCCTCGTCCCCCACCTCCCCCTGTTCCCACTGTTCATCAAGCCTTGACCATAGATGTCCTGCCTCTGTTGACCAACCACCTTGTGATGGCTCATGACTGTCTCATTACACTGATAGGGTACTTTGTAAATTTCGTCTCCCAGGAGGCAGGGAATTATATATGCTATACAGTCATCTCCTTTTCTACAACCCATGGCTAATTCATTGTTTTACATTCCTCCCTGGGACCCTCTTCCTACCTGCTGACCATCCTGTCATTCTTGTTCCTGGCCAATTTGTCATTGTTTACAAATCAGTTTGGGTTGCCCAAATTTCCTGCTACTCACCCCTCCCTACTCAGGGAGAAATATATGTCTGTGCTTTGTAGACTGTTCTGCACTTAGTAGAAGACACACAACACTGTCTCACATCTGGCAGAAGTGACATACCTGCACTGCAGACAGGTGTGACCCTGGGAGGAGACACACACAGAACGGCTGTGTGGGATATCAGGGCTCAAGTTTCAATTGAAATAACCCGTGTGGCTCTGCTCCAACTTATTTATTATTTATTTTTAATAAAAAGAACCAAAAAATTAGCCTCCTTATATCCCAAGGGAACATGTATATTTGTCATTGTTCCCCCCACCTGCCTACACATGGTAGGCAGTTTGTAAATATTTGTTAAATGAATGAAAATAGCAGTGATTTCAGTTTAGATTCCTTTTTTGTATTGGTGTGATCCTTACTTCAGTAGTTGGTTTAATGATTTTACCTCTGGTACTATGGCTATTTCAGAACTTGAAGGAATGAGAATAAGACCAAAAATTGAATCTTAAGGTAGGAACATGAGGCATCTTCCACTTTTATGTAACAAGCCACCTTTAAGGGTTCTGGGCTTAGCCTGTATGGGTTGCTTTCCCAGTAATAGGGTTTACTGGGAAACGGGGTCAGGGGCTTTTAAGGGAAGTGCTGGAGGCTTAGGGGTGGGATGGGGAAGCAGGCCAGTTTCTCTCAAGTCGTGGGCTTTGAGGCAAGCTCTCCAGATTCTCACTTGGGGACAAGCAGGTCTTTGCTTTATCATCTCCTCCCCTGGACCTTCTGTCAATCCTCATCGAGTGATTTAATTATACTGACTCTAGAGATGTAGTTTCAGTTTGTGATGAGAAAATTTGGCCAAGAGACCATGTTCAGATGTTCCAGCTCTTTGGCTAATGGTACTCCTGCATCCATCCTCTGCAAGAGGGTATTTTTTGCTGGTGCCGAGCACACTCAGAGCACCTCTTCTGTGTTGGGCTTCTGTACTAATTAATTGTGATTGATCAGAAGCCTCCTGACTGGAGCCCCCTCTCTGGGGACTGTTCCAGGTGACTCACTTCTAGATATGCAGTTAGCCCGTAGGAAAAAAATGACCCAAAGTTATGAACAACATTAAGTGTTCTGACAGTGAAGCAGTGCTTTTCTCTTCCTGGTGTTTGTGTGAAATGATCTGGCAAAATAGATGCTACAGAAATAATGCATTTCTCTGTCTCCCTTCTCAAATGATAAATGTTCTTGGCTCATCACAAGATTTCTTGCCAAATGCTGATTCTGCTAACAGAAGGAATGGAAGCTTCAGATGTTCCCCTGTGACAGAGGGAATAAAAAGTTTCTAAGGCCGCCTTCCTTCTGTGTCGTGAATGCTGAGAGGTGCTCTTGCGAAGGGCTGTGTTCTGCCTCGACCCTGGTCTTGGCTAAAGCCACAGGCTGTGTTACTCAGGTGTCACTAGCTACTGCCCCAATCCAGGGGGAGGCCCAGAGGATGTACGGGGGTGGCAGAGTGAAGAACAGCAGCATCATCAACCACCGTGTTGGAATTTGTCTGCTCCATTAAAAGCTTCAGTTCAGGAAGGCATTGATATGAAAATACAGCATGGACTAGAATCCTCTGTAGCAGACATTCCAAGAAAATTCCAAGAAAATTCCAAGGAAAAACAGGGGAGCACGAAGATTTAGAGTGGCCTGTTTTGTGCGGGCACTATGCTGGGAGCT
This sequence comes from Lipotes vexillifer, assembly GCF_000442215.2. NCBI lineage: Eukaryota > Metazoa > Chordata > Mammalia > Artiodactyla > Lipotidae > Lipotes > Lipotes vexillifer. The sequence continues at coordinate 1,220,697 of NW_006771890.1, forward strand.
TTCAGAGACGTCCTCCCAGTAACCCTCCAGAGCAGCCCTGGAAGATGGGCATCATTATCTCTGGTGTTCTGATCGAGGACACTGAGACCCAGGAGGTTAAGCAATTTCCTTAAAGTGGCATGGCCAACCAGCCCAAACAGCTGCTGTTTCTGACCATCATACCTGTTGATGTCTCTCAGGGAGCCCACCTCTCATTCTCTGACTCTTTTAACTTTTTTTCCAGTGCTGTCTCCCAAGTCCTAGCTACCCCAGCCTCCCAGTTCCTTGTCTCCAACCAGTTTTATGTCCCTCCTTCCCACTCTGCACACTGAGATTTTTCAAAACCACAAATCCGGTCATTGGGTCCTTCCTCCTCTTAAATCTTTCAGTGACTCTGGTTGTTGTCTGTCTCCACACCCTCAGCCTCCTACCCAAGTCAGGATAAAGTCCAAACTCTTCATCCTAGCACACTACCCTTGATGGCCTGGCCCTGGTCACTTCTTTGGCCTTGTCTCTCACGAGAGTCCCTTGTCCTGGCCGTCCATGCACCAGTGAAGTGAAACAGGGGTAGTTCCCTGAGCTCCAGGCAGCCTCTTGCCCTGAACTCCATACCTACCGCTCCCTCTGCTCATCCCCTGTTGCATCTCCCCTCTTCCCAGCCTAATCATACTGTAGGGTTCCAGCAAGATTGAGTAACTGCCTTGACCACCCCATCAGGGTACTTACCACGATGTTGTATCTTCTTTGCCAGTCTACTCATCAGATCATTAGACCATGAGCTTTCTTCAACTTTGCAGTACTTATCATGCTGTGCTTGGTGCCTTGTCCCCTGCCTTGCATACCATAGACACAAAATAGACATTTGTGGAACAAATAAATGGAGTGTTGGAGACAGAGGTCAAATCCAGACCGGTCTGAATCTTTAGTCAGGTGGCATAGTGTCTCTTCCATGTTGGTCTTCCCCACTACCTTCATTTTTTGTGTTGGCAGAAACCCGCTGATACTTTCTGAATTCCTTTGAATTCAGTTGAAGGATGCCTGTTTTTTTTTGTTTTTTTGGTTTTTTTTTACTGTTTTTACACAAAACAAAGTAATTGCCAGAGCAGTCCTTGAGGCTGTAGAAAATAAAGCTTTACTGTTGTCATAGCTGTGTGTGGAGGCAAACCCCAGAGGAGGAGGAGTTTGGGGTATTTTGTCTCCAGGTCATTCTTGGTACCTTGGAGAACAGATGATTTGTAGCCCAAACACAGCCACGGTATTAATATATAATTAAGTCCCCTGGGCCGCTTTCAGTGGTCAAGAGCTGCGTCTGCTCCTCTAGGGTCAGGCTCCAAGCTTGCGCCCTCAGAGGCCCAGTGGAGGGATAGCGTCCCCACCTGTGACATCCATTGTGCCCCGCTGCATGGCTTTTGCTCACTTGGAGCAGCCTTTTAAGCAGCTGCCGCCCTTGTTAACTGACGATGTCTCTGGTTTTAGGTATTTGACTCTCTCTTGGTGAGTCCAAGCCACTGTTGGCTACAAGATCAATGAAATAGGCATTGTGATGGCAGTGAAATGGGCCCTCTGAAACAAGTTCACAAATATTCAGACTATCAGTCCTTCACTCCCTACCCCCTAAGTTCAAAAGACCAAGCAATTCAAAGTCAGACCTCGCTAGGTTTAAAACTCACCCCCTAACCATTTGACTTTAAACAACTGACTAAACCTCTCTGTGCCTCAGTTCCCTATCTGCAACATGGGGATGACACGTGCCCCCCGGGGTAGCTGTGAGGATTCTACAAATTAATATGTGAAAAGCTTCCGGCGCCGTGCTGGGCCTTTGATACACGGAGGACTAATTTTGCTGACTTCCTTAGGCTCTGCTAATGAAGACATCCGGCTTAACTACACAGATTCTAATTGGGGCCACATTTCCCCAACAGAACTTTGTTATTAAGTGCCCATATTCTATTCTACATATAACTACACCTCGTATATTTTCTAATTTCCAAAAAAAAGTATGTTTATTATAAAAATTAGAAAATACAGGTAAGCAGAAAGAAGAAGAAAAATCATTTGCAGTAGCACAACCAGCTGTGAGCATTTGGCATCCGTCCTCACAGTGTGTTTGTATGTATGTGTGTGTGTGTGTGTGTGTGTGTGTACGTGTAGGCAGATTAGTAATTTAAAACAAATTTAAAACAAAATCACCCATTACTGTCTGTAACCTATTGCAACATTCTGTATGCTAGTTTCCTACATTCTTTCGCACAATTTGGGATGGCTGTGTGGAACTTGTTGTACCGTTGTAGCTTACTCTATCCAGTTGCTAGAGGTCATATTGCTTGGTTTCCTACAGTAGGTACGTTTTTAATGCTCTTGGTGTATATCACCATTCTAAGCCGCTAAGGGTTTGCAATTGATTAATGACTATCACTTGGTTACTCTCTCTGTTCTTCAAAATCCTTTGATTCTAGCAAAGAGTAATGTTTCCTGGTAAGAGTAAGACATTACGTCGTTCTGACCCAATTCCAACAGCCATTAACACATCTTGAAAAGCACAGTGTTTTTTGCTTATGGGATAACTTCCCCAGGGTGGTGAGAAAGTAGTATGAGGCTTGGCTCATTGGCAAAGAGGACCCATTGTCACATGTCCTAAAGGGAGAGGGCTGAGGCTGGAAGAGGAATGGAACCAGTGAACTGCTGAGTTTGTCCCAGATCTAGAACCCTTGGCTTGGCACGGAGCTTCGTGTTAAGCTTACTTAGCTAGGCCACCAGGCACAAGGAGGCCTGGGAGATGCACAGCTCTCCATAAAATTGGCGGCTCCTTTTCACAGAGCAGACTCAGAAGAAAAGAGGATGCGGGAAGGTCTCGTTGAGAAGTCAGTGGATAGTCAGAGTTGAATAAATTGATTCCCTTCTAGGAGTCTACTGGGAGAAAAAACATGTAAATAATAGATATGACCAGAATAATGGGGACCAATATAAAGATCAAAAGATTTAGGTAAAGGCTAATTGTGAAATACATTTTCTTTATCTTAAGCCTCTAGATCACCTTTAGTTTCAGAATTACTTAAGACAGAGATTTATTTCACTGACTGTAAATATTAGACTAACATTAGCTTTGTTTTGTTTTACTTACTTCTTGAACTTTGTATTTTTGGTAGTAAATTAACCTTGCGTATAAGCTGGCCTTGGCTCTTGGCTTTTGGAGCACATCTGGCAGGCAGCAGAGAACCCCCAGAATTTTTGGCTCCAAAGAGATCATTGGCTTGCATTTGAACTTAGGGAAAGTTTCCAGTGACTGTTATTGAAGTTTTATTCATACACCAGAGGACACTGTTAGCCTGAGCCAGGCTTGGGCTGGCTGGAGTCCCACATCCTGGGCCAAGCCCATCAACCTCCCAAGGAGTGGGGAGGTCATGCTTACAGGACCATCAGACAGTGCAGCTGCATCCTTACTTGCATCTTCCTTGTATTGTAGCATTGCAGTTGTTCTGCAACAGGCTTCATCCAGAGAAGTTCTGTGAGTGTCTGCTGTGGGCTGGCGGGTGACCATGAGGACCTCAGCTCCTGTACCATGCAAGCTGTGATGCCAGGGGATATGAGCACGGAATGCTCTGGGAGCTTGGAGGGAGGGTGCAGCCTCCTCACCTTGGGGAACCAGGACAGCCTTGTCAAAGAGGAGGGGAAGGCTAGAAGAAGAAAAAGACTCCCAACATAAACACATAAGATTTTTATGGACATTTTCAGGGAGCAGGGAGAAGCATGTCACTTAAAACTCATGGTCCAGGGCTTCCCTGGTGGCGCAGTGGTTGAGAGTCCACCTGCTGATGCAGGGGATGCGGGTTCGTGCCCTGGTCTGGGAAGATCCCACATGCCGCGGAGCGGCTGGGCCCGTGAGCCACGGCCGCTGAGCCTGCGCGTCCGGAGCCTGTACTCCGCAGCGGGAGAGGCCACAACAGTGAGAGGCCCGCATATCGCAAAAAAAAAACAAACAAAAAACCCCCTATGGTCTATTATAGGGCCATGCAGAGCCTCTTTGAGCATCTTTTAAACCATGTAGCAGATGTCTGTCATGGCCCAGACTCAGGTGCTCCAGGATAGCACTTTTTAAAATTTCTTCAGGATCACTTTAATTCTGAGAAACTCCAAGCCCTGCACCTGACATCCAGGTTTGAGGCCCCAGTGCCCAGTCCAAGGGTCTCTTCCTGCTTTTCTGACCTCCTGCCCTGCCAGTTCCCGATGGGCACTGGGAGCTCTCTGTGGCCAGATGCCTCCAGCCTCTAGGGATTTCATTTTAGTCTTAGGGATTGAAAGAATCCTCTCTCTACATTTGTTTCCTTAGGTCACTCCCTCTGTCCTTAAACTCTAATCTTGTCCTTTTAGGACACCCAGTGTTATTGCCTCAAAGGACTTGGAAATCTAAGCTAAGAAGGGAATCGTTTTATGTCACACACACATGCGTGCGCGCGCGCACACAGACTCACACACTCCCTTCCTTGGGGCAAAGAAAGACTGAGCTTCCTCCCGGTTTACATATTTGAAGGAGTAGAGGAAATGGGGAGAAAATATAAATTTATATGTTAAAAATTTAAAAAGTTGTTATGTTAAAAACAACTGCCATTAAAAAGTTGTTATATTTTCCATTTCAGAAATTGCTCTCAAGGTCTCTAGAGCCCAGATAACATGTGGAGCCTTTTGTTTTTCCTAAGTAGGAGCTTGGGGTTAGGTGTTAGTAACCGATTCAGGTTTTCCCTCCAAATGAGGGTAAATATAAGGCCCGCAATATTTTTAGTTCTCCAGACTTTTCATAGCTACATAAATGTAAAGGATTCCTCTTGACATTAAAAGTATTTTGAGCTCCATTTGGAACGTTTTTTTAATTAATAAGCAATATTTCTTTCCAGTAGGAACAAAATTAAATGTTTAGTTATATCCAGCGTTTTGGCTTTAGGATTCCTTCATACACTTACACAATATTGAGAACTCCCAAGAGCTTATGTGAGTTGTATGTATAAATATTTGCCATATTTGAAATTAAAACCAAGAATTCATTAATTTAAAAATTAACAAATTCAAAACATAAAAACTCATTGCATGTTAACATATTGTACATAACATATTTTATTAAAAATAACTATATTTTAAAAAACAAATTAGAGGAGTGGCTTCTTTTTCTTTTTTGCAAATCTTTTCAAGGGTTGGTTTAAGAGAAGACAGGTAGATTCTCATATCTTTTTTTGTGGTCAATCTGTTGTGACTTGTTAAAATCAAGTAAGAAGACATGGCTTCATATATATAAGCTGTTGGAAAAAAGGAGGACTTCATGGACCCTTGAAAGGGTCTCAGGGACCCTGCAGAGGTTCTTGGGCCACTTTGATAACTGCCGATTTAGACAGATAAATTACCAGGGTATGTGATAGGTTTTAAATGAAAAGTTGTCTTTGAGAATTTGAGTATACTGTGTGTCAGATTAGTCGCTTATGAAGACTAACAAATTATGAAATCTTATATAATGGTTATTTTTATATAAGAAATGTTGCTGTTTTAATGTTATTTGTACTTAGTGTACATGCTTCTTTTTGTGAGTTCCTTGAGGATATATAGGAAGTCCTCAGTAATTGAAATGAATTGAATTGAATTACTAAAATTGACAGCAAGGACTTTAACGTTTTAAAATGTCTATAAGGTGCTGTGCTTTAATTGCTTTAGGGTTTATTTTTTTCCTGGATGCTAGCTAAGCTTCAAGAGAACCAGAGCCAGTTTTCACATTTCTCTCTAGTTGGTTTAATAATTTTGAAATACAGTCCAATCTCCCCAAATCCAGCAGAGACAGCCGTATTATAACTTTATTTTTACTTATTCCTTTTAGGTAAATGTGCTCTGACATTGTAGGCATGATGTTTTATGGTATCATGTGCCATGTTAATGTTGTCCTTCCTCCTTCCAGAAATACAAAGAATATGAGAAAGACGTTGCCATAGAAGAAATCGATGGTCTCCAACTGGTGAAAAAGCTGGCAAAGAACATGGAAGAGATGTTTCACAAGAAGTCTGAAGCAGTGCGGGTAAGTGCCTCTGGTTTCTGCTCTGTACTGCCCGAAGACACAAAGGCAGCTGCAGGCAACTGGCATTGATGAACCCAACTCTCAGAGATCAAAGTTGACTCAGCCATGATGTACACACTTTCTTAAGTCTGGTTAACTAGGATAAGCAGTTACTAGGGGTACAATTACCCTTTCTCCACATAGGGTTTAGGTGCCAGTTTTCATCTTATGATTGTATACCTGCAGTGGAGGTGTCCCTAATTGTACATCCACAGAGGATGGCCTCTGGCTGTGTAATGCATTCATTAATTGCCAAAGTACATTCAAGGGTACATTGTGGTTGAACTAAGCAATTGTAAAAAAATTTAAGCACTGTTTGCCAAAATATGGAATTGAAAATTTCTGTGGGGTAAATGAGTCTAGATGAAGTTGGAAGTTCTTTTTACCTCTATTGGAATATTACTGTAATTATAATGTTTTTCTGGACTGGCAAGAGCTCCCTGAAAATTTTTAAAAAAATTTTTATTGGAGTATAGTTGATTTATAATGTTGTTTTAGTTTCAGGTGTACAGCAAAGTGAATCAGTTATATATATACATATATCCACAACTCTTTTTTAGATTCTTTACCCATATAGGCCATTACTCCTGAAATTTTATAGTAGCAGGAAGAACGGAACTGCAGTGCACATGTGCATCGTTTTGGATTTCCAAGATGGCCTCCAACTTTATTCCTTGTTGCTGACAAAACAGGGCATCTGACTTCTTGATTTAGGACATGTGACTGTTGCAATATCTTATGTTAATACCATATTGGCACAGGATTATGGGAAAGAATTGCAATCTGAAGAGTTCTTTATTTCTAAAGTATAGTTTACTTACCTTTCAGTTTTATTATTTCCAGAATGACTTTATTATAAAAGTCCATTTCCTATTTTAGTTTTTCTCATCCTTAATTGGCCAAACCAAATTTCCGCAAGAAATTTCTCCTTTAGACCTTATAATCCCACACATTTTCTTGTTTCTAAAACATTTCTGTACTGTTTTGATTTAGGGAAGGAGGGGCTGTAGTTTAGGTAAGAGCATGAGCTTGAACCTGGGTTTAGTATCTGCTTTTGTGACTTACTAAACTTCAACTTTCTGTAAAACAGCCTTCATGAGCCTCGATTTCCTCATCTTTAAAAAGGGAAAAACTCTCACAGGGAGTGTGAAGGTCAAACACAGTTGTGGTTTTGAGCCATTTAGCACAAAACCTGGCACATGAGCAGTGCTCAGTGAATAGTAACTTCTGCTGTTATTGTGATTATTAATTTAAATAATATGAAACTTCTTGGTGGAAACTCTGAAGTGCCTTAAAAGAAAAAAAGTGCTTTTATCGGCCACAGAAATATTGCACTGACAGCCATTCCTGGGAGCTGCATGGTGGCCTCTGGTGTGTCTCTATATCACTCCCTTGAAGCAAGTGGTATTCTTCACAGACAGGGCAGCATGGTAGGCATTTGAATCTAACAGAGAACTCTGAGATAAAAATTTAAGAAAACCCCCACACAATTACTATTTTCTGTTTATAAAATGAGCACCCCCTTTGTTGGAACTTTTAGAATATACTGAAAAGTATCAAACAGAGAAAAAAATCACCTAAAAGTCCCACCACCCAGCAGGAAACCAACGCTTGTTTTCTTCCTTCTAGTCTTTTTTCTTTACACTTCTGTGCATGTCCTTTTATGTGTTTTTCTTTTATCAAATTAGCAATAGCATTGCCTATTTGCTTTTGTTGTATCCAGCTTTTTTCACTTCTTTATCCCATTATAGTGTGAGCATTTTCTTGTGTCACTGTGTTTCAAGATTTTCTTAAATGGCTGCATAACATTCCAATCTATGGGTGCGTGTGTCATAATTGATTTGACATTCCTCTGTATCTGGATATTTAAGTTGTTTGTAAGCTTTGATATAAATGATGCTGAAGTAAATCTTCTTGTATGTTAACAGCAGATCAGTAGACAGCACCCACTACGTGTTGGGTGCTTCTCTAAGGACTTCATATACATAAAGTATATATAGGCCTTATCCTGATAACAGTCCTGTGATGGAAGTTACTATTATTATCCTCATTTTACAAAAGAGGAGACTCAGAGCAGAAGTTAAGTCACTTCCCTGAGGTTACCTGGGCAGTGGGGGATGGACCTCAGGCACAGGGACCCCAGAGTCCACTTCCTTCATCACTTCCATGCCCTCAGCATCGCATCCTTCAGTGTATGCTGATTTCCTTAAGATGAATTCCCAAACACAGAGACTGTTCTGAGGCTCTGAACCCATCTTTAAGGCTCTTTATGCATATGAAAATATTTCTGTCCAAATAAGGTCATGCCAATCCACAGTTCTTCTAGCAGGAGTGGTGTGTGAATGCACATTTTCCTGAATCCTCAAAAAATGAATACAAATGTTTTGTTTTGTTTTAAATACTAGTAACAACATCCTCAATTGAGAGAAGGAAATGCTATTATTGTCCCAAATTGGATTTCTTTGTGAATCACAGGGTTTTGGAGTAGAAAGGGACATAAATATACTTAGATTCTGTCTCTGCAATTGACAGAAAAGGAAGGCCTGCTGTCTGGAATTCATGGGGGCTTGTGAATCATGCTACCATCATGCAGAGTTCAATCAGCAGCAGACCCTGGACCTGGGCACTCAGAGGCAGGGGCCCACGTGGTGGGTGAGACATGGGCTCTGGAATAGAGAGAACTGTTCCGAATCTCAGTTCTGCCCCAAGGTGTGAGGCTGGTGAGAAAAGTTGAATAAGCCCATTGGACCTCTTCTTCTCACTCAGCTCCCTGGAGACGTTAGGACTCGATGACTTACTAATCCTTAGCTATATTTATTGAGTTCACTCGCACCATGTCCTGTGCCAAGAACTTTGCACATGCCATCTTGTTTCATTCTTGCATCAGCCCTGGGAATGAGACATGTTACTATCATTGGTTTAGAGATGAGCAAACAGGCTTGGCCCTGGTTACTTGGGCAGGCTCAGTGGAGTTCCGTTGGCACCCAGGCTGTAGGATTATAGTGGCTCTGTGTGTATCTGTGTCAAGTGTTCAGCACAGGCCTGGCAAACAGTAAAGGTTCAGTAAATGTTTGCTCTTAATGCTGGTTACAGGACCTCCCAGTTTGTGAATATGTAATAGTGAGAGAGTCTTGAAGCCTTAGGAAGTCCCTGGATGATGACAGGAGGGAACCTAATTTTGAAACCTTTTTGCTTTAAATTAGTGAGGTGAAAATAAAAAAGACTGGTATGGTTGATGTGGTTCCTTGGAGATGGAAAATTTTTTTTTGCTCTATTTGAATTGAAATGTTCCCAGAGTAAAGCTATCCAAGATTCTCAGAATTATATATTTTATGTATTTTAAAATAGAGTACAAGGCCCTTTGTAAGCACACTTGATGCCATAAAATTTAGGGTAGCTGGTCCAGCAATATGTGGTTCTCCCCTGCTCCCAATCTTTGAAAAGGAAAGAGGGCTTGTATATCAAGTTGGGGTTTTGTCTGGAGACAGTTTCGTCATTGAGATCGGCCTGGTCCCTGTGTGGACTGTGCGTCTCCATTGGCAACAGTCACAGACCATGTGGCATTTGGAGTGAGATGAGGTGGCCACTGACAGGCCTCCTGGATGTTGGCTTATATTAAGGTCAGGGGAGCAGTGGGTGTGACTGTTTTTCATACTACAATTACACCTCACTTCTCCAATAGGAAAGGTTTATGTTGCCCATGGGACTTGTGATATTTTGAAGTGCAAAGACCTCAAATTCCAATTTGCCGGTGCATTTGCGGTGGAGTCATCGCTTGCCACGTTGCACTAGAATGCTCCACTGTGCACCAGGCCCTGCCTTTCCAGTCCATGCCACACAATGAGCAGCGACCCCCTTCTCAAATGTCCCAGGAAAACACTGGATCTTAGAATTCGCTCCATCCCTGTCATGCTCCATCCCTGTCATGGAGAATTCGCTCCATCCCTAGCAGCCTGCCCTTTCCGAGCCCCCATCCTCATCCCCGTCCCCAGCAATCCGAGTCAGGTTAAAGGCCCTGGTGCCTCCCCTAGTGCCTTCCTGCCAGTAACTGACTTAGCACCAATTGCTTATTGACAGTGGATGGCTGGGAGGACTCAAGAACACAGAGGAAAAAACTAGCTCACAAAAAATGCTGATTATTAAAATTTCCATTGATGTATATAAAATATTTATGAGACTGGCAGTAGCAATTTAGAAAACTGCAGTAACACCTTTAGTCTGGTAGAGGGAGGTTCAGTTAGTGCTAGGGGGAAAAAACGAAGAGTATTAGGGTATCACAGTCCTTTAACATGCCTGTCACCTCTTGGCTGTTAAACAGTGTTGATCTTTTTCTCTGTCTCTTCGGGCTTGATTTCATCATTTCCCCCCATCACTTTTCCCAGTGATTAGTTGAATCAGAGTGATTTTTATCATACTCATCCCCTATTTGAATTACTCTCCACTATGCAATTATCCTATCACAGAAAATCCTATTTTTCTCCCCATCAGATGTCTGAAGTAAATGTGAAAGCCAGAGTGACCTGCCCATTATATAACCTCTGTCATCTGATGGATAATGGACTATATGTAACTTTTATTTTTCAGGCTAGCAAATTACAAATAACCTTAGCTTCAATAATTGCCATTAACATAATGGTGCCATCATTATGGTAGCATTTCTTAACTAATATTTTCTAGCACTTTTTAATGCCACTGGCTTAAATAATTTTTTTCAGTTCCACTCGGAGACTTGATGTAGGTTGTTTTAACATTAAACCACATCAGGTTTGATGCAGCAATGCTGCTTTTTGCTTTTGTGTATAAAGATTGCAACCGAAGCATTATCTCCCAACTTCTTTGTTCAAACATATTCATGCTACCAAGCCCTCGATTAATGTTGCTGAGCAATTTATCAAGTATTAAGTCCCTATGAATGGACAGGAAATGGAATCAATTTGTTTTCAGTTCATTAACATTCCAAGGGAGATATTTCATATGCTGTACATGGAGGAAGTGATATGTTCTCTGCCAGCTGTGCACTCCCGTTGGGCCGTGTCTAAGTGACACCTGGAAGTGCTCGGCTGTGTTACAAGTCAGAGCTCATCTGAAATATTGATAGAAGGCAAATTTGACACAGCTTCCCTTTTTACTGCTGATGGTGACAAACTCTTTTCCCTGATTGAGGGAAGGGAGAAGGCAAAGGATGTGCGTTCCATGCCAGTGGTGACAGGGACAGGCTGCCACTGCCTTTCCTTTGTCTTTAAAATCTGAGCCTTCAGTACAAGTAGCACAAACCATCACACAGATGGAAGGATCATCTGAGGCTCCAGGGAATTCCAAGCAGGCACAGCTAACCGTGCAGTTGGAGGAGAATCTGTAGGAAGTAGATCTGGATAACTGCTGGGCATGTCTGATTATAGAGATAGACTTTTAGGACAGATTCCAACACAGCCAGTGGGAAGTAATGATCCTCTGATTTCCGTATGGTCCATGTAACCCAGATTAGCAGCACACCCTGAAAAAAGTAGATAAACAGAGGAAATGACAAACAGAATGACTTCTTAGAGAACTTATGAATTTATACTAGTGTTCTCCAGAATGGTTTTCTAAGGGTGAATTCCCCAGCATGGTTTTTTGCCTTTGATTGTGTGGAGCAACTTTGGGGTTATCACACTAATCTGTGCCAGAATTGTAACATCCTTCTGGCTTCCCTGGTGTTCCTGGATTTGGGCCAGGCACTGATCCACACAGCTTTCTCTGCTGGGCTGTACCGAGTGCACGACTCCACAAACTTAAACACTTTTCAAAGAGACAGAAAGGATTCTAGGATGGTATGTATTTTGGTAGCATATTAGGCAAAACATTAAGTATTTTATTTGCTGTTCAAATTTATTTTCTCCCCCAAACAATTAATTAGAAGTGGCTAAACAAAGAAACTTCACTGGGGACTATGAAAAGACATAGAAAGCAAGTTGTAGCTAAACTCACTAAGAGTCTAGTCTGTTGTTTCCAAACTTTGGGTAAGAAATTTCATAAATTTAAAAAGCACTCCGAAGCTCATACCTGCAAATAAACTTAATCCTGTTTCACTTATTTTCTGATTTATATTGATAAAATGATAAATTGAGCCCTTGAAAAAGAGTGTTTTGCTTAAAAATAAACATCTGTGCTTCTTGGGAAAAGCTAAAAGAGACTAGATTATATATTAAGGATTTTCCCCTTCCTATAGCTACCTGATATTCATTGCGGAACTGATTCCCATTATAGCTGTACTGTGGAAAGTAATTGCTGTTGTACAGTAATTCAATTTCAGTGTATTCACGCATCAGTTCACCGATAGGGGCTTATCTGGAGAAACCTGGGACTTGAAGGCTTTTTATCGAGAAATTCCACATGCAGCAAGACATTTTTCCTAGGTAACGAATATCAGCTTTTGCATTTAATAAACATTTACCTTCCCAGAAAAATGATTTTTTTTCCCCTGCAGAAGAGATTTACGCCAAGCTTCCAAAAAGCCAGAGGGTACTATTAAAGTGACTTCCTCTAGCTGTTTTTTTGACTGGTACGTGTCTACATATGTATGACTATAAAACACATCTATGTTTTTATGTAAATATATACACTGAGGCATGAAAAGCAGGATGCACCCAAGGAAGGCATGCTCTGACCAAAAATATGTGCTGCAGAAGTGTTTCATATCTACAGGGACTTATGCAAACACTTGTGGTATTAAAAACTCATCTGTATTGGTAGGCATTGTGAAAATTGTTGGTGAGGCTGCTTTCAAAAGCATACCCATTAAGTTGGAAATGAAATCAACCATTTTGTTTACAGATTTCTAAATTAAGGAAAGATTCTTAAGATGGAACTGATTCTCCCTGTATAAAATGACTCTTAGGTCGTAAGGACTCTTTTAATACTAAGTCCAAAATAAACTGAGGTCTTGGGAGTTGAATATACTGAACATTGCTAGGATGGACTTTAGTTATCAACCAATGGAGGTAGCTATACTTATCTAAAAAGAGTTTTCTGCCTTGTGTTCATTTCTGATCTTATCTCAAAATTTCAAAACTTGTTCCTTGAAAAAGGAGTGAATTTGTTTCAGAAAAAAAGTATGTTTTCAGTCACAAATGGAGAAGGAAAAGACTATTATTTTTTTGTGTTGCTGTATCTTGTGACCTATTTGCCCTTCCTTCCTTCCTCCCTCTTTCCC
>NW_006771890.1:1233980-1247390 GCF_000442215.2 Lipotes vexillifer
TCTTTCCCTCCTTTCCTTTCTTCATTCTTTTTTTTTGTTTTTGGCAAATTGCTTTGCAAAATTCCATACATATGTGTAAGGAAATTTAGAGCAGAAACCTCAAACCAGAAGAAACAAAAAATAGCGACAATCTGGATTCACCAGTTTTGATGAGGTCAGCAAACCATCCTTGGTTAATGGTTGAGGGCAAAACCACATGGATCCATGTGGTCTTCGTGGGTTTCACCCCAAATGGGGTTGGGGTTTCCTCTAACATACTTCAGATTGTATCAACCTGAGCCTCACAGCGCGGCCCAGAAGGCTGCTTTCCTGCCCGCATTGAGAGTAAGCAACCATCCCATCTCCTGTGGGAGATGCGCTTCCTGTAAAGAGATGGAAGGAGAATGGCCAGGCATTTTGTATCCGTTTCATCTCCAGTCTCCTCAAGCCCTTCGTTTTCCATCAAGCCTGTATGGGGAGTTGGGTTGGCTTGGTGAACTGCGTCCTAGCTTTCCTGCCTATTCTGGGGCTGTTGGCCTGTAGAAAGAGTTCTTTGTGGGTAGAACCACTATGCCAAACCCTCCCCAACTTCATGGTTATTTGTCCCATCCCAGATATTTGACCTAAAACCTCCTTTTGCAAAGCTATGGCAGACTTTGTTTTGGGTTTTCTATGTAGCTCACCTTACCCATGTTGGTTTTCTTATGCTTTTTGCTTTGTTTTTAATGATTATACTATACAGTTTCACTGTAAAAGAAAAAAGAATGTGCAGAAAAATATAAAGGTAAAATTAGATACCACAGCCCCAGGAGGTATTGAAAGGCACTTGACATCTTTCAATACCCTTTGTTTTAAAATATCTTAAATTTTTTTTTTTTTTTTTTTTTTTTTTTTTTTTTTTTTTTTTGCGGTACGCGGGCCTCTCACTGTTGTGGCCTCTCCCGTTGTGGAGCACAGGCTCCGGACGCACAGGCTCAGCGGCCATGGCTCATGGGCCCAGCCGCTCCATGGCCTGTGGGATCTTCCTGGACTGGGGCACGAACCCGTGTCCCCTGCATCGGCAGGCGGACTCTCAACCACTGCACCACCAGGGAAGCCCTAAATGTCTTAATTTTTATGCTTCCAGATGGTTTCTTTCTATTTGTGTATGTGTATATGCATATACATGTATATATGTAAACTTCCAAAACATTGGCTTATTCTTTCTTGTAACCAGACTTTTAAAAAATTTTATGTGTTGTGAACATCTTTCCACATTAATGAATATATATATTTTTATTCCTTTTCATGACTGCATAATAATCTGCTTTCTAGATGTTTCAATCAAGGAGTTCTGTCTTGGCGAACATTGATGTCATTTAGTGTTTCAGTATTATAAGCAATAATATGATAAACTCGCTTGCAGAGAATTTTTTTCCATTTATTTGATGCTTTTATTAGATGTATTCCTAGAAGTAGAATCAAGGCTTTTGGTATACCTTGCCAGCTTGTCCTCCAGATACTACCCACCTGCTTGTGCTCCCACCTGTGTGGTTGGAGAGGTACTATTACTCCACTTTCTTCCCTAACATTTCACTATTATTAGTCTTTTGGTCTTGATCAATCTTACAACAGAAAGCAGCATCTCATTTTACTTTATTTTCTGTAACTACTCACTGTTTGGCATGGTGGGTCCTTTCTGGCTCCCTACCTGCCCTACACCAGGGTTTGAGGAAATTACACAATGTCACAGAGCATGGGTGCAGTGTCACAACATAGAGAAGGCGGCCTGGGTGCTGGTCCCTCATCATCTCATAGAGAGGTGTGCCCAGGCACTTGCTTGGTATATCTTCCCATTTGTTTATGTTGTTTTCAGCTTCTTCCATCAATGTCTTATGATTTTTCAGAGCACAGAGGAAATACTTTCAGCTTTTCACCACTGAATATCATGTTGCCTGTATGTTTGTTATATGTGGCCTTTATTATGCTGAGGTATGTTTCCTCTATACCCACTTTGTTTTTATCATAAATGCATGTTGAGTTTTGCCAGATGCTTTTTCTGCATCTATTGAGATGATCATATGATTTTTATTCTTCAATTTGCTAATATGGTATATCACATTGATTGATTTGTAGATATTGAACCAGGTGGTTCTGACCCTGCCTTCTTTCAAACTACTGCTGCTGTGCTGAGACTCAGAGCATGTGAGATTTTGCATGTGCCCCTTAGAGCAGAGTCTCTGTTTCCTATAGCCCTCTGACCCTTCTGTACACAAGTCCCACTGGGCTTCAAAGCCAGTAGTTCTGAGGGGTCATCTTCCTGGTGCAGGACTCCTGGCCTGGGGATCCCAACGTGGGGTTCAGACCTCACTCCTTTGGAAGAACCTCTGCAGTTACGATTATCCTCCTGTTTGTGGATAACCTATCTGGGGGTGAGAGTCTGAACTATATACTGTGTCTCTACCCATCTCATTTTGGTTCCTTCTTTGTATCTTGAGTTGTGGAAAGTCTTTTCTGCTAGTCTTCAGATCATTGTAGGTAGTTGCTCTGTAAGTGGTTGTAAATTTGGTGTGCCCGTAGGAGGAGGTGAGCTCAGGGTCTTCCTACTCTGCCATCTTGGCTACATACCTCTCCCTCCCTCCCCTCCTTCCTACTTGGTTGGATCTGATGAAGGAAGACTTGATTTCTGGACAGGGCAAGGAGGAAATGAGTGTTGTGAAGCCATGACTTAGCAGAAAAACCATGACTTTCCCCGGTGTCCGCTGTGCCTGGCTGAAGGAGCTTTTGGTCATAATGCACAGGCTCGATGCTAGAACTAGGGTGTGTGCCTCCAGGCCTGGCACATGTTTCTCTTCATGTGGCAGATGGTAAACATGGGCAGCTCACCACCCCCAAGAAATGGAACAAACTGATGTTATGAGCAAGTTCAAGAGGCTTTTCGTAAATTAAGGAGTGATGTCATGAAGGAGAATTTGGAGTGATGCTGAGAGCAGTTGCCAAACCCTTTCCCCCGATCTGGGTTTGGTGTTGTCCCAGCTGTAGTCTGTCTGGGTCAGGGCACCCATCTAGAGCCCTGCCCCATCCCTGCCAGCATTAGCTGTCACAGCATCCTGCTTATTTTTTTAGACATGTTTTGAAAGTTGTACTTTGTTTATCTCAGTTTTGACTTGCATATTGTCAGTCTCCACCCTAGAGCTCCACTGTCACGAGGGTGGGGACCTTGACGGTCATGCTTCCTTTTATATCTTCAGGACCCAGGCAGGGCACTTGGGTGTCCATGAATGAATGAACTGGCCACACTGGTAGTGATGCTGTCATGCTCCTGCTTGGGATGCGTGTCTAAGCATCAGGACACGGGGCTGGTAAAGGTCTCAGGCATTTCCTGTGTGTTTCTGCTTGCCCTGCCCTCTGCTCCTCACCAAATGATCCATTTCTCCTCTGCCTCACATGTGAAGTTTGGATTTGGTTTATCTTGTTCATGGTTTATATTATGTTTCTTTACAACAAAGCAAAAGAAAAACAATTTCCTTTCGCATCCAAAGGGAAATGTCACTTAAAATCATATTTCCTGTTTTCATTGCCTACTTTTATTCTCCATTTACAAAATTGGTTTTGAAAGATTTCCTGTCACTTAGGTCAAGACCCAGTGGACCAAGCAGCCTGGAGAAGAGGGGCTCATGGCCACGGAGACCCTGTGTGAAATTACAGTGCTGGCCCCTGCTGTAAGCCAAGTAACAATTACACCCCATCTGGGAGCCCATGTGGAGATGCTGGGCTCGCCCTGTGGTGCACTGACTGCCTTGCTCACTGCAACTAGAAGAACAAGGTGTCGTGTGCAGGTAGATGACATGCATGACACTTTGAAGCAAAGTGAATGGGTCAGGGAGAGCTGAACACAGCAGAATCGCATCAAAAATCTTCTGATCTTGCAGATTATTACATGGTTTTTCCAACAAAACAGACCATGTAGAAAATAATGCCACTTAATTTATACCCAGGCAAGGTGAAAGAAATCTTAAAAGGTTTGTGGGTGGGCGGAAATTATGGTGAATCACTGAAGTGTCACCATCAATATATCCAAATGACAGAATAAAGCAATAATAATGATGATGATGATGATGATGATGATGATGATGATGATGATAATAATAATAATAATAATGATGATGATGATGATGATGATAACCCACTAGCTATAATTGTATAAATTACTGGCAATGAACGAAAGGTTTTCAGAAATGTTTTGAATGTGTATTTAGGATGTTTAACTGGGGATGTGTTGCCGGCGTCCGTTGTCTTTTTTTGGTCTTTGCTCAGTTTCCCATATGGAGGTAAGGAGCAGCTGGTCCTGCAACACAGCGAGGTTATATATGTTTTCTAAATTAGGTTATGAGGGGAAAATGAAAAGGTAGTTAGGAATTCAATGGCGTTTCATTTATACTGCATTCAGGGGAGGGTTGACAGCCCTTTCGAATAATCACAGTCTTTGTTAAAAATCAGCTGGGATATCCTTGATTGCCTATCCCAAGCTGTACAGGCTGCTTGAACAGACAAATAGAGCTTTGTACAATTGAGGGCAAATGGGGATTCGTGTGTGTGTGTGTGTGTGTGTGTGTGTGTGTGTGTGTGGTTTTTAATTGATATTTTAATGTGTCAGTTGGGGAGGAAAATCATATCCTTGGGAATATACTTAGAAAGCCTCCCTCACTGTGCACCTGGTGATTCCCAAGCATCCATCTCATCAGGTGTTTGATGGTTTTGCAGAGAGGGACTTCTTCAGGGGCCCTAGAAGTCCGGGGTGGCATCAGCAAGTAGATCCCCATCTAGGTCACGGTGCGAAGTTGCTTATCAACATGCCAACACCAGCCGTCTCCTTCCGCCAAGCAGGTGTCTCTGGACTAGGCAAAGGTACTGGCAGTGGTTTTACCAAGAGGTGAGCAGACAGGTGCCAGCTGCCGAGGGACGATGGAAGCAGCCCCAGGCAGGAGCACAAGCAGACTTGGAGGGGGTGAAGCCTGTAGGCAGCTGTTTGGCTGGCTACATGGTGGCCTCTGTATGGTGCTTTTGTAGCCATTCAGCCTATCTTCTTGAGAACTTTCCCTAAAAGGTTCAGTGAACCTCTTCCATTGCTGTACTTGGAGTCTGTCACTACAGTCTTGGTGGCCATGGTCTGTGGTCCACGTGGGGAAATCAGACATGGTAGAGATGAATTGACTCTAGGGAAGTGTATTTAGCCTTTTTCTCTTGGCAAAATGAACATAGAGTGGGGTGGGTAGTGGTTCACACTCACAGGAATTGCTTCAGTGGTGATGAGGAAAGTCATAGACAGGTTTTACTTGATCTTCGTGGGCTTTGAGAAAAAAATGAAATCACATATGCAAATATGAAGTGATGTAAAAATACCCAGATTTAAAGCTTGAAAAATTGAGAGGTGTAGCCACCCGAGGCCCCCATTCCCACATAGTGACAGTCCAAGTGAACTGCCCAGTTGGTTGATTTCCATGCTGCCTCCCTGCCATTTATGTTGCCACTCTGTCCCCGCAAAGCACTGAGTTGGCAATCCTTGGATTAGTTAGGTTAGGGCCACAGCCTCTTTTAGTGAACATAGCAGAGTGTTTTGGTGTATGAGGTCTGAAAGCTCATAGGCAGGATATTTGCAGCATTACAATTTACTCTGCAGTAGTAAGTAAGCAGTAGTCATTGTCATTGTCACAGTATGGAGGCCTTCTCTTTTGCTAAGCCACTGTGCAATGCTCTACATCTGTTATCTCATTTAAATGTTACTATCCTGTTTTGGATTAAAAACTTTTTGGCTGGAGGTGAGGATTGTTCACAGGACACAGGATAAGAAAGTATTATAAGGAGACAAGGATTTCTTTTTCTTTCAAGTTTGTGATCCACCGGATGGGACTGTTTCTGAGATTTTTCTTCACCTTTAACATTTTAGAATTTTAGCCTTTGTTTTGGTCTCTTACCCATAAGTCCTATTTGTTTCATTTCTTCCAGCTCAAAGAAGACCTGAGCCATGTAAATAATTCCTGATAATTATACCAGATAATTCCTGATCTGGTATCATTCACAGAATCAAGAAACAGAAATCAGAGTGATCCCCTCTCTCCCTAAATCCGCCTACCCCCAGCACACACTTTCCTATTAGAATGATGACTGGGACAATATCACACATGAAGAAGGGTATGAAAAATGTTCAGAGTGGTTACATTTGAATATGGGGCACTTATCTCTCTGTGCAGGCACCTGATAGAAAAAAATAATTTATCAAACTTTGTTCAAGAAAAAAGAGCATTAAGCCTTCATCAACAACAATATCAATAGCTCACCATGGCAGGAATGGGACAATAAAGGAGTTATTTTACCAGAATTAACAGGAAGAAATTAGCCCCATGTATCCTTCCTTTTTATCACAGTGTGGTACATTTGCATATTTTGAAATTTCACATTTGCATAGTCAGTGATTTCACATTTGCATAGTCAGTGATTTTAAATTAGATTCTCACATTTCCTCTCTGATGTTTGTCATGTGTATAACTTGTCTTAATAACTGAGTTGTTAGCATTTCAAAAACAGTTATCTAATCATTGGCTCAACCCTGAAAACACAGCGCCCAGTTTACCTTTGCAATTTTTTAACAGCTTTACTGACATATAACTCACATATGATACAGTTGACTCACTTAAAGTGTAGAATTCAATGTTTTTTAGTATATCCACAGAATCTGTACATCCATCACCCCATGATTTTCATCAACCCAAAGAGAAAACCGTGTACCCATTATCAGTCCTTTTTGTTCCTCCTTTCCATTCCTCCTTTCTGTATCTATAGATTTACCTATTCTGGATGTTTCACATAAATGGAATCATACAGTGTGTGGTCTTTTGTGACTGGTTTCTTTCACTGAGCATGATGTTTTCAAGGTTTACCCATATTGCAACGTGTCAACACCTCATTCTTTGTTATGGTCAAATATTATCCCACCATATAGATATACCACATCCATTTATTGTTTATCCATTCGTCAGTTGACAGTCACTTGAGTTGCTTCGACTTTTTTTAGCTATAATGACTAGTACTGCTATGAACATTTGGATACATGTTTTTACATGGACATATGTTTTCATTTCTTTGGGGTATATATAGGAATGGGTTTGCTGGGTCACATGGTAACTCTGTGTTTAACCTTTTGAAGAACTGTCATACTTTTTCTAAAGTGGCCGTATAATTTTACATTGCTACCAAAAGTGTGTGAGAGTTCTGTCTTCCCCATATCCTTGCCAACACTTGTTATTTGTCAATTTGATTATAGCCATCCTGGTGAGTGTAAAGTGGTATCTCATTGTGTTTTTGACTTGCATTTCCCTAATGACTAATAATGTTGAGCATCTTTCATGTGCTTATTGTATATCTTATTTGTGTTTCTTCCTTGGAGAAATTTCTATTCAAATCCTTTGCCCATTCAAAAATTGTGTCATTTGTCTTTTTATGAGTTATTTATGTATTCTAGATACTAGTCCCTTAGAAGATATACAATTTGAACATATTTTTTTCCTATTCTGTGGGTTGTCTTTTTAACTTTCATGATGATAGTCCTTTGTAGCGCAAAAGTTTTTAACTTTGACAAAGTCTAATTTATTCATTTTTCCTATTTTGTTGCTTGTATTTTTGGTATCATATATCTAAGAAACCATTGCCCAATCCAAGGTCTGTCTTTGTTCTTTTCTAAGAGTTTTATAGTTTTAGCTCTCACATTTATGTCTTTGATCCATTCTGAGTTAACTTTTGGATTTGGTGTGAGGTGGTGGTCCAAATCCATGTTTTCCATGTGGATATCAGTGGTCACATCATCATTTGTTGAAGAGTACCCTTGCAATTTAAGGTGAGTTCCTTTCAGCTCTGACATTTAATCGACCCAGTACTATTACCTACAGAGCTGGATCCCTACAGCTGTAATTAAAACAGCATTGTTGGGCTGACTGACAAGCACGTAGTAAGCACTTTACGTGTTGTCTGATTTTATACTCACAAACCCCTCCAAGATGGGTCGAGTTACTACCAGTTATTAACCCATGTGTCAGGTGAAGCAATTGAGACCCGATTTCTTATTATTATAAGAAAACTATTATACTATAGGTTGTAGGTAGTTGAGATTTCAACCCAGGCAGGCTTCTTTCAACCTCTGTGCTGTACTGCCTGTCATTAGGTTCTTAATAAGATCCCATAAACAGTGGCTACCTGGGACCAGGAGCTATGCTAAGCACTTAAGGTGAATGAGTTCATCAGAATAGCCCAGGAAGGTTGTTATAAAGAAGATGGCATTTCACACTTCTAAATTTTAAAAATTTATGTATATCTATTATGACAACAAAAGGGATATAATTTGTGCCATGGAAAACTTTAGTGGTACAAGATTCTAACAACAGCATACACCCACCACCTCCACGTTAGCTGTTTTTTCTTTTCAATCTGATTTGCTGGAATAAACTGTGGTCCAACAACAACAACAAAAAAAGAAGATGCCATTTCAGTCATCTAAGAGTTTGCAGTTCGTATGAACTCATAGTTGATGTTGCTGCGGCCGTCAAGGGACCACATTCCAGGCAGAAAGGGATTTGCCTATTGGTTCTCAAGCTTGGCTACACACTGGAATCACTTGGAGGCTTGAAAAAATACTTATGCCCAACCCCTCCGTCAGGGATTCTAATTGACTTGGTCTGGGGTGTAGCCTTGGCAGGGAGAATTTTCAAAAACTCCCCAGGAGGTTCTAATGTGCAACCAAGTCTGAGCAGTGCCATCTCATCCTGCAGTGAGCTCCAGGGGTAGCCATTTGAGTCTACTTTTAGAGGTGACTTCCAGAGGCTAACTGATTTGTCCAGGGTTACACAGCTACTAAGTGGAAGAGCTGGGATTTCAGTCTAGGCCTATCTGATTCCAAGTCCAGCTCCTAACCCTTTCATTGCACCCTACAGCGGCTTCCCTTCTGAAAGCAATTTGAAGGGGAGCCTGAATGAAGTGGGTGACGTCCCCTGGTCTCAGCGAGTCTTTGGAGAGGGTCATCCGACACCTGTGCCCCTGGGCTGCTAGGCCCCCCCCCACCCCCATGCCCTCCCCATGCAGAGGCTGTGTTCTCTTGTGGCGTGCCTGTGGGACCTGGGTACAGGTATTCACTTCTTGCCACTTTAAGAGGATCTGGATGTGGTGTCCCAGTCTCTCTAAATCAAGTTTGCGTTCTCTCATTTATCAGGTTACTTCATGAGGGAATTGGGCAGGGTGAGCAATGCTTTCAACTAAAGCCTGTTGGGAGTGGGACAAAATGCTCATTTCTTTGAGAATCCCTATGGTTTCAGGGAGGAGAAAATAAAGGTTTGAGAGTAGGAGTGCAATTTATTTGTCTTCTCTTCTTCCCCTAAGCCACCTCCATTCCTATAAGGCCTGAGTGTGGGTATGAGTACTTACCTCATCTGCCCTGTATGTCCTCAGCCCTGGATGCTTTACCATCCTACGCCCTTTGTGGACTGTGAGCTGTATCCCAAGAAGTGGACAGCCTGGGACCTTGGGCTGGCTCCTGTGGGAACTAGATTTACAGCCTAATTAGGAAATGCCGGCTGCCTCCCTGGAAGTAGTTGAAGGCTACTGGGGGAGACAGATACTGAGTTAGAAGTTGGAAGAGTGGGGGAAGGCTTGGAGGCGAGAAGTCCAGGCTGCTCAGGTGGTGCCCACCCAGGGAGCTGAGGAGTGATGAGGAAAATACCCCAGGACCTAGGAGATGGCAAAGGGAAGGGGCTCTGGGAAGGAGGAGCAGCACATGTGAACCTGGAGAGGGAGCAGAGAGCACAGGGCAAGTTGAAGAAGTTGAAAGGAGGGTGGAATGGGGGATGGGGTTGGAGAGAGCAAGACAGTGGGGCACTGGGAGGTCTGTGGGTTGATGGGAACACTTGGGGCCTGCTGCAGTGTGTGGTTATTGGAATGCCTCCCTTGTCCCCCTCCCCCACCCCACCCCCCACCCCCCACCGGGTCAGTGGCTGGGTCCATCTTGCGCCCTGCGTCACCCCAGCACCTCACCACCAGGCTTGGGGGGCCAGTAGGTGTTCACTGAAGAGTTGGGGTGTCCTGCTGAGGATGTGGGAAGCTGCGGGAGGGTTTGCATTTCTGTCTCTGCATCACTCATTGGCTGTCTAACTTTCCCTTTGTGGCGAGGGCAACACTGCCGTCTTCCCCACTTTTCTCTCTGCTTTTGATTTATGTTCACCTACCGCTCCCCTCAAAAAAGTTTTCTGCCCTTTCAGTAAGCAGAAACGGTGCTGTGAGAGGGCTCCTCCGAATCTCAGTGGGAGGCTTGGCTTCTGTGTCCTCTGTCCCTCTCCTCTGGCTGAGTACGCTCTGGTGGCTGGAGAGAACTAAGCCAAGAGCCCAGCTTTATTTTCGCCTACATTTAGCGGATCAGTTCAGATTGTCTGACTTTGGGGAGTCTGACCCACCCCTCTGAGGTGTCACCTCCTTGTGGTAGAAAGGTGATGTGGATCTTCCTGGCATTGCAGTGTTTTCCCAGGGGCCAGGGGGCGATGCTCCAAGGCTTCGTTTGGTCTTCCTGCAGCCCTGGCTTGTCTGAGGGAAGGCAAAGATGCAGATTAGAGAGAACATTTGGGGAAGAAAACTCTGTTGGTAACCTGAGCTCATCAGCCCCAGTCTTTCAGTAGGCTGTAGGCTGGTGTCCAGTGTGGGCAGCCTTAGGCCAGCCTCTAATGAAGTGACGTGGGTGGGAAGCCCAAGGGTCACACAGACATAGCTGCCAGACAATTTTAATAGTTATATGTATATTTTAATCCTTCATAGAACCGATATAACTGCCCTTTAAAACAAATTTATCTAAGCTATGTGAGTTGATTTAAAGAAATGTAGTCAGGAAAGGTGAGATGAGGAGACTGGTTGGGGCATGGTTTTTGGGGTGGTTGTAGATTCCCTAGGACTCTGTCATTAGGGAAGGGGACAGGTGAGATGTACTGGATGTAAACAAAGCAACCCATGCTGAGCTGGAGTGAAACAATGCATAAGAAATAGAGCAAGACTTACAGCATAGTAGTATCTATATAAATTAAAAGCATGTAAAACAGCGTGCATTTTGCATAAACACACACGCAGTTCAGGATGTCTATCATATTCATTAGAGTGGGTGTCTATGGGGGCAGGGGATAAGCATGTGTGTCCGGGCTGGAGAGGGAAGTATGAATCACGAGGGGGCTTTGCATGATGATAATACGCTAGGTGTATGAGTAACTCAACCTTCGGTATAAGCTGTAGGTAAACACACACACACACACACACACACACAGAGTGAGCTATAGATAGACATACATCTGTCCACAGGGTGGTAGACTGAGAAGGTGAATAGTATGGTGATATGCTAATGTATGAAGTTTGAGCAATAGTGTAAAGGTAGAATGATAACCTTTATAATGAACGTTTATTACTTTTTTTGTATCTGGCCCCCACCAGATACTGTGCTTTACAAAGTATTGCATTTCGTTTTCTCAACAACCTTATGAAGTAGGTAGTATTTTTACCCTTTTCACAGATGAGTAAACTACAGTGGATCCAGGGTCATGGAGGGAAAGCATGGCAGAGCAGACGCAGACCTAGTCCATCTGACTCCAAAGTCCCTGTCCATCATTTCTGTAGCTGCACAACCCCCTTTAGCTTAAGAATTCCTTTTAAATGGGTGCACCTTTAACAACCTGGCTAATTAATGCCCGCATTGCTTGACTTCTGCTGTCTCTACGTTAGCTGAAACCAGAGTCGTCCCATAGTAGTTGAAGGCCCTGTGGTGAATACTAGGTTAGATCTTTTGGATGGAGGAAGATTTGTTGCTGCAGCCCTTTTGCTACTCCTGGTAACTTGATTTCATGCCTCTGAAGTCCCAAGTCTTATTGTCTTATCTTTTCCCGTTTTTGTTTGTCATTCGCAGTATTGCTCCAATGTCATTCCCTGTACCACCATCCCCTCCCCGTGCCCCATGAGCCAGCCAGGCAAATAATTATATAACATTGGGCTTCTGTATGTGTGTCTTCCAAGTGATTTACCAGGAAGATGCACAACTCAACTGTGGACAGCTGAACCACCTGGAATGCTTTATAGTTAATTTCACTGGCCACATGAGTACATCAAGCCATGAAGCCCTTCCTGATCATTAAGATGTGTAGTCTTGCATCCAGAGGGTTTGGGTGCCTTAAGTGAGAGCCTTGTCTGACCTGGTGGCTGTTGGCAGGGCTCTGGGAGTGCACCCCAAGGGCAGACAATGCCAGTAAATCGTAATCACAATGGAGCACTAGTGAAGAAGTAAACAGTTCTGAAACTGTGCTATAAATTGTCATCTAGTGATGATTCTGTTTTTTTTAATGGAGGTTAAATTACAGCAATCACCAGTGCACAAAGATGCTGCAGTAAGAAAACATTTGGGAACAATGTTTTTCTTCTAAGGCTTGGGTGATGGGTGTGCAGGAATAAAACATCATAACCTGTTTACTGTGGGCCAGAAAGGAAAATATGAACTATAGCCCACTGCATGGGAGCACTCTCTTTTTCTTTTATGTATCAGGCAGGCTGTGAGTGTGTTGCTGTTGCCACAGGGAAAGATGATAAACCTGCCTGGAAGACAACTTCCAACTATGTTTTTCTTCTTTCTATATTCTCTCCATCTCCCTTCCTCTCACCACCCGTTTGTGTGTGTGTGTGTGTGTGTGTGTGTGTGTGTGTGTGTGTGTGTGTGTGTGTGTGTGGTGTGTGTGTGTGTGTGTGTTTGTGTGTGTGTGTGTTTATCTATTTGGGCTAGGATAAAATGAACCAAAGAGCAATGCCATCTCAGTGATGACCAGCTTACAGATGGTGTCTTTCTCAAGTTCCTCAGCAGGCCATCAAAAGGGCTTATATATGATGGGTCACTTGATTCAGTGGTTAAGAAGAGATCCCTAAATCCAGTTTGAAACCCTGACTGCCTCTTGACAGCTGTGTGATCTAGGGAAGGTCATTTCTCTCTCTGAGCCTCAGGATCGTTGACTGCAAAATGACAGCAGTGACTTAACCTCACTTGTGGGGGCCTATAAAACATGTGTACCAATTCTGGAGACACAGGAAGTGCCTAGTAATTGTTTCTTCTCATTATTATTGTCTAGCAGCAGCAGCAGCAGCGATTAGCAGCATCACCACAGATCTTCAGGCACCTCTTTGTAGTAGCTGTGCTATTTTCACTAACCTTGGCATTATGTTGCAGTCTTCAGAATTTATGCATAAAGGTAACTGTGTTAACTGTGGAAGTTCCTTTTGTTATTGCAGAGAGCTTATCGCCCTTCATTATTCCTCATTTCATTTACAATGAATCAAAACCCATTCATTGGCAAGGCTGTTGCAAGATTCTGACCCTGCCCCCTTCTCCGAGCCCCTTCCTGC
>NW_006771890.1:1247457-1257861 GCF_000442215.2 Lipotes vexillifer
TCCTGCTGAGTTCCCATGTGGACCTTCTGCTTGTTCCTTGAACTCGCCAAGCGCCCAGTACTCTGCAGTGCCCTTGCACGCGGGGTTCTCTCTGAGTGGAATCTTTCTTGCCAGATCTGGTTCCTCCTTGTTATTCAGGGTTCAGCTCAGCTTCTCCTTTTCTTAAGGTGGCCTTCCTTGGTGAGCTTGCCTAAGATAGAACCTACTCGTACCCTACCCAAAACACCACCCTCACTTTCCTCCCCTACCCATTGTCCTCTCATTGCTTGTTTATGCCTCTTCTTATGAAACTCATCAGTATCTGAAATTACCTTTTAATGTATCTGGCTTTTATTTCCTTTCCACCCACTAGAATTTAAGCCTCAAGAGGAGGACTGTGTAACCTGTTCATCTAGGACAGTGCCTTCTATAGTGCAGATACCCAAAAACTATTCCTTGAATGAGCAACGAATGTTTTGCTGTTGTGCAGGAGATCAGATCAGAATATTTTACCTATGAAAATATTGGAAACTCAGTTTAAATAAATCCTCATTAACAGCCTTTTAAAGTAGGATACCCAACACTTTTGTTTTGGCAAGTGAATTGTAAGATGCACTCTAGTGGGTAGAATTAAAACTACTAATGACACCACTGGTTCCTGCTAATTACAGGGTGGAAAGTAATATGCGATTACTTTATCGTCAAACCCTAATTTTCTCATGGCTTTAAAGGGTATAATTTGTGATGACCTGTAAATATTTGTTGAATAATTAATTATGAATTTTACATGCATGTATTTAATGATACTGTAGGGTTATTTTTTGGAGGAAAGATTTCCCCAAGGGTGATGACTAACAGTGCTTAACTCATTTTGATTGTGACAGGGACAAAGAAAAGTGACAATATTGCAAGGGAAATGATTTTAGAAAAGTTAGGTTATAGACAAGTAAAATCCTATTAACTTTTAAAAAACACTTAGAAATATTACTTCCACCAATGTTATTCTTTAGATTTGAGCTGATAGTGTACCCCTCCCCAACATTTTATTATGAAAAAGTTCAAACATACAGCAAAATCGAAATAGTTTTACCACGAACATCTGTATGCTCATCACCCATATCTGTCCATTTACCCATCCCTCTGACCATCTATTAAAACATCTTATTTTTGGTGCAGTTCAAAGCAAATTGCAGACTCCTTGGTAGTATTTTTAACAATCCATTTTTCATTGGAAAAGAAACATGTTTTGTGCGTTGATATATAAGTCTAATATATTGCATGCAAAAGTTTGAAGTGGAGTTAGTGAAATCTTCAGCCTAATTTAAACAGGACCCAAAGTCTTCCCGGGCTCTCTCCTTAGATTTGAAATGATATGTTATTATCATGTGCAGTATCTTAGACAGATACACTGCTGACACATCTTAAACTTTTGAAAGTGTAAAGAAAGACACAGAAATCCCTCCAGGTATTTCAAACAGGAAGAGCTTGAACGGAGAATTCAAGGCTGAGGGAACAAAGATCAGAGAAAGCCAACTCTAATTTTTAGGAAACCAGGAAGTATGGGGATCCCAGGGGATGTGCCACCTGTGATTTCAGCTGCCTGAAGTACTGAGATGGATGATTTGCTGGAACATGCTGGAAGCTGCTGGCAAAGCCTCCTGCTGCCCTCAGCTGAAGCCCTAATACCTGTGGCTCATTGCTTTAGAGTCAATAAGACTGCCCTGCTTCTCCTGCTCTCCCCTGTCTCCCAGGAGGCCTCTCATTGGCTGAATCTAACCTGGACCCTGCCTGGAGGATTCTGGGAAATGTAGTTCCTGGGCTACAAGCCTCTGCTCTACAGGGCCAAGGGCATTACCAACAATAAGCACAAGGGTATTTACCAGTAGGAAACTTTATATATATAATTCTATATCTAGCATATTGGGAAAAATAGCCACTTCCATAGTTTTTCATGGAATATATACAGTATTCTAGTGTCATTTGGTGATACAAATCATAGTATTTTGCTACTGCAAATGTTCAGAATTAAAATCCATGACTTGTATCGTGTCCTATTAAACTTTAATAAATTCACACTGACTAAAGAAATGTGTTTGGGCGGATGGATGCATGACTGGAGGAAAAAGAGCTTATAAAATGATGCATCCCCAAAGTATATGTTTTCAAATGATCTCTTAAGGGGCCAGGGGTGGGAATCTTTCCAAAGTGCAAAGGAGAACGGGGAAATGATGGACTGACACAACATGGAGTTGTGTTTACTGGGAAGGACTGTCTGGTCTGGAGCCCTGTGGAATCATTTATGGCCCTGCTTCTGCCCCCAGGGCTCTCCAGAATTCCATGTTAGAACTGCATAATCAGGTTAATACACATTTTGGACAGATTTGAGCTCAAAGGACACCTGACTCTTCTGGCATGGATGTCTGCTGTGTTCTGCCTTCCAAATATCCACCCCCCTGGCTCAGGCAGCTGCACCCTGTCTTTCCTCATTCTAGACAATGGTGGGGGTGGGGTGATGGGTGACACATGGCCTAGGCCTGGGCAGTCTGTGTATTTCTCGGACAGTCATTTATCTCAGGATGGGTACTGGACTTGGGCCAGCCCGAAGAAACCCCATTAGGGACTTTTTTTGGAAAGATGCGGGCAGAGATGCTCTCTTTTCACTAGTGTGGCTCAGCTGCTGGGATATACTGTAGAGGTGCCACAGCTATGTTTCCTTAGCCCTATAAGGGGAGCACTTGCTGAGAACAAAGCCCAGCAGTGATACAGGCTGTGTGTGCAGGCTCACACATGCAGGCATGGAGCTGTATGGTGATAGGGTTTATACTCTGAATCCAGCTGTGGCTACAGCTGGCATTAGGCTGGGCATTTTACTTTTATGAGCCAATTAGTTCCCCCCCACACAGCTGAGTCAGTTTGATATATCTGTCACTTGCAACTAAATGCGTCTTATATACCACTCATTTAAAAAACCCCACACCTGAGTCCATTCTATAATTTTACCATAGGGCACCTCTTTTGGACTTAGATGTTTCTGCATTGAGACACTGCCACTCCACCTCCCTTTTTGGTGTCCACCTGTGCTGTAACCCCATAAAAGCAGACTTGACACCCTTTTCTTCAGTACCTTACAGAACTGTAAGCTCTCCATAGCAGGAATCGAGTCTACTTTAAATGAATAAATAGCTCCTGTCTCTGCTTTCAGGATTTACTTCTGGGCTGTGACTAATTGAAGCTCCATAAAGGTTAGGGGTCCCCGACCCTCACCTGCATGATGTCCTCGGCACGGGTCACCTCGGCCTCAGAACTTACTTAAGGTTCCTATGCCTCCTGACTACATTGTGAACACCAAGCTAATGTGACTCTTGACCAACCTACTCCTGTTTGATGCCTCTGGCTCAGATCACACACAAACAAAATCCCTTTTTAATTTTCAGTCTCTAGTGTGAAGATTGGCCACCACCAGATCATGTAATAACAGTGCCCAAATTGAAACAGATAGAAATATGTGTTGCTTCCAGTCCTTTATAAGGGGGTTGCAAAGTAATTACAAGCATGCAAGAACAAAGCCATGAGAGAATCACTGTGTGGTCTTATTAATGTCTCTTTCATCAAGTCATTTTTGTCAGACTCTTTGTGTGTGTGTGTGTGTGTGTGTGTGTGTGTGTGTGTTTTCCATTTTGGGCATTGGAGTTGGTTCATTCAGATTTGCATTACATAGATGGAGAGCTGTGTTAGCGTTATGATTCCAAGACCCTCAAATCATCACCAGGCTGTGCAATTGTAAAATGTGATGTGATTGGAAAAGTAGAGCTTGTTCCAGCTGAACTTGGCTGTGGATTCCTATGATTTTCTGGTAATAGATGCTGTGCTTCCTCTCCCCACACTCCCACGCCCTTTCTTTTCTATGCAACATCCATTACTCTACTTCCTGGTACTCTACTTTCTGATTTTCCATGGAATCTGCCTCTTCCTAACTCCCAGTCCACAAGGTTTGGATGGAGCAGATTCCATTTACCTGGTCTGCTCTTTCCTCAGACAGCCTCATGGTTTGCCCTGCACTTCATTCTGGTCTCTGTTCAAATGTCAGCTCTTAAAGAGACATTCCCTGGTCACCCTCACTAAGATAGCATCTCTAGCCCTTCTAGTCACATGAGCTAATACATCCTACCTTGTGTAGTAAGCACCTTTGAGTTAGGTTTCTGTTCCTCACTGGTAAAGAAGTCCAGATGGGAATGCTGCATTTGTTCAAGCTCCTTCAGTGTTTGTTCTCACTCTGCTCCAAGGTCCTAGCACTCTGACCTCACCAGGGGCTGGTCCAGCATCCCCACAGTAGAGCCCTTGGGTAGTTCCCTGACCTAGGCCTGAGTTGGAGCTACAGTGCCTGTCTGCTCTCTGCCAGGTAACTTAACGGAGATTTAGTGGGAGGCTATGCAGAGGGATGATGTGCCTGGATGTGTAAAGTAGAGACAAATTCCAAGTGGGGATACCCAAACTTCCCTCTGACCTGAAGGGACCAGGAAGGTTCGTTCACCCTGTCATTCGGTATACACACATGGGGTAACGTGGCAGGGATAGTGTAGGAAAGGGGGCCTGGTGTTATTACCACTAAAATTCCATTCTCCAGGAGCTCAAAGCCCTGAGAGGCTGGATGTGTTAGGAAACTCTCCAGTAACTGATAGCAGATAGGTACTGAGAGCTTTCTCCATTCATCCATCTGCCGATACTTCTGAAAAATGCAAATCTTTACGTTGACTTAGCTCTTGAAATGCCACTTGTGTAATGTATTTAATTACCTGTACTCCCTCTGTCTTCCAAGCTACAATGAGGCCTTCTTTGTTTTGTTTTTTATTTTTCTTTTTTAATAGTCTAAATATGTAGCATAGGGCCTCAGTCAATAATAATAGCTGATAATTGTCAAGTTAATAGAATAATAAGTAACAATTATTGACTGCAATTGCCAGGCATGGTTCTAATCCCATTACATATATAAATTTATTTAATCTTCATAACAATATTAAGGGGGTAGTTAGTACTATTTCTTTGTTTTGTAGATGAAGAAACTGGCTCACAGAACTATTTAG
Organism: Lipotes vexillifer; assembly: GCF_000442215.2. Taxonomy (NCBI): domain Eukaryota; kingdom Metazoa; phylum Chordata; class Mammalia; order Artiodactyla; family Lipotidae; genus Lipotes; species Lipotes vexillifer. Next base: position 1,252,518 of record NW_006771890.1, read on the forward strand.
TGACTTGCCAGAAATCACACAGCTGGCAAGTGGAAGAGCTTGGACTTGGGCCTATATGTATCTACGCAGTATTCACTTTAATAATGTGCAAAAATAATACAGTAGTCATATATTTTTGCTGTGTCACCTAAACATATATTAGAATGTTTGTAACAGAGTATCATAGGCTGCTTATCTACTGCATATTTACTGAACCATGCTTATGTGTAAATGGTAAGTATTAGAGAGATTTAAAGATGGGTAAGTTAGCTTCAGGATCTGAGAAGCTTACAGTCTAGAGTTAGCGATAGAAATATATTCACAAAGAGGTCCTATGAGGCGATGGGACTGAGTATTATAGTAGAGATACAGTTCTGTTGAAATGTACAGGAGATGGTGGTTGATGCCCGTCTCTGCCAGGAGAGGGCTCTGAGAAGAGGTGGAAAAGGCAGGCAAGTGAGAGGGAGAACCATGTGATCATTGACCTCGACGTAGGGCATCTTCCTGTGTGAAGTTGATGCTTCACAACCTGAGGCCTTGTGTTCCCTCCATGCCAGTAGATTAGATGACAAATCATTGATAAGAACAGCATTGAACAAATTACTGACCCGCTTAAACTTTGAAAACACCTCCTAGATCCCAGGAGGTAAAACTGACATCAATAAAGAGAGTGTCTAAGGTGATTGGCCAGGACTGGTTTGAGGTTGACAAGGTGGATAACTGGCTCCTGGCAAACATGGAGATGTGCCTCTGAAGCCTAATCTGAGCTGGAGCTGCCTGGAAGGAGAGCCTCTAGGCCTTGGCTGTCTGGTTGTCTGGGGCTCTGAGCAGGAAGCCACGGGGCCCAGAGAGGACTGTGTCTGGGGAGGCCCCCTCTGTGCAGCTGTGTGTGCACAGACACCCCCACACATCAAAACAATTTGCTGTCCATACTTTTTGGAGTGAACCCTTCTTGGATAGTGAGCACTTTAAACAGATTTATTGCATTAAAGAAGTTCTTAAACTGTTTTTTCCTCTTGGGAAAATGTGTTAAATCCAAAGAAGTACTTGTATATCTTCAGTGCATTTAAGGCTCACGTGAGAAGCTTTAAATGCAGATTCATGGGCCCCACTCAGAGGGTTGATTCAGTAAACTTGGAGGAGGGCTGGGGCGCCGAAATTTTAAAACTGTCCAACTCTCCTCCTCACCTCCACCTGCCAGACAGTTTCTAGCCAGAGAGGTCGTAGAATCTCATTTTGAGAAGCCATGAGCCAGAGCACAAATTTCTGAATGAGGGTATATAAGATATACGTCTACTGAGCAGGAAGAAAATATGAGAATGTGTCTTTTAAAATATCTATCTTTGTATACGTTTTATAATATATCAATTCATAGTAGAGGAATAGTACATCAAGATAATGTACACAATAGTGATAGTTATGTAATTTGTATATAAATGTACCGGTTTGCAGACATGTGCTAACTTTTTTGCTGATAAGAATGTGCATTTAAAAACATTCAGACAGTTTAAAGGAAATTTGGGGGATTTATCTTGCTGAAATAGGCCAAGCATATTGTGTCACAGATAATTAGAGGAAGAAGTAGCAGGTATTACACTTCATTTATAATTAGTGAATAATAAACGTTATTATTAAGGTGCACTGCTGAGTTATGCTTGCATCGCCCCTCTCTCACCTCTCTGTTGCCAGGAGCACATCTCCCTGTGATTGCAGCAGGGAGTGCTTCATTACCTGGTAGCTGGACCTCTTGATTAGACTGGGTTCCTCCGAGGCAGAGCCAGTGTGTCCTTATTCAGCTTTGTGTATCTGTCCCCACCACAGTGTCTGGGTCCTCCAATGTTTGGTAACTAAATGAAGGAGAGAGGGAGGGAAGGACTCTAACCTTTGCTTTCTGTCATTGTCCTTGGCATAATGGGAGGCATAAACAAGAACAAATTGTGTTTTGGCAAAGATAAATGGTTTTTCTCTATACAGTTCTTTTCAGTCTAATATGCCATCTGATCAGAAGGTCTCTGTTCCCTAGGGAACTTCTCTTTGAATGGAGACATAGACTCACAGGACCTGGTTTGGGTTCCAGCTCTGCTGTGACCTTCATATAATTTGCTCTTCCTCTGGGGTTGGGGTGGGTGTCTCAGTTTCCCCATCGGTGAAATAAGGGAGTTGGAGTGTCCCAAACTCCAGGGATTCCTGTTTTGCCTTCATAATTTTTGTATCACCTATTGAAATGTTGAAGAGGATTTTTTCTTTACTGCAATGAATTCCTTAAGTTTACTTTAAAAGCAGCCTTTTTAAAATCACTAACGTTGGAGGAAAACCAGCTGGCCATGAAAGAAGACACAAAAGGCAGTAGAGTGAACCCTCAACAGCCTTACTCAGTTCTAGCTCACTGCCATGGCCCGTAGGGCTTGGAGCCAAGGGCCCGTGGGGAGAGGGTGATGAGTCCAGACCGGAAAGGCCTTAGAGGCCCAGAACACTGGGCTGAGACTTCCCTTCTCCTTGTCTCAGTCATGAGGCTGGAAGGGGAGGTACAAAAGAAATACTTTTCTCTCTCTGAGGTTCGGTATTATTTAATATGTTGTCTAGTGACTACCTACTGTAACTTCCCAAAGTACCTGAATTCCTACACGGTCCCCACTGGCCTCAGCCTCTGACCCTGGAGGATTCCAGGATTCCAGGCTTTTTTTTTTACCTTAGCTAGGACATGATTAGTTACTGGGTCTCTCATGTTACCCTTTTTTATTTTTATTTTTCAAAATTGCATGTTTAGTGTTTGAATCACAGCTTCCCAGGAAACCAGGTGTCTCTTACAGCTGTTTTCAGCTTAAATAAATATAGGGGTTTGGAAAGATCCCACTCGTATCATGACATCTGTCCTCCCGTGCCAGGATTTATAGGATCCTGCCCTGTATCTATGGACTGAGTGTACTTCCTGCCTTAGACCCTTGCTGGGGGCTAAGGAGGGTTAAAATAAATGTTCCCACCCTGGAGGAGGGGGAAGCCATATCCTTGCTCAAGAGGTTTGATGACCCTGCCTTGAAGTTGGGCTGTTGTTAGTTTAGGCCTGATTTATAGTGGTCCTTTTGTAAGTGTCACTTCTTGAGAAGTACATGGCAGTGGGGAGAGATGACAGGACACAGAGGGCTCCCTGAGTAACAGGTATCATGTGTCTCATCCAGCATCTGGTCCAGCCTAACACCAGGGAGGACAGCAGTCTGAAGAGATCCTTTGGGGCTGTCAGAATAGCCTGCATCAAGGAGCATAACATGCAATCGACTTCTCCTTTAGAATACTAAATGGCCTTTGCCATAGTTTTGTTTCATGTTCATAATATTTAGATGTTAATTGTATTTGGGAACTGGTTTGCCGTCACATAATTGTTACCTGTTGTTCTTCTCATGCATCTTTTTAAATTAAGAAACTTTACTTTTAAGAACAGTTTTACATTTTTAGAAAAATAGAGCAGAAAATACAGAGTATTCCCATATGCCTCTTCCCTCCTCCCACTCCATCTGGTGTCTCCTTTTATTAACATTTTGCATTAGTGTGGTACATTTGTTAAAATCAATGAATGAAGGTTGATATGATATTAACTAAAGTCCATAGTTTACATTGGAGTGCACTATTTGTGTTGTACAGGGTCTTAGTCAGTTTGGGCTGCTATAACAAGGTACTATAGACTAGCAGGCATGGAAACAACGGAAGTTTATTTCTCCCAGTTCTGGAGGCTGGATATCAAGATCAGGGTGCCAACATGCTCAGGTTCTGGTGAGTGCCCTCTTTCTGGCTGCAGACAGCTGATGTTTCATTGCATCCTCACACGGTAGAAAGAGAGAAAGCTATCCCTCTGTCCTCTTCTTATAAAGACACTGATCCCATTCATGAGGGCTCCACCCTCATGATCACTCCCCAAAGCCCCACCTCTAAACACCATCATATTGGGCATTAGATTTCAACATATGAATTTTACAGAGATACAAACATTTGGTTCTATGGGCTTTAACAAATGTATAAAGTCATGTATTTACCATTTCAGTATCATACAGAATAGTTGCACTGCCCTCAAAATCTGCTATGCTCCTGGCAACCAGCGGTCTTTTTACTGTCTCTTCATATAATTTTTTTGGAACTGTGGTTAGATTTACTTGATTTTGTGTCTCTGAAGTCCTGTGCCTTCTTGTCTTATGTGGAGTGTTGGTAGAGCCGTGACCCCATGTGGAGAGCCCTGCTGTATATTTTCCATGTGGGGTCACCCTGAGGCCCCCCCCCCCCAGAGGTAGGGAGGCCAGTAGCTGGGCCTGCAAATAGCAAATATTGGATTAAATCCCCGTCTGCTCAACCCCAGATCTCCCTCTCTTCATCAGTGCACTTTCCTGCTGGTGTGGGCTCTTGATGAAGAAGTGATTTAAATGCTCTTCTTAGGGTTATAATACTTACTCCCTTTTATTTTGGAGATCAGCTGAAATAGAGATCTTTATTCTGCCTTATTAATTATAAGTCCTTTAGATGATAACTTAAGATGATAACTTCAGTTTTTCTGCTGCTCATGTTTCTATCAGATTTGATAGATGCCTTGTAGTAAACACCCTTAACACAGAACCTGCTTATTTCTATGTTAAACATCAGAAGTTTGGGGGGCACAGATAAAGAATCAGAAATAACTTGTTTTGGCTGAGTTTTTAAAATCACCAACTCCTTCGTTGAAGGCTCTTTTGGGGTCTGTTTACCAGGTGACCCCATGGATCTAGTAAGATGACTCAAGGCTTCCTTCTGCCCCATCCAAGGTAGAACCTCTGCGTCCTTGCCTGGGGACCACTGTGCACACACAGACTGCCTCAGGACTGTTCCGTGCACTGACTGTGGGCTCACCTTCCTCTCCCAGACTTTCAGCCCCTAGAAGGCAGGAACCTCTCTCAGGGCCTGGTACACTGTGGGCACTTAATAAATGTATATTCAATAAATGTAATTATATAGGGCTATTTGCTTTTCAAAGCAGGACTGTATATGGAAAGTCACATCTTACATTTATTCAACTCTCATGTGTCAATACAAAGAAGTTAATGTTTCTTGAAAGAAAATTCCTAGATTGTTCTGCGCTTGGATTCATTAGAGTGATAAGTTGATTGCAGCACAAGACTTGATTGATCAAGAACACCCAATGTGGGCTTCCCTGGTGGCGCAGTGCTTGAGGGTCCGCCTGCCGATGCAGGAGACGCGGGTTCGTGCCCCGTTTCGGGAAGATCCCACATGCCGCGGAGCGGCTGGGCCCGTGAGCCATGGCCACTGAGCCTGCGCGTCCGGAGCCTGTGCTCCGCAAATGGGAGAGGCCACAACAGTGAGAGGCCCGCATAACGCAAGAAAAAAAAAA
>NW_006771890.1:1257897-1286527 GCF_000442215.2 Lipotes vexillifer
GCCCCCAAAAACAAAAAAAAAAAAAAAAAAAAAAAAAAAAGAACACCCAATGATGTGCCAGCGATATGCACCTGGACCATAGCTCAGTTCTCTAACCATTCACAGGCCCCTTTGCTGCCTGTGAATGGGCTCAACATATACGATTATTGTTCTTTTTGGAATTTGGCCTTCACTGTTCTCAACCTGAGTAAGTATTGACACGTTTAGGTGTTCTTTTTTATTGTGGCCAAAAGAACTGTGATCATGATTCATTGAAACATTTTAACTGCAAGATAAAATATTTTTTAATTGACGGAATCTCGATATTCAGGTCAAAATGGGTAATTTTCTGGTAATTTTATTGCCAGTCCTCTGATACCTACAATATTATGTTTTAGTTAGAAAATGCTTGATTCTCTGAACTCCCAGACATTTATTTTCTTTTAAATGGAAATTCAAGGCACATTATCAGGAGTCTTGTTCACAGAAGAAACGCTGCTATCTCTTTACCCGTAACTCAAGTTTTTCTCATTCTGTGGCTGTTGCAAATGGCATGAAAATTATTTGCTCATCCTTTTTTTCTGTCAAGAAGAGATATTTTCGTGTTAGAAACACACCTAATTGCCACTCTTTTTTCGATTAGCATCCCGCAGTAGGAAGTAAGAGGCTCCTGGCTCTGTCCCAGGGAGGGAGAGAGAAAATGGATCTGGGGTGGTGATGAGGATGGTGGAGATGGGCGGGGGGAGGGCAAAAAGGCATTTCAGGGAGCAGGGGGCTGAGTTTCTGAGCTGTTTTGCAGTTGGCACTCTCATTTCCACAATCACAGTGCAGGATTAAAGAAGAGGGACTTAGGAGTATGGTATGAAGCAGAGCAAGAAGCGCCCACACCCTGAGCCCACTGAGCCTGTGGATTGAATCTGTCCAGGACTGGCCTCTCACAACCATTCGTTCTGAACATTGCGCTTTCTCATTAGGAATCTCTCATTAAGAGACATTCCTAAAAGGCAGCTCCTTTTAGGAATTTTGAAGCAAAGACTTCCTGGAGCCCATCAGCAGTACCAGCCCATCTGTCACTCCTCCTCCCCACTACCCCTAATGGCTCCCCTGACTCTGCACCAAGCTGTTTGCTCCTTATCTTTCCAGAGCATTGCTGTGTTTATCTTTATTTCACTATGCTCCTTTAATTTTTGTCTGTCTGACTTCTCATTATTCGCTTCCATATCTTTAAAATCATCAATGAGCTGCTTTTTTCTTTTTAATTAGATTTAAGCCTCTTTTGCCCACAAAGCTTCCTGGAAAATCACACCACCCAGGCGTCCGTCATGGCAGCCCATAGCCTGGCTTTGTTAGGGGATGTTCTGCCCTGTCCTGGCATCTCTTCTTTGTTAGATGGATGTCTCTCTCTGTTTAATTGTGGCTTCCTTGAATTCTTACCTCCATTTCCAACCTCAGTACACCTCCTGCATCTGAGCATCAGGAACCTCTGTTCTTTACCCTGCTGTTCAGGTGGTTGCCTTCGGAGACGTGTCTGTGAGTGCTGGCCACCATGATGTACTGGACAGAGAGCCCTTGGGTTTGGAAATTGCCTGTGCAGTTGTCTTGTGTTTTGGCTCTTGATGCAGCTTTTGATGTCTTATGATCAAAGTAGTTGAATTCAGTTGTACCTTCAGCTCTGACTGCGCATCAGGGTAGAGTTAACAATTCTGCCCAGTGAGCAGGGGTCCCTTCCCTATGCCTGTTCAATCTTCACAACTTTATGGTGAGAGAGTTAAAAGAAAGGCCTTTGAAAGGGAAGTGGACTGCCCCCCTCCCCCCTTTTAAAGAAAGGTGTTCAAATTACTGCACTCTTGCTAGAAACTCCAACTGGGTTTCCAGTTGCCCAATTTAATTTTAGTTCTTATTTTATTTGTTTAAATGGATAGTTCCAATGAGTGTAGTATTTTCCTGATTGAGGCTAATCACTTTTCTGTTCATTATTTTATTAATCCAACCTTTATTAAGTATCTGTTATACTTCAGGTGCTGTGCCAGGCCCTGAGATAGAGAAATGAGCATGATAGACATGGTCTTTCCCTCATTGAGCTTAAGCTCTGGGTATCTGGGGACTCAGTGTAATTTATGACATTAGGATAAGTGTACAGAGACTCTACCACAGAGGGGTAGAGCATTTTATTGTTTTTTTTATTATTAATTTTTACTGCAGTATAGTTGCTTTACAATGTTGTGTTAGTTTCTGCTGTACAGAAAAGTGAATCAGTTATACGTGTACATATATCCCATCTTTTTTGGATTTCCTTCCTATTTAGGTCACCACAGAGCACTGAGTACTATACAGTACTATATAGTACTCAGTGCTGTACAGTTCCCTGTGCAATACAGTAGGTTCTCATTAGTTATCTTTTTTTAAATTTAGTTTTTGGCTGCGTTGGGTCTTAGTTGCAGTGCGCGGGATCTTTCATTGCAGCAGGTGGCCTTCTCATCTTTCATTGTGGCGCACAGGCTTCTCTCTAGTTGTGGTGTGCGGGCTTCTCTCTAGTTGTGGCATGCATGTTCCAGATCACGTGAGCTCTGTAGTTGTGGCATGCTGGCTTAGTTGCCCCGCAACATGTGGGATCTTAGTTCTCTGACCAGGGATCAAACTGGCATCTCCTGCACTGCAAGACGGATTCTTAACTACTGGGTCACCAGGGAAGTCCCTCATTAGTCATCTATTTTATGCATGGTAGTGTATACATGTCAATCACAATCTCCCAATTCATCCCACCCCCCTACCCCCTTGGTGTCCATAAGTTTGTTCTCTACATCTGTGTCTCTATTTCTGCCCTGCAAATAAATTCATCTGTATCATTTTTCTAGATTCCACATATAAGTGTTAACATATGATACTTGTTTTTCTCTTTCTGACTTATTTTGCTCTGTATGACAATCTCTAGGTCTATCCATGTCTCTGCAAATGGCACTGTTTCGTTCCTTTTTATGGCTGAGTAATATTCCATTCCATGGAATATTCCATGTGGTATATATGTACCACATCTTCTTTATCCATTCCTCTGTTGATGGACATTTAGGCTGCTTCCATGTCCTGGCTATTGTAAATAGCACTGCAATGAACATTGGGGTGCATGTATCTTTTTGAATTGTGGTTTTCTCTAGGTGAATTATGGTTTGCTCAGGAGTGGGATTGCTGGGTCATATGGTAGTTCTATTTTTAGTTTTTTGAGGAACCTCCATACTGTTCTTCATAGTGGCTGTATCAATTTACATTCCCACCAACAGTGTAGGAGGGTTCCCTTTTCGCCACACCCTCTCCAGCGTTTATTGTTTGTAGATTTTTTGATGATGCCCATTCTGACTGGTGTAAGATGACACCTCATTGTAGTTTTGATTTGCATTTCTCTAATAATTAGTGATGTTGAGCATCTTCTCATATGTTTGTTGGCCGTCTGTATGTCGTCTTTGGAGAAATGTCTATTTAGATCTTCCCAAGGGGTAGAGCATTTTGGTTCTTGTAATCTAAGCTGCAGAATAATTCACACTTTCCCAATTTGTGCATGCTTTCCTGGAGCACAGTCAGAGACATCTAGAAGTTTCAGGATGACTGACTCGACACTTCTGTTTTCAGCGTAACCTGTTGTATCCTCTTGCTCACATCCCAGGTAGATGATCCACAAGAGAGAGCTTTCCAGTTCCTTGAAACATCAAGTCTTGTAAAATGTTATGAATTTTGTGGGACCTCTGTCTTGAAGGTATTCTCTACCTGTCTGCCTACCTGCAGACAGGTAGAGAATGCTAATGTAATTTAATATTTCCTTTGTAGTCTCATCAGTGACTTTGAACATCTCTTGGTTGTGACACAATCATTTAGTGAGGCAAACAGAGGTGGTTTGCTTCTGGGTCAGAGGTTGCCAGACCTGTATGGATTTTGAGTTCTTGAGTATGATTTTTAAACATTTTCTGTCTCCCTTTTTCTTGTCATAGGGTCATTGGCGGCTTCTTGCTGCTGCTTGCTGCCATTTTCTGTTTTGTTAGAATGGTGTTCAAACCAAAAGTCAAAAGACCTTCACACATTTATGTTCCCTGCTGTGTACAACCCTTTAGTTCTCAGCTTTGTCTCCATTTTGAACATTCTAGGTAACCAAAGGTAGTTGGGATGTAATAACTTTAAAGAGTGATTAATCCCAACAGTTTGTGTGGGTTTACCTTGTGTTACAAGGTAAGAAACTCTTTCAACAAGCCAGTTTGTAGCCTCCTTTTTAGACTTACTCTCACTACCAAGCACATTAATTTTTGTGGAGACAGTTCTTGGAAACAGAGCTCTGGCCCTCCTGCCTACCACCCTGTATTCAAAGCCATGCCTGCTGCCAGGTGACTTTTGTAAAGCACATCCCAGTTACATCATCCTTTGCTCAGCTCCCTCTTGGCTTCTCACAGTATGGTCTTCAGCTACTCATCCTGTTCACCTTAACTTATGCTGGATGTTTCCTCTTCAAAGTCTGATTTCCCCTTTGCAGCACTTCTCTTGGAGCCTGGAGCAAAGTCTCCTTCCTCCTGGTCCTCATGGCTCTTGGCACTTTGCTTTTGATGACCTGTACTGCATTGATACATGGATATATGTGCTGTTTTTATTTCCCCAGTTGAGGACAGGCCTTTTATGAGCCCAGGGCATTCTCCTTTATTCTCGTAATGCCCTTGCACTTGGTATAGTGGAAGGTCATACAGCACAGGGGTTAGAGCATAGCAGGGACACCTGATTTCTGGTTCTGTCTCTGCTTCTTTGCCCCTCATTCTACAAGCTATTTCATTTCCATGAGCTGCTATTGAGCCATTTGCAAGAAAGATGTGATAGTATCACCTACCTAATAGGATGGTTGTGAGGATAGAGTCCAGGGTCCAGTACAATTAAAGACAGTGATGTGGTGTTGTTGGTTGTATGATTACTGCTAGTATTACTATTACTTCTACAAGATAGTCATTCAATACTTGTTAAAGTGATTTGAATCTGAACAAATTGGTCTGTGTCAATCACAGACATAAACCCGGGGAATGTCGATTGTAACTCATGGGGTCACCAACACATAAGCCAACATGCGGAAAGGTCACAAACAAAAAATTGGTGATTACTAAGGTTTTTAAAGGTTCCTCCCAACCAGATCAGGCATGTCCTTGTCCCTGGGGCAACAGTAGAGGCCACCCTTGATGGGATGGCACACAGCTCCAGCAATTTGGGGTTATTCCAGAAATTACCATGTGGCTGCCGAATATGTCGCTTTCAAATGTGAGTGGGAGGGAAGGCAGTGGTACTTTACTCAAAGGTATCCATAAACGTTAGAAACAGGCAGTTCCAGAAGTTTGGAATACAGCTGTGGTAGTAAATCCTAATAAAGTTCTGGCCAATAAATCTGGTGGTTTTCTAGTCACCTCATTTAAGTCATGTGGTTAACTTACTGATATAGCTGCTCCCTCAAAGCCAGAAACAGCAGGACAGTGAGGGCAGCAGAATTTCTGTGAAGCTCCGAAAGAAACTCAGAGGTGGAAATTTGAAGTTGTTAGGCAAGGTAGCTGTCCCCTCCTGGCCTGTGACCAGCAGCTGAATGCAGAGTCTTGGAGCCAGGCTGACGTAGGTTTGACTCCTGCCTCTGCCCCTACCAGTGGTGTGGCCCTGGTTCAGCAAGTGTGGGTGTGTGGAGGTTCAGGAACGGTGTTTTATAAAGCCACCACCCTGCTCCCACTTCCCAGCTGTTTTTGATTATCAGCTAAGATTGGCAACCACAGCTCTAACAAAGGTGATGTAAGTGGCAGGGCATTTTGGTGAGTAACCTAGCACACTGTCTCCCCCAGCATTGCAGTAGACCAGAGTGATGTCTGAAGACGGCAGCCTTAGCTCCGGAACCTGAAATGACCCCTTGGAAATGTTCCCCTCTCCCTGGCAGGCTTCAGGGAGGGCAGTGGAGTGGGGTGATGAGATTCTGGAGCTATTGGCCAAGCTGCCTCCCTGCAGCCTTGGGCTTTTTGCCATCTTGTCCTGGTAGAAAAGTCAGGCCAACTAGCCTTACTCCAGGTGAGGTGGGGGAGCCCCAGAAAAGGCCCCTCCAGGTAGTGCTCCATCCTTGAATAAGGAGAACTATTCTTCCATCTAGAAGTTTTCCTGCCAGGGTGCTTTTTATCATGTTGGTCCAAGTTTCCCATTACCCCTAATTGCCTCCTTTGTCTAGCTTAGGCCATTATTTTCTTTCCCCTTTGGTGTTTACTCTGTCGAATACTTAAGGGCAGTTATCATGTCTCTTTAGCCAAGCTACACACGTTCAGGATCCTTTTCATCTTTGCAAGTAAATCTCAGCCTTCCAGCCCCTCAACACCTACTCATATGTGCTATGCAGTGTTTGCTTTGGATTGGATTGTGGAAATAGAGGAATTTTTCCCTTTAGAATTATTGGCCACAAACACACTAACACAGGGAATTAAGGAGACATGATCCAGTTTACTGTTGTTTTAAGTACAGCACAGGGCCTTCTAGTTCCCCTGATGATATCTCTTTAAATTGAATTTAAGGCATAGGCAAAAGTCACCAATTACTAGTGTTCCCATTACTTTAAAGCTTATAAACTATGAAGGATATTTTTAAGGCCTAAAACCAAAAAAGAAAAAAAATGCAAGTATAATAAAACATGACAAATAGTGCTATGGTGAGCTGCAAGTTTAATGGGGTTCCAGTGGTTTCTATCCATGGGCCCCTCCTGAGTGTCTTCGAGTCTCTTTATTGTGCATTTAGGGTTTCCGTCAGTGCTTTTACTTCTCAAAAAAGCCAATTTAACTCATGCAAAATCAGCCAAAAGGAAAAAAAATGGGCAAAAGTATTTAAATATTACAGTTAATTCCACTTGTCATTCTTCTCAGTGGCTAGAGTGTGAGATCTAAGACCTATGTCCTCGGATTACTGGGTTCTCACATGCCTCTCCCTGAGCTTGAGTGGGATTCCAGTGTTTAATGATACATATCTTTTGTACAACATGGTCCACAAATGTGAGCCAATTACTTTATCTTTTACTCAGCAATAACAGAAACAAAAATCATTTGCAAAAGCAGAGAGGAAAATGACTCTGTTGGACTTATGAGTGATGGCTTATCAGTTTCCATTTCTTCAACAGTATTTATTGAGGACATTGTCTGACCTGCATATACTTCTGGACAGTGGAGATACTGTTGTAAACAAACTTTATAGGTGTGTGTGTGTGCGTGCATGCACGTGTACGAAAAATAATAAGGATGCTTCAGAGAATGAAAATAACAGGATATAAGAGAGTGATTGGGTGGTGGTCTCCTTAGAGTGGGGATCAGGGACAGTCTCTGCAGATTGACAATGAGACACTGGGATCAATATGAAGGATGAGGTTGAGGAGGTGGATAAAGCTTGGGTTATAAACAGCTTTGCAGGCCAGGGCTAGGAGGATGGATTTTACTTGAAGTACAAATGGAGGCCATTGAAAGGTTTCAAGTAATAAGAGATGTGATCTGATTTACATTCTGGTTACTCCAGCTGCTGTGGGGAGACTAGTCTGCAGGGGGTGAGAGTGGAAACTAGGCTAGCTAGGGGGTGCCTACATTAATCAGTTTTTAATGGGTTGAAAACATGTCTACGTTCATCAATGAAGAGTTCTGGGAATGAGGTAGTATCAGTAGAGATGGAGAGAGGTACAGTCAGGGTACATTTTAAGTTGGAGTCATTGGAAATTGCTCATAGATTGGCCCTGGGCTATGTGTGTGGGAAGGATGAGGGAAGGAGAGAAACAAATGATAACTCCTAGTCTTTGCTTTACATCCTCTGTTCTGCTCTGGCCACCCAAGTTTGAGATATATATTAGACATGTAAGTGGAGAAGTAAAAGATGCCATTGGCTCTATGAGGATTGAGCCAGGGCAGAAGTCTGGGCTGGTCATGGAGGCTTGGCATATAGATGGTATGTTAAATCATTGTTACTGAGAAGAGTCTGCAGGTGGAGGAAAGGGGAAAAGAGCCCAGTTGGCCTATGTATCTTTTTTTACCTCATTCACTCTGGTTAAACTGGAAACTCCATTTTACCAGTATACATATAGCCAAACTCTTCACTGCTTTGCTCCCATTGACTGCTCTGAAGGCTGGGGCCAGTGACTGTGGAATTGCTTAGCTCTTGGTCAGTAGGATATTTGGAGGTCCACAAGGGCTGGCTGGATCATCCTGGTATGATTTCATTACAAATTGCAGAGGTCCCTTCTGATGTGCTCTCTGATGACAGTCCCCCAATGTCCAGATCTGGAGGGCAGGTCCCAGAATGAAATCTGGACAGCTTGTTCCAAGGTTAGGATCAACGCAATGTAGGTTAGTTGTCCTCAGAGAGAGAGCTCATAGAAGGAAGCTGAGCTGAGCTAATGGTGTTTCCTAAAATAATTTCCATTTTCTTTTTTGGTCATCTGTGTTTAGGCTGCTGTTCCCTACCTTTGTTGCATTGTATAAGAATGAAAAACTGTCTTTTAGTCTCACTTTTTCTCTTTGCTGAGAACTTCCAGAACGCTGTGCCAACATGAATGCTCAGGTCACTGCAAAGACGCTGCTGATTCAGTTTTTTGAACCTAATAAATCTTTATTGGCACTGAGGTCTAACTTTGACACAGCGTGGTGAGTTATTCCTTGGCAGCCACTCTTAGGCACTGTGTTCCTGTCCCTGTGAAACCCTTTGTAAATAATGTGGGCTGGCTCAGAGATGCTACCAGCACAGCAGAGTCTGTGAGTAGTGTTAAAGGATAAGGTGTGGATGGGATGGTAGCCTTAAAATATAAGGAGTATTCAGTACTAAATGTCAATGAGTATCCTCCCAAAAATATTGAACAATTTTTGTTGGTGCTGTTTATTGAAAGTGGACCATATGGATCTAAAAAGTCTTTAAGAGTGGAATTAATTTTTTAAAATTGCATTCCGGCAGTGTTAGTGTTAGTCAAAACACTGTCAGGGATGATATACACTCTTGATTCAGAAATCTCCACCAGCACTTCCTTATTTTAGCTTTTGTGTCACTTTTCTCCCTGGGTTTTCTGGCAGACCAAATTCTTCCTGGCAGCTTCCCAAAATCACAGTTGCAGAAAGTTTAGGCCCTTTGTTTTGTCATCCTAGAGATGTATGTAGGACCCCCTCCTTGTGGGCTGCCATGATTGAGGGCTCACCATGAAAGATGACCACAGTTGCCTCCTCCCTTACCTAAGCATATTCTCTACATACAATCCAGAAATTATGCTTCTTGGTATTTAATCAAATGACTTAAAGCTTATGTCTACATGCACATAACTATTTATAGCATCTTTCTTCATAACTGCCCAAACTTGGAAGTAGTGAAGATTCTTCAGTAGGAGAATGGATAAACTGTGGTACATCCATACAATGGAATATTATTTAGTGATAAAAAATGAGCTGTCAAGCTATGTATGCTAAGTGAAAGAAGCCAGTGTGAAAAGGCTATATATTGCATGATTCCAGCTGTATGACATTCCGGAAAAATCTAAACTATAGAGACATTAAAATGATCATTGGTTACTAGGGTTTTGGAGAGAGGGAGGGATGAATAGATGGAGTACAGGGAATTTTTTGAGTGGTGAAACTATTCTGTATGATACTATATGGTAGATGTATGTCATTACATATTTGCCCAAACCCATAAAATGTACAACACAAAGAATGAACCCTGATGTAAACTATGAACTTCAGTTAATAATAATGTATTGGCCTATTAGTTGTAACATATGTACCATACTAATGCAAGCTGTTAATAATAGGGGAAATTGGGCAGGGGGTGGGGGTTGAGGTGGTAGATGTGAGTTCCCCTTACTTTCCCCTCAATTTTTCTACAAACCTAAAGCTTCTGTAAAAAGTAAAATTTATTTTTAAAAAAGTAAAATGCTGTAGAAACATAAGAGGTTGCAAGGAGAGGAGTGATCGTGTCTTTTTGTCATTGGATTTTTTTTTAAGTATTATTTATGTCTGAGCCAGAATTCATTAAATTATTTCTTTGTGAAGAAGAATATGTGGTTTCATTTAAGTAACAAAAATGTTCTCCCTCTGAGGCCACAGCTGCAAGAAGGACAGATTGAGACATTTTGGCATTAACATTCAGTGTCCAAGTGAGTTGCTTGGGCAGGCCACTCAATTTCTCCTTGCCCTGGTTTCATCATCTTTAAAATTAGGACAATAACGCCTGAGGATACTTAAAATCAGAGGCCTGTGGAAGCATAAGAGGGGTGCCTCATGGCCCTTGAACAATCTCCTGAAATGTGAGGCATCCATGGGAGAGCTGCTGGGGCGAGGCACCTCTCTGCTGGCCCTTGGTTTCCTTATTGAAAAATGATCCTGTTGTTCCCTCCAGCCCTGGTGTTCAGTAATTCCTATGCTGATACTTAGTGTGTGAAGTTGCCTATGAATCAACACCACGGCAAATTGGGTATCAACCAGAAGCAAGTAAGAGGACCAGTATTCAGTTATTAAAAGTCAAAAGGTAGAGGGAAAAATCTGGGAAGCAAATAAGATAATTTTAATGGTTTATACTTGGTATTGGTGAGATATGTTTTAGGATAATTTCCTTCCCTGCTGCCCTCTTTTGTGTCCTCCCATAAACATTCCCCATATCCTTCTACTCAGTCATCCCTTTATGTTGTCTGAAGAGTCCCCAGTAAATAATATGGGGTGGAGAGAGAGATAGGGGAGTATATTTAGTATCTTCATGATATATGCATTATGGGAGAAATAACCTCATATTAAACGGAATGTATTGCACCAGATTTGAGAAACTAATAGGAAGGGATTCAGGGTCTGTCCTCAAATTAGTCATCCAAGGTCATGAATTCAAATGGGAAGTCTAGTTTCCTCCAGGATTATGTTGCTTAGCACCAGGTTTAGAATAAATCAAACTGTATGGGATGGTTGAATTATTATTTCAAATATTCTCTGGGCACAAAGGCCTGGGGGATAAACTTTATGGGAGAGGCTGCTTAAACACTGAGCAGGTCCCGGCAGTATAGAATTTGTCAGGCACAGGGGTGTTTCGGCATGTTTTACAATGTAGAAGTTAAAAAACCCTGATGTGCAGCTCAAGGGAGTGGGGTGGAGGATACACTGAAAGAGTCCTGGCAAGTGCCAAATGGGAACTCTGTATGGCTTTGGGCTAGATTATAAAAGATAACTTGTGTCATGCTAAGGAACGTATCACGGAGTATTTCTCAAGGTACATCCCCTGGGACGTAAGTTCCAAGTGATACTCTGTGGGAATGGAGGGTTCTGTGGTCAAATGTGTTTGGGAAATGATTCTTGCTCCTTGATAGCTGCCTGGTGCCATTAGTGTACGGTCCTCAGAAGTCCTGCGGTAAAGGATTCCTTAACTTTGTCAAAGCTGAAGCGGGCATTTCTCAAACAAATGGTATTGAAGATAGTAGTACCCTTCTGTGCATAACTCACTCCTGGGTATCTGGGCTAATACCAGAGTATCCTGGGTGTAGATTTGGGGTGCTCCTCTAGCCAGTGGGGGCACATAAGGTTTGACAGGAGAGGGGCCTGCTCAGATCTCTGGGGTAAGGATCTGCAGGCAGGTGGAGGAGGAAGTGGGAAGAAGGACATGTTTCTAACACCATTCTGAGAACCAAAGGCTATGCCAGTGCAAACATTATGAGGGGCCTGGCCATGTTTTCTGAGACCTAGGTCAGGAGTCTGCAGACGACAGCCCATGGGCCCAATCTGGCTGGTCTACCACCTGTTTTTATAAGTAAGGTTGTGTCGGAACACAGCCATGCCTGCTCCCTCACATGTTGTCTTTGCACTGTAACGACAGAGTTGAGGAGTTGAGCAGAGGCCATGTGGCCTGCAAAGCCAAAAATACTTACCATCTGGCCCATTGATTGATTGATTGATGATTGATTGACTCAAAATCCCAAATACCAAATTCTAGGAATTAGCCCTAACTTGAATGTTGAATACAAGTGGCAGAGACTGGGATTGTCCTCTGCCTTTTCAGCTCTGAAGTTCCAAGAGAACTGAAGACCTCCCTTCATGTCTGGTAGGCTCTGTTACCGCTCCCATGGTGGTACCCAGGCTGCAGGAGCATCAAGAGGCCACTTGTGTCTTTGAATTTTGAGCTCTGTAAGCTATCATCATTACCTTTGGCACTGCCTCAGGCTATGTCACACCTCCCTAGGAATCCAGCTGCAGTTTCTGGTTCCTCTGAGTCCAGTTTCCTCCACACGCTGTTGATACTGGCAGACATTGTCTTCCTCTCTCCCTTGGGGAGCAACTTTTTACACATATTTCTTGAGACATATTTATTTATACACCATGTGTAATGTAAAGTTTTGTGATGATAAAGTATGTGGTTGTCCCAAAAGGTAGAGTGGAGCTATTTAACTCCACTACTCCCACAGGACAGATGTATGTGGTCCATGCAAGGCCTGGGCTGCCCAACACCCAGTATATGTTTTATTTTATTTTTGTCTCATCTGTGCAGCTGTCTAAAAATCTGAAAATGTTTTATTTCAGTGGTATTGATGCCTTTGAGAGTCTACTAAAGTTAGGGGGCAAAAAGGGAAGATGTATAAGCATTGCTAATATCTGTCACTTTATTTGTGGTAGCAAGTGTTTAACAGAATCCCATATTTTCAGAGAGCTGCACACAAAGCATAAAAAATGTAATGTTTCTTAGCTGTGAAACATGCCAGTGAAAAAGTTCACCCCAATCATGATTTGAATATTTGCTTTTATAGAAAGTTAAGTACCAGAAAAGAATTCCACAGCTTAAAAAATAAGGGTCATAAATGAAGTGCAAAAGTTGATGTGGACCCTGTGAAGTGGATTGAGAACATTGCATACCTGGCTAGGAGCTCTGAAGTCATGTGCAGGTCAAACAGAGCAGGACTGGCCAGTGCACTGTGTATCTTCATATCCCCAACACAGTTGGTCTGGTTTTTAATTCTCATTGCAAAAGGCAATATGTGAAAATTTTGAATTTTAGGCCCAATTCAATTTCTGGGATTTTGCTTATGGGAATATCTACTTTTTTTTTTTTTTTTTTCCAAACTAGACAGTACAATTTACTCTGTGATTTTAGGCAGGACAGAGACCTATGTTATAATCAGTAACATCTATGATGTTTGCAAAAATCTTTTTTGAAACTGTAGGAGGCAGCTTATTGCAGTGAAAGAAATCTTTACATTTTAAAAATGAGACTACTATAGATTATTTTGAAAAGATAGGCTTATGGTCTGGTTCTGCTATTAGCCAACTGGCTATGTGACCTTGGGTGGAGTCTGAGCATCAGGTTTTTCTCTGGTGTAATGAAAATGGTAGTGTTGCCTTACTGACCTCCCAGGCTTGTGACAGTTGTCAAAGGAGAGAGAAATGAGAGGCATTCAAGAGATATAAACCAGTTTTTGAAAATGATAGGCAGATTGTTCTCTATAGGGAGACTCATGAAGTCTGTTAGAATTTTATGTGTGCGAATATGTGTGTTTGTACATGCATATACTTTATTCACCATATAAATAGGCCTATATGAGTCATGAGAACTAATTATCAATGTGGGCATAACAGCTACTGTGAGCTGAACGATTTTGGCATACTCGGCACTTCCCATAAATGACTTCTTAGCCTTGCAGCAGCCCCAGCATTAGTAGGTATGGCACTCTGTGTTAGTTTTCTATTGCTGCATAACAAAGCAACAACCATTTAGTATTATTGTCTATAGCTCAGAGGTCTGGGCACAGCAGAGCTGAGTTCTCTGGTCAGGACTCACCAGGCTAAAACCAAAGTGTTGGCAGGGGCTACATGCTCATCTGAGGCTTGGGGCTCTATTCCAAGCTCATTTAGGTTGTTGATAGAACTCAGTCACCTGAGGGGATAGTACTGAGGTCCCTGTTTCTTGCTGGCTGTTGGCCAGGGGTTGTTTTCAGCTTCTTTAGGCCACCCACAGGTCCTAGGCACGTGGCCTTCTCACAGTGTGACAGCTTACTTCTTCAAAACCAACAGTGAATCAGTCTCTCCCATTTCTACTTGTAAAACACCTTATATAATGTAATTTCATTGAGGGAGTGGCTATCCCATCATATTAATAAGCCCTACCCACACTCAAGGGAAAGGGATTTTGTAGGGTATATTTCCCGAGAATGAAGGCACTTGGGGAACAATCTTAGAATTCTGCCTACCATGCAACCCCATTTTGCAGCTGGGGAGGAATTCTCAGAGAGGTTATATTCCTAGCCCAGAATCACAAAGCCAGTAATTACAAAGCAGGAATTTGACTACTACCAGCCTTCCAGGCAGGATGAACCTCCATTTTGTACCAGGTGGGCTGTCACAATGTCTTCAACAAAGCCCTGGGTGGGGACAACTGAACAGCCATGTATATTGAGCACTAAGACAGCTGCATTGTAGACCAGAGCTCCTCAAAGTGTGGACCACAAGCTGTTGGTGGTTTAGGAACTGTTGGTTATTGCAGTGAGATAAGAACAGAAATTGAGAGCAAGTGTTGAGAAATATTTATAACAATATGACATTGGTGTAACATCAAACACACTATACTTTTGTGTTTTATGAAAGTATTACACTGCAGTGAATTGGAAAACACACACACAACAAAATAAAAACAAAACCAATAAACCAAAAGCTGGCCCTTCACCATTTATAGTGTGAGGAGCCCTGGTGTAGAACACAGTTTGTCAACTTTACTGTCATCGAATGGGGCCCAGTGCTTCTTGCTCTAGAGCTAAGAACAGAATCCACCTGGGGAGTATGACCACATTGGCCTCCTGGGCTAAAACAGTAGCTGAGATCTTTGACAACTTTTTCTGGTCAGTTGCTCTTGCACGTTGTTTCTTGTGAAGCCAAGCCTAAAAATACTATAACTGAATTTCCAAGGATTTTGCAGTGCCTTCTAAATCAGAATGTTCAGAAGCCCCTGATGGTCATTACTGTGTCATTGTTTTTAGAGTTTATAGAGAAGTTGTCTTGCTGGCCTGCCAAGCAGTCAAGGTTAGTTGACAAAGTTGTCTCAAGCTTCTTTTGGTTGCAAGTCACCAAAACCCACAGGAAACTGAGCTGGTGAAAATGAGGATTTGATGGTGAAGCATCAGAGGTGTGTGATGGAGCCTGACAGAGAGGTTGGGGCCGGGCAGTGAGTAGGAGCTGAGGCAGCTGCCCTTGTCTCTCCCCTCTGCTGCTCCACCTCCTGTTGCATTCTCCTGTCAGCACCTGGCTTTCTCTGGGTCTCTGTGTACTGTTGTTGATGGTGGCTACCACTTCTTTCCCAAGCTCACATGCCTTACTTCTACTGTCCCATAGAGGCTGATGAACGTCTTCAACCTCCAATTCCAAATTCTCAGGGAAGAGTATCTGAGGAGCCCAGTTTGTTCAGATGTCCACTCTTGAGACAAGCTTGAGTAGTACAAAGTGGCATCTGGGCCCCTCAGCTGGGTTTTCGGTAGTTCTCAGTGAGGGGGATTGTGGTCTGGACACACACTGCCGAATGCCTTTTAAACTGACCCATGTGTAGACCTCAAGGGGATACATTAAAATTCTTTACAGGTACCCTATGTTGATTAGCTTCCTAAAAAAATTAATTTGTGAAGACCTTTTTGACACTTTGTAGCTCAGTCGTTGTCTGAAACATGGCTCTGTTTTCATTAAGACTAAATATCAAAACAATAGGGACACACAATTTTATCTTCCTGAAAAATCTCTCCCTTCAGAACAGAAAGACCTTGGGCAATGTGTAATTATTTCTGTGCCTCTTAATTTGATAGCTTGAAAAATGTTTGTAGTGTTTAAGAATGTCTATGGAAATTTCCTGTCCCTGCCACAGATCAAATTGTTTAAATGATGGACGGCAATTTTATATTGAATTGTGATAATAGTATCTCATTTGCTGCTACTTAAGTGATTTCTTTTCCTCTTAACATATGTAGGTCAAGTTACTCCTTCTGTTGAAAAAAATTGTGAATAAAAAGGATAGCAAATGGAAGAAAGCCAATTATGCAACAATTTCAGACTTTTGAAGTAAGACCATTGCATTTCCCAATATTGATTATTTTTTGCTTGATTACAGTGACTCTCTTCAGCTGTTATTCCAATATAGATCATAATTCACAGACTGAATTTGTTCTAAATGAAAAATAAGTGTGAGGGAGTGGAATGAGGAGGGAGGTGAATGAAAAGTAGCATTTTTGACATCAGTGATTAAGCATTGAGTAAATAATCATATTTAGCTTTTCTAAGCCTTGTATTTGACTAATAATAACCTATTGAACTCTTCTTGTCAGAGAAACTTAGATTTCTTCATATATACCATCTCATTCATCTTCCCTTTACTTTCTATAGAAGGTTGAAGACAAATTTTATGTCATTTCTGTCTGATAGGGGAGAAATGGGGCAGCGAAATGGCTGGCAGTACTCACTGACATTTGTGGTCTGGTATTAAATAGTAAAACTTGTGTGTCTGAAACCTGAATTCAACTCACCAACTTATGTTATTGAAACTTTGACGAGGCTCAGAAAAAGGACCTTCTTCTTTGAGTGAAGTACAGCCACCTCAGATGTCCTGTGATCCCATGTAATCTTTGCTGACTATTTAGGCAACAGACATTTGAGTGACTTCTGGGCTCAGTAAGCTCCACTGTGCGCACTGAACAATTGAGCAAGTTCTGGACGTCAGGGGGCTTCCATTCCAGGAGATAAGATGGGTCTATAAACCTGTAAAATACAAGGTAGAAAATGTGGAGCGACAGGAGGGATACACAGATAAGGAAGTTCTAAGGAGGGAACCATTAATTCAGCAACTGTGTTGAATGCTTGAAGGGGACTGGGCAGTGTTTGCTTTTCTTTTGTTCATTCATTCATTCACTCATACATTCAGCTCATATTTACTGAGAATGACTTTGCTAGAGGTTGGAGAAAGCCAGGTAGATGAGACAGTCTACCATCCTCAAGTTCAGCCTAATGGGAGAGGGATGGGCCAGGGAAATATGGGAAGTATCCCTACTTGTTCAACAGATGCTGATGGAGCACCACTGTGGGAGGGGTACTCACCTAAGCCCTAAGCATACAACTGTGGACAAGCCCAAGGTAGCCAGGGATAGAAGGAGGGAAGGGTCAGCACTGTGGGTGATGTTTATAATACAGTGCAGATGAAGCATACCTCTCTGCTTAATACAGGTTTGTCAAATTTTGCAGTGAAAGGGGTCTAGGACCCCCCCCCCCCCCCGCATTTATTCTGCTTTGGAGTGTTCAGCAAAGGTTTCCCAGAACAGGGGATATTTTGATTAGGGTGCTGAAGGAGGAATAGGAGCTTGCTGGGTAGGGATGAGATGAGTTTAGCCAGAGACACCACATATAGAAAAGACACACCTGCCTGTTGTTGGTTTAAATAATGTGTAATGTTCAATTATTATGGCATGGGAATTACTTTTGCCACTACTCTGTACTTTATCTAGAAGACTTCTGGAAATAAAAGAGGAGTTAGGCTTACTTTTTTTTTTTTTTTTTTTTGCGTTATGCGGGCCTCTCACTGTTGTGGCCTCTCCCATTTGCGGAGCACAGGCTCCGGACGCGCAGGCTCAGTGGCCATGGCTCACGGGCCCAGCCGCTCCGTGGCATGTGGGATCTTCCCGAAACGGGGCACGAACCCGCGTCTCCTGCATCGGCAGGCGGACTCTCAAGCACTGCGCCACCAGGGAAGCCCTAGGCTTACTTTTGAGAATAGCCCTAGGGCTAGAAAATAGTTTGCTCTGAAACTTGGAAAGCAAATGTTAAATACATTTTTCCCTAGGTCAGAAAATGTTTAAACCCATTAGGATGCAAAGATTAGGGATTTAAATTGGATTCACAGGAGATATGCAAGCTCCACATATGTACTAGATTATTTTTTTTGGAAATGATATAGGCACTTTGCTCATAAAGTAGAGTAAGGCTTCTCAATACAGCTGAAAAACTAAGAAATCTTTGAGAAGGGCCTATGCATTTCACCTTGGAAACTACTAGCTTAACTATTCAACAGACATGGTTCCTGCATTTTGGACTAAGCTTTTTTTTTTTTTTTTGCGGTACGCGGTCCTCACACTGTTGTGGCTTCTCCCATTGCGGAGCACAGGCACCGGACGCGCAGGCTCAGCGGCCATGGCTCACGGGCCCAGCCGCTCCGCGGCATGTGGTATCTTCCCAGACGGGGACACGAACCCGTGTCCCCTGCATCGGCAGGCGGACTCTCAACCACTGCGCCACCAGGGAAGCCCTATTTCATGTTTTTATCTTTTTGTTTTGTTTTGTTTTTTTTGCGGTACGCGTGCCTCACACTGTTGTGGCCTCTCCCATTGCGGAGCACAGGCTCCGGACGCGCAGGCTCAGCGGCCATGGCTCACGGGCCCAGCCGCTCCGCGGCATGTGGGATCTTCCTGGACCGGGGCACGAACCTGCGTTCCCTGCATCAGCAGGCGGACTCTCAACCACTGCGCCACCAGGGAAGCCCCTGAATTAAGCTTTTCTTAACTTTCCTTCCTTTTCCTTCTTTTCCCAGATGTCTCCATGTGAAAAAGTCAGCTGTTTAACTCCATACATATTTGCATTATTGCAGGTGATCTTACAATTATGGTTAAGATTCTTAGAAGGTGCTACAATGGTTATAAAGAGAAAAGCAACCTCGAAACAGAAGGGTGCTGCAAATTCAAAGCAGAGAGCAAATAAAATAGTGACAACAAAGCAAACGTCGCCATCCCCTGTGGACCCTGGCCCCTGATCGTCTTGGCTCACTTTTCCTCCAGCATCTTTCTGAACTCATTTAGGATGAAGTTCAGTGCTTACATGAATTAGTCCAGGCTCCTACCCCACAATGGCTCCAGCTCTGCTCAGTGGCCTTGTCTAACTGCCCAGACTGGTGTGCCCTCCATTCCCAAAACTGCGCCTTGGCCTTTCACAGCTTTTCCCACTTAGGGTATCTGCCTTCTTTCCTTGGAACCTGCCTAAATCCTAGGCACCTCTTTTTTTTTTTTTTTTTGCGGTTCGCGGGCCTCTCACTGCTGCGGCCTCTCCCGTTGTGCAGCACAGGCACCGGACGCGCAGGCTCAGCGGCCATGGCTCATGGGCCCAGCCGCTCCACGGCATGTGGGATCTTCCCAGACCGGGGCACAAACCCATGTCCCCTGCATCGGCAGGCGGACTCTCAACCACTGCGCCACCAGGGAAGCCCCAAGGCACCTCTTAAAGTTAGTTTAGAATTCATCTCCAATCTCTTCCTGGCCGCAGTATTGGAGAGTCATCACTCCATTCCTCTCTTACACCTCCTATTAACTGGACCCCTTGTTTGAAATCCAGCAAATAGCATCAGGGATAGTTATTTATTATTGTGAGATGTGACTACAAATTCCTAGAGGGCAGAGACTGCCGTAAGTATTTTGCAGCTCCTTTCAGTGTCTGGCCATGTTCTTTGTATATAGTAGATGCTTAATAAACATTTGTTGACCAATTGGTTTCATGTTCCTTGAAATCAGATGTTCTTAGTTAACTTAATAATAGAGGTTTTATTTTATTTTTTCTTCTTGATGTATCATACAAAAGATGGGAAAAATCTATTTGGAATGTGTTGAGATATAAATAAACAATAATAAATTATTATAAGCCTTCCAAAATATTGTTGCTACTCTATGAGCTTTTCCTCCATTTGGTGTTTACTTTCTCAAGAATCAAGAAAAATCTTAATTAGCACTGTTTGTATGTTAGCTCTGGATTGACCTAGAATTATGCTAGGTATCATTAGTTATAATTCTTAGACTCCTGTGGTTGAGTGTTCACGCTACAACACACTTGAGAGGATCATTTTAATATACTTACTTTTATCTCAATAATATTTATTTAGTGTTTCTTGTCACAG
Organism: Lipotes vexillifer; assembly: GCF_000442215.2. Classification (NCBI taxonomy): domain Eukaryota; kingdom Metazoa; phylum Chordata; class Mammalia; order Artiodactyla; family Lipotidae; genus Lipotes; species Lipotes vexillifer. The sequence continues at coordinate 1,277,788 of NW_006771890.1, forward strand.
TTATTGCAAATGACAGTAATTTAGCTAGTCTGAAATGTGTTGTGCTAAAAGTACATCACATATCCTAGTTAAGGATCAAGTAAATAAGTAACTCTTTAGAGGAGATTTAAATCTCTTCACAGACTTGCCCAGTGTCATAGTTGGTGGACAAGAACTTTCCCTCTGTTGATGGTGATTGGCTATCACCAGGTTACGTTCTATGAAGACAGGTTGAACTCGCTAAGCCGGCAGATGTCAAGGAGTCATTTGTGCTTTGAGGAACATCACGCAACAATACATATTTAATTCCATCCTAATATACCAAAGACACTCGTTTTTGGTGACAGTTTAATTGAAATATAATTTACATACCATACAATTTACCCATATAAAGTGTAAATTCACTCTAAGTTTTAGTGTATATATATTTAGTATTTATATTATGTACATTTAGTATATGTATTAAATCTTAGTATATTTACAGTTATATATCCATCACCACAATTAAATTTAGAACATTTTCATTACCCCAGAAAGAAACCCAATAACTTTAGCTATTGTCCTTCAAACTTACCATTCTCCCCAGCCCTCCGTCTGCTAATCTGCTTTCTGCTTCTATGAATTTCCCTTTTTTTGGACATTTCATATACATGAAATCATATAATATGTGATTTTTTGTGACTGACTCCTTTCACTTAGCATACTGTTTTCAGGTTCCATCCATATTGTGGTGTATTAATGTACATCATTCCTTTTTATTGCCGACTTATATTCCATTGTATGGATATACCACATCTGTTTATCCATTCATCAGCTGTTGGACATTAGGGTTGTTTCCATTTTGGGGCCATTATGAAAAGCACAGTTATGAACATTTGTGTATAAGTTTTTGTGTCAACTTAGTTTTTCATTTTTCTTGAGTGTTTACCTAGGAGTAGAATTCTGGGTTGTATGTTAAGTCTGTGTTTAACCTTTTAAGGAACTGCCAGATTGTTTTCCAAAGTGGCTGTATCATTTTACATTACTGGAACACTTCTACTGTGAGAAAATGGATCACATTATAGATAAAAGGGTTTCTACATTTGCAGACTTGTGAGTACATTAATTCACATTTCTAAGTTTCTCCCATTGATATTTTTTGTAACAACTTTATTGAGGCATAATTTACATCCAATACAATTCACCTCTTCTAAGTGTAGACCTCAGTGATTTTAGTAGGTTTACCAAGTTGTGAGTGCATCACATTAATATGGCAATTGATGTACAATTGATTGTACATTTTCATCACTCTGATAAGATCCCTCCTCCATTCCCATTTATTTGACTTATCCTTACTCATTTAATTTTGTGATTTGTTGGCGCATGTGGTTGCTGAGCCAAAGGGCTGAGTAAACTTTGTGGCTAACAAACATAAAGTTGAGAAATGTTTATCAACTTAATTTTTTTTTAAGTTTGAGTAGGTTCACAAACTCATACTACAATTTTGTAATCCAGATAGCCCTGAAAATTGAAACTTTTCATACCTCATTTGGTAGAAACTTGATCTGAATTGATAGGTGGATATGTATAATATTTATCTGTTCTACTTAATGTGAATAATCATATATCTTACTACAGAAATATTAATATTTGACTGTGGGGTGCTGCCTCAGCCCTCACTGGGGATGATTTGTAACAAATATGTGATACACATGTATCATTTTACCTTTGTAAAATCATTTTACCTTTGTAAAATCCAAATAATCCTGAACTAGTGTAGCATACCTGGCGCCAAAGTTTTCACATATGATTTTGTCGACCTGTGTTTGGTTTTAGCAGTCAGCACCTCAGGGCCTTTGCACTTGCTGTTCTTCTTCCTGGGAAGCTCTTCCTCCAGATAGCCTCTGGGCTCCTTCTTTTTACTCAGGTACATGTTGATTTTGCAGGAATCTCTTTCCTGACCATCACAAATGTTGTGCCCCTGTCACTTTCTACCATGTCACCTTGCTTTGTAATCTTCATGGCACTCATTCTGATGTGATCTAATGCATTTGTTCCTTTGCTTGCTGTCTTTGTCTCTTCCAACATAAGCCCGTGAAGGCTAGGTTCCTGGCTGTTGTTTCACCATGGAGATGCTCAGGAGGCACTGAGCAGTGCAGTGTGAAGACCATGCCTCCTGGCTGTGGCACCCTGTCCTTGCTCAGTGTCTTGCTGCTACTGAGCTGATCCTGCTCGGTTCCCCATGGGGATCGAGAGGAACTTGACCTAAAGGACACTTCTGAGCAGCTGCTTTCAGACCACATAAGGCTCTTGCCTCTCCCAGCACAGTGAAAACTGGATGTTTGGTCTTGACTCTTGTGCTAACCCCTTGTCACCATGGAGATAAGTTCTTTGAAAGGTCTCCAGGCTTGAAAGGGAGGATAGCTCAACTGTGAGAGATATTAGGTAGTCGTCAGCCTTCAGATTATTATTATATTTTTCTTCAATGATAGATTTGCATCCATGTTTTGGGGACATGAAGAAAGCCGTGACCAGAACATCAATCTGCTTTTCTCTCACCAGATAAATAGGTGGTAGGCACGGTTTCTGATATAATGCAAAAGATACAAGGGTGTATCATTTCCTCCAATCTAGGTCTTACGCCCCTCTGTTTATACCTGCTTTTGAAGCTTAATACTCATGATAGTCAGGATCTAATCAAGACATCATGTCGTCAGTTTATTTGCTTGTTAGACTTAAGTCTTTGCTTAAGGACCAGTTGAGGCAGCTGCTAGTGACCACGGTTCAAAGGGCCTATGTCACACCAGAGGGCATCCACGTTGGCATCAATGGTCCGAGTCTTTATAGCAGTTTAGCCAACTGGGAGCGTCATGAGTTTCATTCTTAACCCCATAACTCATTCTCTGGTCACTTTGGGGTGGTCCCTTCACCCCTCTAAGACTGTTTCTCATCTGTGTGATGAGGATGTGGTAGCTCCCTAGGGGCTTATTGTAGAGCTTAAATGGGCAAACATTTGTAAAGTGTCAGCACAAAGAAGGGCCTTGATTGTGTTCATTTCCATTTTCTATGTCTTCCTTGGACTCTTAATTTGCTCAAAATAATTTAGCTCCTTTAGAATGTTAAAGGGAATTTAAAACCCACAAAAGTCCAAATGTATTTTATGAATTTACTGAAACTGCATAGACTTGCTGAGATTCAACTGCTTTGATTCACAAAGTGGACATTTTATATGGTTGAACTTACTACTTCTGTGTGTGTCTATTTTACAGTACAAGAAGGGGCTGGGTATTTGGAGAAAGGCAAACATAGAGTGTCAGTGTGTTGTCCATTTTGTTTGGTCCTGTAAGAGCATCGGAAAATTACAAGAGTCCAGACTGCAGGGCATGGCTGATGAGGAGGGAGCATGTGTGAGCAAAGCATGATGAATGTCAAAAGCAAGCCTGGTATACAAATGAATTGCATAGACATTTGAGAGAATTTAAGTTTTTGGTCTTAGTTTACTTTTATGTAAAATGGATTTAGTCCTTCATTAGTTCTGTCTTTTCTTCATTAAAAAAAATCCTCCAATCTTTTACCACTAGCATGTGTTCATATATCTGCTTACTTGATTGTCATTTTGAAATAAAGTTATAATTAAAGGTTGACAGAGCAGAAAGAGAGTTGAATCAGAGAGAATAAAGTATATGAATAACTTTCCAAAAATTCACAACTTCTGTGTAATTTCAGTTCATAACCTGGGCATTAAGAAAGGGAGAACCAGCTTATCCTTTAAGCTGGCTTCTCATCCTTGGAAATTTTAAAATGGTAAGTCTAGTTCCAAAGGGTGAAAATGGCATTCCTTGAATGCAAAAGGAACATATATAAAGTAGAAGGAAAAATAACAAAAAATGAGTTGAAGGCACACACACTTCATTTAGAACCAGCCCCTTGGTTTACTCAGCTCCCCATGGACTTAAAAGCTCATATATACACAGGATCTTGCCCCCAGGGTTGGTCCCCTTGCTGCACAGTGTCTTAGGTTGAAGCAGTCATTTTCTTGAAAGTATTGGGCAGGGCTGAGAGTGCTGGCTTCAGGATCTTATTTCTATTGCTGGAGGACAGCCTTTTCTGAGCACTCTGAAGCAGGGACTTGCATAAAATGTTTGGGGACCAAGATCATGGGAAGAGTCTTATTTTTCATCATTCATTCTTGATTTCATTTGAAATCAGCTTCACACATATGTATAAGCGGTTAACTTTACCTTAGAGGAGTAAAAGCCAGCTTGGTCTGATATCCCCGGGTTCTTCAAAACTCAGGAGGGACCCAGGCCATTTTCATTTTTCAAGGCTCCCAGTCTGTTATGAAATGAAGAAATGACAAAACATAGTTGAAAATTGTGTTATATTTTAAATATTTACATTTAACACATTACTGTTTGTTTGTTTTAACAAAGTGCTTATACAGTGTAACTGAGCTCTCCCCAAGAAGTGAAGGATACAGTAAAGAAAATTATAATGTACCATAGGCTGCATGGTCCAGGAAAGAGATGCAACTTAACAGAACTTCTCCTTCTAGTGCTATGGTTCTCCGTGACTGTACGTGTGATCTTTTTAGATTAGTGTAGAAAGTCTAAGTTTAAGGCTCTTTGAATTGGAGGCCTGGGCCAATGGCTTTGTGGTCCCTGGAAAGTATCCCAAAGCTACCCTGAACTGAGTCTGCAGGGAGCTTCCCATGGCAATTCTTATTACTGCTTTTTGCTTATTACTGCTCACATAGTGTGAGCATGTTTTCATCTTAAAACCTTCCTTCACTCTGCATTCCCTTCCTGCTATGTCCTAAACCTCTCCCTCCCTCCCTTCCTCCTCCCTTCTTTCCTTCCAATCTAGATATAGTAATCTAATCTATCTTTTTTAACACTGCTACCAGATTAATTGAAAGATGACTTAAATTTCAGAACTGATTATTTTGCTTTTGTGCCCAATTACACCTCTTCAGCTCCTTACCCCCACTGCAGTGCACAGAGCATAGTATTCCTTGACCTTGCTCATTTGGACCCTACTTGCCTGCCTCTTTGCACCCTTCTCCCCACACCACTGACCTTCCCCATTCCAAACTACCTACAGCTTTGCAGACACATGAGGCGTCTTTCTTGGAGCCTTTGCTGCTCCTTCTCCCATCATTTCTCTTGGCCGCTTGGCTGACTTCCACTCATCCTTTAACTTAGACTTACTGTCACATCATTTATGAAACCTTCTCCACATGTAACTCTGCCAGGGAATGGTGCCGCATTCCCTGGCAGAGTTATCTGCTCCCTGCTTTGAGTTGTCATAACACTTTAAGCCTCTCTGCTTTTGGTTTCACCATGTGTAAAGTTGGGGTACTATATGTGCTTTCCTTTATAGGATGGTTGTGAGCATTAACTGGATTAATTGATTAAAGCACTTACAACAGTTTGGCACTGGGATAGGAAGTGTGAAACTAAATAATTTGCTGTTATCACCTTGTGGGACCTCCTGTAATAGCCCACACTACACTGTCTAATTACTTGCTTCTCCTTCCAGCTGAACTATGAACGTGTTGGTCATCTTCATGGCCCAAGCCTCTAGCATGATTCTTCTCATATACTTAATTATCATCAGCATTGTCTTGTCATCATCATCAACAATAATAAGAGCTAACATTAATGGACATTCACTGTGTACCAAGAACTTTTGCCCAGAATACTCTCATGAAGTAGCTGGAGCCAGGATTCAAAGTCAGATTATCTGACCCCAGAGCCTGCTCTTGGACCAACGTGATATGCTCCCTTCCAAACTGAAGTTGCCTGGTAAACATCTGGATGGATGGATACAAGGAGAGAATAGCAACGGAATTGAAATAGCTTTTCCCCTGCATCATATTTACATAAAAATCCATCTTGAGTAGGTAATAATCTGACTAGACATGGAAATTGTTACGTATCTATTTTCTTTTCTTCTTCTTTTTAAAATTTATTTATTTTAGTTATTTATTTTTGGCTGCATTGGGTCTTCGTTGCTGCGTGCAGGCTTTCTCTAGTTATGGCGGTGGGGGGCTACTCTTCATGTTGGTGTGTGGGCTTCTCATTCCAGTGGCTTCTCTTCTTGAAGAGCACAGGCTCTAAGTGTGCGGGCTTCAGTAGTTGTGGCATGCAGGCTCAGTAGTTGTGGCTTGCGGGCTCCAGAGCGCAGGCTCAGTAGTTGTGGTGCATGGGCGTAGTTGCTCTGCAGCATGTGGGATCTTCCTGGACCGGGGATCAAACCTGTGTCCCCTGCATTGGCAGGTGGATTCTTAACCACTGTGCCACCAGGGAAGCCCTATCTCTCTATTTTCAAGGAGAAAGAGAATTTTCCTTCCCTGGCTACGGTTGGGACCCAGGGGCTGGGAGCTGCCACACTCGCTGTCCAGTTCCATGCCTCACAGGTACCATCCATCAAAAGAGCTTGCTTTGGCAAACAGCTTAATTTCTGTATTTGTGCCATTCTCAGAACATCTGTCAAACCTTTGATAAAGGCACTTGCCTCATTCCATTTTCAGCCTGACTGATCACAGATTTTGCTGCTGAAGCTAAAAAAGAGAGTGGTGGATTCTGAAAGCCAGTCCTTAAGGAGCAGGTGCACAGCCTTGTGTTTGAGAACACGAGGTTTGGGGTCCTTTCATTGGCAGCAGAATTACTCTCACGTAACCTCCATGTAACCGTGAACTTGAGGATTTGTTCCAAGTTCTCCCCACATGCGAGCCAACTGTGGGTGGCACAGACTCTGTGGTCTTTTCCTGTTCCAGTCAAGCTGTGTTATGCCTGAAAATCTTGTCTCCTCTCCTGCCCCTTCATCGTGATATCTTACATTTGTGTGGAATCCTTCAGGAAATGTTTTGTGTGTACATGCTCATCAAATTCACACATGGAGATACAGACTAAAGATTGGATAAGAAAACCAAGACTCAGAGAAGTAAAGATTTTCCCAGAGTCAAGTAGCTACTGAGTAGGAAGATCTGGATTCAAACCCTTGTTCCTCAGCTCTGAGACTGTTCTGATTCTACTGAGCCATAATGTTTAAAAGACCAAAACCTTCTTGAGAGCCAAGACCAAGTCATCTCCTCCTTAGTGTCCCGCTCAGTTCTTGTTGCTGTTCTGATTACTGAATGGGTTCTCAACAAATACTTGTTAAACTAAATTGAACAGAATTGATGGAAACTTGTTGCTACAACCAGGATTGGAAACTCTCTGTAGGGTAGATATCCTCTCCAGTACTATTACCTTCTTAACTTGGCTGCACCTTATCTTTCTTCTTCTTTTTAAAAAATATTTATTTTGCTGCACTGGGTCTTAGTTGTGGCATGCGGGATCTTTGTTGCAGCATGCGGGATCGTTAGTTGCGGCATGCGGAGTCTTTAGTTGCGGCATGTGGGATCTTTAATTGGGACATGTGGGATCTTAGTTGCGGCATGCAAACTCTTAGTTGCGGCAGGCATGTGTGATCTAGTTCCCTGACCAGGGATTGAACCCGGGCCCCCTGCATTGGGAGCGCAGAGTCTTAGCCACTGGACCACCAGGGAAGTCCCCTTATCTTTCTTATTTTAGGCAGATGTTTACATCTTCCTTAGCCAGTTGGACAGTACCTTCAATGCTCTGCCATTGTGGGTTGCAGTCAAAACCTCTTGAGTCAGCTCTGGGAAGATGTAATTAAGGGCTGGAACAGAATTTCATTCACCACTGTCAGAGCCCTCTGTGATAGGTGACTTCCATTGTGTAAAACAAATGTTCATCCTCAAACTGACATAATGTCATAGTTCTTTTCATCTCAGACTTGTCCTCTCAGGAAGTTAATGGGAGTACCATTGCCCACAAAGAAAAGTGTTCCATTATCTTGGAACTGAAGTGTTCGGAGGGAACTTTATAGGGTTTATGGTTAAATAGCCTTGATTTTGGTAATTCAACTCTAAATCACTCCCAGGAGGACTACATAAGCAGAAGACCATGTTTTAAACTGCTGGATCATTTGGAAAAATTTACTTGGGCTGAAAAATAAGGTTGTCTTTTCTTCCTGTCTCCTCCCCAGCTGCCTTGGCCCTTGGGTAGCCTTTTGAGCAAAGTTTGGCTGTTTCCATCTTCAATAGCTTTGCAAATGTTACATTTTGGCAAATGTAGCCTTAGATGTAGAATGAGATGACTTTGGTCTGGAAATTGGCCACTCATGTTGATAATAGCTATTAATTTAATCAGCCTCAAATTGATAACAGGTATCTCCTGTGGAAACAGATGATTTTTTATTGATTGTGATCAAGTCTTCTGATGTAAACTCTAGGCTTATTTTGTCTGTAAAAGGCTGGTGTAGTCTTATGCAATCTGAAAGAGACAGGAAGAGGGAGGTAGAGGAAGGGAAGAGAACTCTCCCCACATACACAAGATGTGTTTGCTTTATTGTTCCGTTACCTGTTTTCTCTGGAAACTTTATAGATTAACTTTTATAATCCACTTTGAGATGTTTGCTGTTTTTAAAGCAGAAGCAATCTTTGCAGCTTTCAAGCAGAAGGTCATTTTATACAAAATGTTCATTCATGTGCAACAAAGCTTATTTCTTCTACAGGATCAAAGAAATAATGAAGGCTCCTTAAAAGTTGTTTTTCTCTAAAGAAATGATCATCTTGATAGTTGGTGATTTATATGTGCCTTTCCTGTTGGAATTGAAAAGCGAAAACATTTGTATCAGTAAGGATTACTGAATATTTTTAAGCTCTCAGATAATACTGTAACTGCAGTTTCAGCGTTTCAGAGTGTAGGGA
>NW_006771890.1:1287244-1288876 GCF_000442215.2 Lipotes vexillifer
GGGAAAGATGTCTTGGATTTCTTCTTGTCTAGTTGATGTCTGTCTCTCCAGGTTATTCCTTTGCCCTGGTTTATTGCCTGATGGTCATCCAGCCATTGATGTGGTCTCTGTGTAGGTCTCTGAGATACAGCTGTTTCTAGAACAAAGTCCTAGAAGTTTTCTTGCCTCCAAAACTTTGTTTACAATGTTTTCTTGGGCTGGAACACTGTTTTAGCAATGTCCTGTTTTCCTTTAGGGCTCAGCTTAAATGTGCCTTTTTCTGGGAAGCTTTGTGGCCTATTTTTACCATAATTTATCACTTAGCCCTTTATATTGAAATAGCTATTTTCCTGTGCATGTCCTCCATCCTTCTGTAGACTACCTCATGATGTGCGGTGGCTCATTGGGGATACAAATCCTTCAATTACTCTAGCTACAAAAGCATCAAAGATTAATCTACACTGTTACAGAGTGATAAAAACTCTATCCGGATTACAGAAGGGAAGGGATTAAAACAGCAGATGGAATGAAAATGTAAATTTAAATATCTTACATTTTTCCCCCAGTGTAATGATTCTTAAATTGTTGGTTTCTGACTGTTCATACAAGAAAGGAGTGTTTGAAATTAGTCCTGGGACAAATCTCATTTTGTCCATGTTTCTGGACACATCTTTTGATGCAGTGATGGCATTTAATGAGAAAAGAGATTTTTCGTTTTTATTTCTAGGATCAGTTGAGTTTGAAATCTGTGACTGTAGAGAGTACCTGGGTTTCCTCTGTCCTTACCTATTCAGATGGTCAGCATGTCAGGTTCAAGTCCTGCCCTCTAACATGGTGCTAGGATAGTATTCATCCAGTATACACACTGATTGGCAAAAGGTATAACTCTTACTTCATCAAACTCTAGTCGTTACAACAAAAGCCACTAACCCTTGTGTAAGGAAAAGATGAACCATGCCACACTGGGTGTGTTTGTGACAGTAATTATTACTTCTACTTGATCGCTCCATTTGGTTGCTTTTCTACATGTTTAGCTCTTACAGATTTGAAGGAAGACTCACGTGATCTCTCATTCTGGTATTAATGACAATTTGATAACTAGCTCTAATTTAATCATTGATGCAGCCCAAATCCATGTTAATTATTACACATTTTCCTTAGAATCCCTTCAGTTGAATTTAAGCATTATTTGAGAAAGAGTACGCTTTTGAGTAAAAAATGGCAATAAAAGCCTGGTATGAGTATTAAATGTGTTCTTGCAAAACATAAAATGAAAATCACTGAACATATTAAGTGCTTTGAAATCTTAGTTAAATTCCAGCATCCCATGATCACAGAATTTACAAGCAAAAGCTTTTTAGCTTTAACATGAGAAATAAAAATAACTTTTTTCTTTGCTTTTCATATGGTTTATATATATATATATTTTTTTAAATTTTTTATTTATTTTATTTTATTTTTTATTTTTGGCTGTGTTGGGTCTCCGTTGCTGTGCGTGGGCTTTCTCTAGTTGCGGTGAGCCGGGGCTTCTCTTCGTTGCGGTATGTGGGCTTCTCATTGTCATGGCTTCTCTTGTTGCAGAACATGGGCTCTAGGCACGCAGGCTTCAGTAGTTGTGGCACGTGGGCTTAGTAGTTGTGGCTTTTTTGGGCT
>NW_006771890.1:1288886-1289452 GCF_000442215.2 Lipotes vexillifer
TTGTGGCACACGGGCTTAGTTGCTCCGCGGCATGTGGGATCTTCCCAGGCCAGGGCTCGAACCCGTGTCCCTTGCATTGGCAGGTGGATTCTTAACCACTGTGACACCATGGAAGCCCCTATATTTCTGTTTTAAGGATTTTTGGCCATAGTTGCCCCTGCTCCAGTTTTAGGGATTTTTATTAAAATTTTTTTCACTTGTACACAATTTGTTCATCTGATAGAATCACTAGGAGTCCAGTAATAAGTTACTCTGGTTGTGGAACCATATTTTCCATTATGCTTGCCACTTTATATCGCACATTTCTTTCTCTCTTTTCTCCTGTTAAGCCAAAATGATGAGGAACCAAAAAATGAAATACATGTAGTACAAAAAATCATTTTCTTATTCTGATCCAATTTTTCCTTTGACTTGGTGTCCTATTTTCCCCCTTCTGGAGCATGACAGAGATTTAAGTGTTTCAGGGGAGGAGATGGGAGACTGTGCCTTCTGTATTGTTGCATGGATGTACGTGGGGTCATTGTAACAAGAAATAAGATGTGATTTTTTTTTTTTTTTTTTTTTTG
>NW_006771890.1:1289564-1291919 GCF_000442215.2 Lipotes vexillifer
TTACGGAGCACAGGCTCCGGACGCGCAGGCTCAGCGGCCATGGCTCACGGGCCCAGCCGCTCCGCAGCATGTGAGACCTTCCTGCACCGGGGCACGAACCCGTGTCCCCTGCATCGGCAGGCAGGCTCTCAACCACTGCACCACCAGGGAAGCCCTAAGATGTGATTTTAAATGAAATGTTTTAATATCCCCACTATTACCCACAGCTATAAAACACTATCCATGGTCCATGGCTTCTAGCATTTCTTATATATAAAGATAGCTTTTGTTTGTATTTATTCCACTAAAAAGGAAGAGTTATTTAGAAATCTTAAAAGTCAATGTAATGTGTATCAATTGATGAATTATAACTTTTTAGCTTGTAGGTGCTTTGTTCCAAGGCCAGGATGTATATTCCGCTATATTGTTATCATTTTTACTGAGTGAGGAAATGTTTGGTCCTTAAGGGGGAAGGAATATCTGTGGACAAAACTGCTGCTTTCCCTGACCCCAAAGCTCAGTTTGGAATATTAGTCTTCAAAGCCATTTTTACTTCCAGTGTTCAGTCTTAATTAAAAGCCACATACACAGTTCTGTAATCCAATCTGCAGATCCAAAAGGGGAATTCATACAAGAGAAAATTAACTTACTATTATTAAAAGAACACTGCCTCTCTAATGGATATAATAGAGTAACAGTTCTCCTCAGGCTTAGTGGCAGTTCCTTATATAATAACTAAAATATTAGCACATTTAAATTGATTTTTCATGCCTGCAAATCATGATCAAGCTTATTTTAAAAACATACTTAATTTGACTTAGATGATAAGGATATTTGCTCAGAAAGAGACATTCTGGGCTGTTATTTCTACTGGCAAGCATACACCACAACACAGCCACTAGTCCCCTCCACCAGGAAGCCTACACAACCCACTGAACCAACCTTAGCCACTGGAGACAGACATCAAAAACAACGGGAGCTACGAACTTGCAGCCTGCAAAAAGGTGAACCCAATCACAGTAAGATAAGCAAAATGAGAAGACAGAAAAACACACAGCAGTTGAAGGAGCAAGATAAAAACCCACCAGACCTAACAAATGAAGAGGAAATAGGCAGTCTACCTGAAAAAGAGTTCAGAATAATGATAGTAAAGATGATCCAAAATCTTGGAAATAGAATGGACAAAATGCAAGAAGCAGTTAACAAGGACCTAGAAGAAATAAAGATGAAACAGACAATGATGAACAACACAATAAATGAAATGAAAAATACTCTAGATGGGATCAATAGCAGAATAAATGAGGCAGAAGAACGGATAAGTGACCTGGAAGATAAAATAGTGGAAATAACTACTGCAGAGCAGAATAAAGAAAAAAGAATGAAAAGAACTGAGGACAGTCTCAGAGACCTCTGGGACAACATTAAACGCACCAACATTCGAATTATAGGGGTTCCAGAAGAAGAAGAGAAAAAGAAAGGGACTGAGAAAATATTTGAAGAGATTATAGTTGAAAACTTCCCTAATATGGGAAAGGAAATCGTTAATCAAGTCCAGGAAGCACAGAGAGTCCCATACAGGATAAATTCAAGGAGAAATACGCCAAGACACATATTAATCAAACTGTCAAAAACTAAATACAAAGAAAGCATATTAAAAGCAGCAAGGGAAAAACAACAAATAACACACAAGGGAATCCCCATAAGGTTAACAGCTGATCTCTCAGCAGAAACTCTACAAGCCAGAAGGGAGTGGCAGGACATACTGAAAGTGATGAAGGAGAAAAACCTGCAACCAAGATTACTCTACCCAGCAAGGATCTCATTCAGATTTGATGGAGAAATTAAAACCTTTACAGACAAGCAAAAGCTGAGAGAGTTCAGCACCACCAAACCAGCTTTACAACAAATGCTAAAGGAACTGCTCTAGACAAAAACACAAGAGAAGGAAAAGTCCTATAATAACGAACCCAAAACAATTTAGAAAATGGGAATAGGAACATACATATCGATAATTACCTTAAATGTAAATGGACTAAATGCTCCCACCAAAAGACACAGATTGGCTGAATGGATACAAAAACAAGACCCATATATATGCTGTCTACAAGAGACCCACTTCAGACCTAGAGACACATACAGACTGAAAGTAAGGGGATGGAAAAAGATATTCCATGCAAATGGAAACCAAAAGAAAGCTGGAGTAGCAATTCTCATATCAGACAAAATAGACTTTAAAATAAGGACTATCAGAAGAGACAAAGAAGGACACTACATAATGATTAAGGGATCGATCCAAGAAGAAGATATAACAATTGTAAATACTTATGCCCCCAACATAGGAGCACCTCAATACATAAGGCAAATACTAACAACCAT
>NW_006771890.1:1294623-1336521 GCF_000442215.2 Lipotes vexillifer
GGGATAGGGAGGGTGGGAGGGAGGGAGACAAAGAGGGAAGAGATATGGGAACATATATATGTGTATAGCTGACTCACTCTGTTATAAAGCAGAAACTAACACACCATTGTAAAGCAATTATACCCCAATAAAGATGTTAAAAAAAAAACATACTTAATTTGACTTAGATGATAAGGATATTTGCTTAGAAAGAGACATTCTGGGCTGTTATTTCTACTGGCAAGCATCAGAGCTGGAAGTTGAGTGGTTTTGATTTTGTTAATGATGATTCAATTTATTTTTATTTTATTAACAATAGGAACTCTGTCCCCAGGACTACTCTGTTTTAGGTAAATTTATGGCACATGATTTCCTTATTAAATAACATTTCTTTTAATTCATTTATCTTTATAAGAGTGTTTCAAGAAGATCGACTATGCTTTGTTCTTTCCAAAAGGTACCTAGTTCTTGATGTTCCGTTTGTCATAATTGTGCATAGCAGCTGAGCCTGTTCTTGGTGTGTGTGTGTGGGGGGGTTCCCCCTGAATTCTCCCATAAAATGTAGACCTGTCTCCTGCTGGCATCAAGAGAGCAGATTGGGATAACCCCATGGCAAGAAGGGTATGTCCTTTCAAAGAGTCTTGTTCCAAAGTACTTCTGTGTTTCACATGAGGCAGTATTATATGTGGCTGCCTGTTGACTATCTTTTTATGAATCATATCTCCTAAAGCTCTGTAGTGAGCATGATGGGAAAATATCTTTATGGAAACAAATATGTGAGATAAATTAAGTTAAAAAAAGGCATGTAGCAAATTTAACTAGAAAATGAACATAAAAACTGGCCAGCAGGATTAAAATTCTCATGGGCTCACAGCTCCACACAAAGAACAGTGTTATGGCTGATGTCAGTGGTTTGTACAATATTACAGAATTTTTTCCAATGTGTTATCTTCTTGTGCCCCATGGCTTGTATTGCAATATTTGTAGTTGAAATACATTTCATGTTATATTACACACAAATTTGTTATTGGCATGTATGTGTGATATACATATACATACATATAAATGTAAATAAAATATATATGAAATGAATTTCATGCTATGTTCTTTCATGATAACTTCAACTTGCTTATTATTTCTGTCTTGTTCTCTTATTTGTTGGTCCTATACAGCTTTCTTTTTCTTTTTTTTGCATTTCCAATTTTTCACTTTTTTCAACATTATCTGTCTTGATAATTGAGAAATTTTATTTTGTTCTTATCTTTCAGTCATTTGTCCATTTCATTGACATTTCTTCCCTGGGTTCTCAGAGTGCTTAGACACCATGAGAAAACAACTTCTATGAGTTTAAGTAAATACAGTCAGAATGAATGGGTTTTTGTGATATGTAAGTGTTCAGAGATGCGTAATATTGGTTATACACACTCTGTAAAGCTCAATATGTAAATGTAATTTAGAATGTATGATACATGCATATACATTCTAAATCTGTTACAATGATTAAGAAAATAAGCTCTCACATAGATTTCTTAAATCACTGTCAGTCATTTATTTTTCAGGGTCCACATTGATACATATGCAAATTGTGTCAAGTAATCACAGGACACTAACAAGCTTCATTGACTAGGATGGTTCCAAGAAGACCACAACCCAGTGAAAGTTTGGGGCCAGTGTGTCCAGTCTACACAGTGTGTCTCTCCTTTTGCTTTTTCTCTGTTCCCTGTCCTTTGTTTTATGCCTCTCTTCTATAAAGTATTTTATGTCTTATAGTGGAAATACATATATATATATATATATATATATATATATATACATATTTTAAAGAGATAAATGAGATTTAGGAAACCTTGGAAGGTTGGTGGTGCTCATAAATCAAGGGGGTCTGGGGTGAGTGCTATTTGTAGTCAGTGGCTCTCAAACTTCAGCAGCTTCTGAATCACCAAGAGAGTTTCTTAAAACAGGTTGCTTGGCTCAGCCCCAGAGCTTCTGATTCTGTAGGACTGGGATGGGCAACGCTGGTGGAGAGAGAGGGCTTTAGTGCTCGTACTGCTGCCTAACTTACCCAGATAAATTTCACTCTCTTTATTTGTGTGTCCAATTTAATATTATAATTATTCATGGAACATTTGTCTGTTGATTTGTGATCATTTAGAAATTAATACTAATGTCATCATTTTTGAAACAGGGTCTGTTAAACTCAGTTCTATAATATGTCAAGAAAAAGCAAGCTAAAGACAGTATAGGCTACAAGAATAACTGGAAAAAATAGAAATGGTTGAATTTTTTTACTTGAATCTAAGGTTTTGCTTTTAGTTCAGTAAAATTTCAGTGAAATATTATTTCACTAAACGAGTTTTCTGCAGTATCCTGTAACATACATTTTCATGGTGGGAAATAACTTATTGTTGGAAAGTTCAAATTAAAGAATAAATGATTTGATAGTTGACTCATTGATGTTAAATGGAATTTTATGAAATTATTTTCATAATAATATGAATTGGTTGAATTTACTGAGCTAAGAAGAATAACAAGAGTTGTGTACTTACAGGTGTTGCATATTGATTTCATTTTAGTGATTTTCTTATTGGGATGCAGATTGTCAAAGTGGCGTTGAGGTACCATTAAATTCAAATAACTGTCATTTGATAATTATGTACCAGAGCTGGGTGCAGAAAGAATTGACCTTAAATTGAGGGAATTAAGTGCTACTTCTAAACCATTGGGGAAGAAAGCCCACTTAGAGTTAGACTCTATTCAATTCAATAAATCTTGACTAAGGGCCTTCTATGCTTAAGGAATGCACTTTTCTAGATAGGTATTGGAGTCCATATCTGGCCTCAAGGGTCAGTGTCTTTGAATTTTTACGAAAGTGGATGCAGAACGTGACTGGATGATGAAAGCAAAAACTAGATTTTGACACTGATGTTATTTTCAGTTTCATGGAAGCATAGGCACCAGGTCACAGTTCACATGCCATGATATGATCTGTCATTTTTGGGCAATGGAGAAACTTCGGTCTTTTCATGTTGTTGAAATGGGATCAAGGCTACAGTTCTGATCCTTTGTGTTGCTTTCTATCTTGCCAGCGTCTGGTGGAGGCTGCAGAGGAAGCACACCTGAAACATGAATTTGATGCAGACTTGCAGGTAACTGATTATAGTTTGAGTTCAATTGTTTTGTGTGTTTGCTGCCAAAGGAGAAACACTAGGTATACTGGGAACACCAGGGTTCAGAGGTTTGGAGAGAAGGCTCTTGGGAGAATGGTACAGGGTTGAAATAAATGTGCCTGTTTTTTGACAAGACAGGACAGTGATCCTCAACCATTTTCCACTATGCAAGTTACAATAGGTGATAACGCACACTTACATGCATGTAACCAGGTTTCCTCTCTAATTCTGGGGGAGTTAATCGGTCAACTGGCAATAATCACCAGAGCTTTTAATGGTAAATTGATAAGATAGATGGCAGAATATATCCAAATCCCTCTTCCATGGCTGCATTGTAAGTGACTGAAAGCAATGTTGTTATGTATGGATCTAACCTTGAATTGACTGTTAATTATATTTAAAAATTAAATCATTCACAGACCTGGGATTTGAACATCTGCTTAATAAACTTTTGTTGTGGAGCTCATATCTAATCATGGCACACCTGTGTCTGGTTGAGAAGGACTTTGATGCTGTCATGTATATATAAAACATAGTTAGAGGCAACAAGTGAATTGAATAATGCTTGGAGGTTCCTTTGGGTCCCTCCAGAAGGAAATTTCATCTGTATTGTTACTTTGGGTTTGTGACTTTTCCTCACTGCTAGCAAAACAGGGGTGAATCTTAATTCCTTAAGTCTGTGCCTTGCTAGAACGTATCTCTTTTAGTGCCATGTGGTCACAATTAGGAAGTAGTGTTTATTTTGCTGTGTTTTCATTTATATGGAAAAGATAAATCTTCAAGCACAGAAAAAGACGGTGATACCAGAGATAGCCTTTGGCTGTGTCTCTGTCCCATGGTTGTACCTTGTAAAAGAATGCACACTCAAATGGGGTAATGGAGGAAAGTTTAATAAAGAAAATATTTACAGATGTATGGTAAGAGAAACCAACAAGCAATGGTGTTGTACCCCTGGGCAAGCCACACTCCTGGCCTGAAGGAGCAAGGGGAGGGGGTGGTTTCTAGAACCCAGGGAGAGTAGCTATATGGAAAGGGTAATTGATAGAGAGATGGTGAGCTAATAAGTGTAGAATCTGGGGAAAAAGATACACTGATAACTGTCTCTAGCCTTCTGATCTCTTGCTGGTACCCACCATTGGCTGAACCCAACTGTTGCTGTAGTTGATTTGGTTCAGACTTTCTGAGGCTTTGGGTGGAAAAGGGTGAAAAATGGGTCTGGAGGGGAAACAGAAAATATCAAGCCCACCATCGGGGGTTATTTTCAGTCATAACACCCAACGTGTGAAGCAAATAGAACCAAGAATGTAGCCAAGCATGAGAGGCTCCAGGGGGAGGCAGAGAAGCCCTGGGGACTGTTGGTAACACCTGGAGAGGAGTGGGGAAGCCAGCCCCACTCTTAGAGCAGAGCTACAGAAAAAGAGCAGAGGAGTCAGCTGAAAATAGCAAGAAGCACCTTGCCTTCCTATAGCCACACCAGGGTCCATTTGTTGGTCACATTTGTCTTAAGTGTATCTCCCCTTCAGAGGGTTTGGACTTCTTAGAGTGGACCAGAAGGGATTTGATAAAAGCATCAGGAAGCACCTTTTAGTTCTGAAGATTATAAGGATCTCTTGAATGCATTGCCAAGGGAAACTCTGTCTCCTTGGGAGTTCCAGAAGCCTTTTCAGGAATATTCTGGTTGTAAATGACAGAAATTCAACTCAAATCAACTTAAATTTGATAAGAATCTGTGAGTCCAATCTGGTAATAAATAAATAGATAAATTCATAAATAAAAGAGAAGGAAACACTCTTAGAGTAGAATGCCAACTACTAAATGTAGAAGAAATGATGGAGTTATAAAATTATGGTAATAATTGATTCAGGCAAGGATCTTCAGTAGATGCTAAAACTAGCAGGTGAAAGTTTGATGAAGAACAGGACATTGACAGTCTCAAAGTATCTGCCCACAAATTGCTTATTAATTACAAAGGGAATTATAGCAGCGTTATTATGGGTAAACCATCTAAAACAGGTAATCAAAGGTAATATCATCAATAATGACACAAAGTGCCTTCAGATGTGATGACCAGGAAAAATACACCAAAGATTTTCAAAGGACTCTTTTGGAAAATCTGGTGTTTATGGCTCATATAGTCAATTTTATTTTGAGATCAGTTGTTTACAAAAAGTAACTGGGTGAGGGAGGGAATGATTAATTGACTTGCAGGATTATTTATCCTTCAGGAGAGAAAAAGTGTTCTGTGGTTTAGCTTAACTAACTTTAGAGCGCTTTTTTTTTTTTGGTCCATCTGAATCAATTGTTATTTTCTAAGAGTGCTCTGACTTCCTTCCTATGATTGATCCTTTACAATAAAATTCTGGTGCAGCACACTGATTCCCTTGTCAAATGTGGTGGTGGAAACACGAATGCAGCATGAGTATCCCTCTCAAAAAAAATAGAGACTGAGAGAATGGGTCTCTGGAGTCTTACAGTTTTTGTTCTCTTGGGAACAAAGAAGATGGGCCCAGTTTTTCCTCCCCCATTGTCATCTGTTCTGTATAAGTACAAGACGAATATCAGAGGCTACAGCTGTGGTCTGAGCACAGAGTAGATGTTGAAATAATCTGTCAATATTACAGAGTGTCATTCACTCTCTGGACCATGACAGAATGTTCTCTGGGTCAGAGTAAACCATGTGCACTTTTGTGGAAACCTGGAAAAGAGATGACTTGGAGAAAATGGATATGCATCAAATAATGTATGTCTGCTTATATGAAGGTTTTGAAGCTGTGAAACATTGATGCTGTTATGTGCAAGTCTGTTAACAGCTTGGGTGTCAGCCCGGTTGCTCTTCCTGGGGTAGCAGGTCTGTGTACAGGCTCTGAGTTTATTGCTATGACGGTCCATTAGAACTGATCAATTGTTAATCTGGGTTCCACTGACCTCTCTACCACAGCTGCCAGTGGATTGTTTTTATCAAAAAAATTTCAGAGTACCATCTGCTTACCATGAAGTAATGTTGAGGAGGTTCCTGTGCTATTAGCTCGGGAAGAGCAGAGGGAGCTGGGAGTCTGTTTTCCTACAGAAAAAAAAAATGTTTTTGTGATATTTCCTAAACTGTACAGCTTCAAGTTACATAGTCTTAGCCCCCACTCCACCAACCCGTTTCCAAAATAAAAAAGAAATGCTGGATCTGCCTCTTCTTTTACTTTAGATTGGAGTCTTCGTGTCTTTGCATCATCATGTGCTTTAAAAGTGAAGAATTTGTTTTTCATTGGTAGAATCATCAAAAATTACCAAAAGAAAGTCATGCCTCCTTATTGTCCGGATTTTATTTATCACTTAAATTTCCTCTTACAGTTTCTCCAGAGGTTTAGCCTTTTCTTTATGAGCTTATAGCCTTGACATTGGTAGTCCCTTCTGTAGGTCCTAAAATATGGCCCTAGCTTGTTAGTTCTTAACAAAAACTATGTTGGGGCAAGAGGCAAAATACAGCCTTTGAAGGGTAGCATATATGAACAACCCACAGTGCAGCGTCCTGCACACAAACCAGAGCTGCGTGGGTTCATTGGCTGGAAAACTTTCTTGTGGACACTGGTGTCGGTTTAGCCCTTGGGCTTGTCCCCCTGTATGGTGTCCTGTGGGTTCCAGGCTGGCCTCTTGGTTTTGTTCTTTGTTCCCTGATATTTCCATTAGGGCACTTTTCAGTTAGAATTGATGCAAACACAGGCCTTGTTAAAATGGCATCTTCCCTTTTTTTAACTGCATGCTTTGAATTAACATAAGTTTTTAATGTAGAGCACATATGAGATTGATAATTATAAGAAAAGAGTTTAAAAACTGTCTTAATTATCACATATGATCATTTTAGCATTTCATTCTCGTTATGTTGATGGGGCAAGGGTGGGGTTGTGGGGGCAGCCCCTAGCCCTGATTATCCTAGCTATTGATGAATTTCCAGAAAACTAGGTCTGTGCATGTAGTATAATTCAGAGAGAAGCCTTCTCCTCTTACTTATTCTTTCTTTTGGGGTTTTTCTACCAGCAGTGAAGAAGAAAAAAGTCCTTTTGACAGTTTACTAAAAACCTGCTTATCTTTGAACTGCAAACATATCTTCTTTGAAAGCTGTCTTAAATAAGGGCCAATTGCACAGAGCTGGTGCACAGTGGGGAAAAAAAAAAGAATTGTGGTTTTGAATTGTGTATCCTACGGAAACCTTTTTGATTACAAAGTTTTCTATAATAATTTTTCTTTGTTGCTTTGTAAGTAGTAGGCGGAAAAAGCCTGATGGCATTCAGAGGGATAACAAAAGTGTGAGTGGAAGGGAACTGGGGGGACGCAGTGTCCTGAACATCCCCTCCTGGTCACTGCCGAGCTGCTGTCACCTATCTTGCACACACAGTGTCCTGATTTCAGAGTTGGGGTGAGGGGTTTGGATCGGAAGTGAGGTAGAGACCACTGATGGGGAATCTCGGGGTGGGACAGCTTGTGATACTTGCTAGAGCATCTTCCTCCACCTTGTTGCCACTGCCTGTTGCATTGGGAGGCTGTGTTGAAGGAGAACCCAGGGAGGAGATAGCCACTGGGAGAAGGAAGCCTTTCTCATAAGGCTTAGGAAGGGCATCTAGCAAACAGCGGAGTAGAGCTGTCCTTTTCCTGACAGCGTCTCCTTGCTGGCTAGTGAGGCTTTGCCCTGGGGAAAAACAGTATGTTGTGAAGGAGAGCAAAGGTCAGGTTTAGTAGAAGTACTTGCTGGGTGGAGGAGATGACTGCCCTCACAGCGTTTCTCATGTATTTCTCTGAAGCCCCAATCCATCCTTGCTCTCTTGGACTGAGTGAGGTGTTGAACTCCTTGCTGAGGGAGGAGGTGGAACACGGAAGACCCAGACCCCAGAACTGGAAATAGATTTTTTTATAGAGATAGCTCATTGACTTTTGTGCACTAAACAAGAAAGGTAGGGTTCACATCTATAGGAGAAAGAATGAAAAGAGAAGGAAATTTTCACACTTTTTGTATTAAAATAAGCCCCTCTTTTCTGATGTAATTTATCAGGGGATCCTTTTTTTTTCTTTTCTCCTCCTTTTTCTTTTTATCAGCTTGGCCAGGGTTCACAGTCTTCTGCGTTTTAAGATCTTACATTAGATGTTTCTTAGTTAGGACTTGCCATATGTCATTTATTCACAAGACTGATATGTAAATAGTTTCTGAGGAATCTTTAAGTGTGAGCATTTAAAAGTCAAAGTAATTTCTTCGTTGTTACACGCACACACACTGTCATTTTCGTGCATTTGGCTAGAACGTTATAACTTTTACAGAGAGAGCTTTGGTCTAGAGGTCTGAAAATGGAGGTTCTGGTAGTTCTGGTCCCAAATGGACCATTTACTTGCTCAAGGAACTGATTGCTCATCCATAAAAAGACAGATTGTAATATCTAGATGATTTCTAAAATCTCATTCATCTCTCATGTGCCAAGATTCATTCAAAAAATAGTTATCAGTGATGTCCTGTGGGTCAGGCACTGGGTTTTGGATATGGCCAAGAGCTAGACAGATGCTGTCTTTGTTCTCATGGAGCACACGCTCTAATGCGAGTGACAGATTTTAAAGACATGATGACAGAAATAATTTTAAAATTTTGATCATGATGAGTGACATGAAACGTAAGCAGGGACTTCCCTGGTGGTCCATTGTTAAAGGATCTGCCTTCCAATGCAGGGGACACAGGTTCGATCCCTGATTGGGGAACTAAGATCTGACATGCTGTGGGGCAACTAAGCCCGTGCGTCACAACTACTAAACTAGCACGCCTCAACTAGAGAGCCTGCGTGCTGCAAACTACAGAGCTCAGGTGCTCTGGAGCCTGCACACCACAACTAAAGAAGAGAAAACCCACGTGCCACAACTAGAGAGAATTCCACACGCCGCAACTAAGACCCAATGCAGCCATAAAAAGGAAGGGAGAGAGGGAGGGAGGGAGGAAGGAAGAAAAGAAACATAAACACAGGGCATAATTACAACGCAGGACGGGAGACCTTGCCTGGTCTGGGAGTTCAAGGGACCTTGGTGCAAATCCCTGAAGAATGAGTCTTGACTGAGTGGTGAGTAGATTTACCTCCTCCAGGGCTAGAAGAAATCTCCACACAAAGTTATAAGTTCTAGCCAGGGGAACAAAAACAATAGTGTGTGCATTTCTGGTGCATCTCTGTGTGTGTGTGTGTGTGTAACAACAGAGAACCCATAATACCTGTATTTTCCATAAATGCAAAATTGAAATTATTTTATCTTTCCATATAATAGTCTTTCTCACCTAGTGATACTTTATTGTTGCCTCTTTAATGATACTTATCATTTCTTATCCTGTTAGTTTTATTCATGTGTGTCCATTTGTTGCTTAATTTAAATTTATTCAGAACTTAGCACCTGATAGGCCCTGTTCTAGGTTGTGGGACTTCCATAAACTGAGATGTGACCCTCATCCTCCAGGAAAGTTCTAATCTCCCTTTTTAAGATATGTTTCGTTAGTTGTTACTTTAAGGATTACAATAGGCATCTTTAACTTAAGTGCACAGCGTATCTTGAGTTAATTTACTGTGCGAAGTACCACTCCATCTGAAACGAGAATAGTGTACTTCTACCTACCACTTTCCTTCGTGTAGTCATATATTTTACTATTATATGTGTTATAAACACTGTAAGATGTTATTTTGTTTTAGTTTTGCTTTAAACAGCTGTCTTCTAAAAAATTAAATAAGAAATAAGGTAGTATGTATTGATATTTACCTACACATTTACTGTTTCTGGCAGTCTTCATTTCATTGAGTTTCCTTCTGTTATCATATCTCTTCAGCCTGAAGAACGTCTTTTAGCTTTTTTGTTTTGTTTTGTTTTTCCTTTTTGCATTGAAGGTCTGGTAGCAACATCTTCCCTCAGCTTTTGGTTAGCTAAAAATATCTTTATTTTGCCCTCATTTTTGAAGGATAATTTTGCTGGATACAGAATTTTTACTTGACAGTTTATATTTCTCTTTTACCACTTTGAAGATATCATTCCATTCTCTTCTGATCTTTAATGTTTCTGATGAAATGTCCTCCATCATTTTTATCTTTGTTCCTCTGGATACACTGAGTCATTTTTCTCTCATGCTTTCAAGATTTCTTTCTCCTTATCTTTGATTTTCGGTATACTATACAGTGTGATAGATTAAGGGTGTTACTAGATGTGATTTTCTTTATATTAATTCTGCTTGGAGCTTGCTGAGATTCTTGTATATTCTCACCATATTTGGAAAATTTTTAACAATTATTTCTTCAAAATTGTACCTGCCCCATTCTTGTTACATTTTCTTCTGGAACTTAAGTCACATCTGTGTTTGATTGCTTAATATCATCCCACAGGTCAGTGTGGCTCTTTGTTTAGTTTGTTTCCAGTCTATTTTCTATTAATTGGTCTCCAAGTTTACTAGCCCTTTTTTTTTCTGTGGTCTCCAATCTACTGTTAAACTCATCCAGGGAATATTTTATTTCATGTATTGTACTCTTAGTTCTAGAATTTTCAATAAATCTTTTTTTTAGTTGAAGTATAGTTGATTTACAATGTTGTATTAGTTTCTAGTGTACAGCAAAGTAATTCAGATATATATATATATATATATATATATATATATATATATTTTTTTTCATATTTTTTTCATTTCATGTATTGTACTCTTAGTTCTAGAATTTTCAATAAATCTTTTTTTTAGTTGAAGTATAGTTGATTTACAATGTTGTATTAGTTTCTAGTGTACAGCAAAGTAATTCAGATATATATATATATATATATATATATATATATATATATATTCTTTTTCATATTCTTTTCCATTATAGGTTATTACAAGATAATGAATATAGTTCCCTGTGCTATACAGTAGGACCTTGTTGTTTATCAAATCTTTTAAAATTGATTTTATTTCCTGATGAAATTCCCCATCTATGCACCAATTATGTTCATGATTTCTTTTAAGTCCTCAGACATATCTACAAGAGATGTTTTAAATTCCTTCTCTGCCAATTCCAGCATCTAGGTCATTTCTGTTTCTATTGAGTGCTGTTTTCTTTTGAAGCCACATTTTTTTTGCTTCTCACATGTCTAGTAATTTTTGTTGTAGGTTAGGCATTGTGTTATGTCTTCGAATGATTTTCATAAATTTCCTCATTGTAACTTAGTATAGTTCCATTCATGTAGCAGATGTCCTAAAAATACCAAATTTATTGAATCCAATTAAGTTGGATTTAGGAAACAGTTATTAAAGAGATGAAGAGAATGATCAACTATACATAATAGGGAAGACTCCAGTGGTTTAATCTTCTGCACTCTAACAATGTAAGTAGTGAGTACAACATAGACTTCTTTGTTCCAAAAATACCACAAGGCCATCTTCTAGCTGAAAGAAAGAGAAGAATGCATTTTTGTTATAGAATCTTGGACTGCAAACATTGTTTCTCAAAAGTTTATAATTTCTATAGCTTAATTATATTGCTACCATCCCCTGTTCTAAATCCAGATAAAAATATTAATATTAACAAATTTAAAGACAGAAAGTGCAACTTTATAGCAATGGTAATTGATTTGGTTTTGTTTGAACAGTCACCTTACTTAATAGTTCAGAGGGGAAAAATGACATTATTTGCTCCTCCCAAAGTTATAATTTATTTGTCTGTGGAACGTTTTCACATTAGTGACTCTCTGTTTTCTTTGCTACTTATGTGTTTAGAAACCTAGGTCTTTTATCTTTAATTTTATCAATAATGAATAATCTAATAAAACCCCTATGTGTTTCCCCTTTGTCCTAGTCTTTCTTGTTACAACATTCTTTTTTCTATCATGACAATGTATACCTTAATTTGTAGGTAATAGTGTTTAGAGAAGTCTATAATGTTACTTTAGAAAGCCCTTTCTTTTCCTATCAAGTCATTGGTTCTTTTGTGATTCCTTTTTATCTTGGGTTTTCTCAATTGGGCTTTCTCAAAACTGGGAATGTTTATTTAAAATAAATATTTGTTTAAAACATATTTGTTTTAAATATATGTTAAACACAGTAAAACACCACCAATTCAGACTTTATTAAACATTTCAATTAAACAAATACTTTTAAATCACAGTTTTATTGTTTCCGCATACACAGTGTGATTGTGATGTTTCAGATATCAGCCAGTTTGGAAAGGGGACATTTTGGGACATCGAGGCCCTCTGGGCATATCTATAGTGGTGCTGTTAACCATAATATCAGAGTCCCATAGTACATTGCCAGAAACCTTAGTATCTTTCATTAAGATGGCTGACTGCAGAGGTCATTGGCAGATCCCAGAAATTACCTTGGGGTCTTTCTCTAGCAAATTCTTTGGCAGCCCTTAGGAATGCCAGAATGCCCCTAGGTTGCTGATTTCATCAAGGGTCTTGTGGTCTAGGAATTTGCCAACTGCTATTGAATTTTTAAAGTAAAGCTTGAATCTTGTGGCAATGTAGAAAGTAGACACCTCAACAGAAATTTTGTAATCTCATTTAAGACTGTTTGTTAATGAAGCACCTGATATGTACACAGATGAATTAATTCTCATGTTTTCTACTTTCAGTTTAGTTTGTGGGGTAGGTCTTTGTAATATAAATAACTCCAAGTATGTGCATTTGATATAGTAATCCTAATTCTTCAAATTAAAAAAATTTCATGACTGACATTTTTAGGATAGCTCTCTTTGCTGGTTAATTAATACTAATAGAATATAGGAACAATGATAAGAGTAATAGGTGCCATTATTTAAAATGTATTGGGTATAGGCAGTGGCTTAAATGCTTCCCAGGCATTATCTCATTTAATTCTTCTCCCCACAGTCATGTGAGAGAGATACTGTTATTATCTCCATTTTACATAAGGAGAAACTAAGATTGAGAGGCCACACGTTGGGCCCAAGGTTATACCACAGTGGATAGACCAGCCAAAACTCACACCTGAGACTGTCTGGCTCCAAAGACCAATCAGTTATGTTGCCTCATGGAATCACAAATTTTAACACTGACCTTAAATTGCACTGGACAAAATCTTATAAAGAAATAAATTTAAGATGAAAGTTATAGTGGGTTATTTAATAGGTCTATCAAAAAGAAAAAGGTCTATCAAATACATCAAAAAGAAGTTTTCTAGAATGGTAAATCCTGACCCATGAACCTATGTAATAAAAAAATCTCTTAATAAGATATAATGATTTAGTAAAAATGATTAAGCATCACTTTACTGGTATTATTAGGAACGGACAGAAGGGAGACATCCCTCATTTGGTAATTGGATCTATTATCTACATAGTAACCACTGTGACTTTTAAAAAATACAAGTTACTTATTACTTATACTATTTGCTTATACTAAGAACAAAGTCTGGATGTCCCACATACCTTACAGAGAGCCACACAACTTTCTCAAGATTGCGAAATAGCAATACTTCCCTTTCCTTCGTGTCTGCTGTGTTCCTGCCTTACTCCTTCTGTTCTTTGAGCGCCCCTATATGATTTGTTTGTTTATTTTCTGTCTCCAGCAAAACATGAGCTCCATGAGAGCAGGCACCTGACATCTAGTCATATGTCCACAAATATTTGTTAGAATTAATTGAAATTCATAATGGTGATACAATCACTAAAATCCGCAGCTGACTGGTAATCGCCAGCATTGTTGGTAATTCATGAAGTTGTCATCTGTTAATTTCAATTAGAAAAAGCTAATTCTTTCTTAAAATAAATACTTATGGCGTGACCAGAAGTGATTCAATTATTGCTGTAACATTCAAAGACATTTTCATATATTAATGGCAGCTTTTATTGAAGCAGTTGGCTTTTGTTGTTACTTATAATAAATTCATGAAATGGCTAATTTTCTTAATCTAAATGAGATTTTTCTGCCATTTAATATGTTACAAATATATGAGTATACTAATTATGAAGAAGATAACTGATTAATTATATTTAATGAATATTATGTGAAATGAGTATCAAGTTATTTTATTAAACAGTTATGTTCTTATAGAGAAAACATCTTTAAAATTGTAAAGGAGAAAAATTAGAAGGGAAACATGCTCTTACAACTCAGGTTTCCTCTCTTGGGCAGGTCCGCACCCACCTTCCTAGCTCCCATAATCAGCGCTACAGACACCATATATCTGTGGCAGGAGTGGCCTCTTACAACACAAGTAGGAATTCAGAGGAGACATAATCTGCCTTTAAGAATGAGTATTTGACAGCAATAACGGGCGTGACTTGAGGTCGTATGTGAAATCTTTGTCATCTAACATTATAATCTCCTTAGAATACCTTTAAAAGCCATAAAAGTCAGCCCCTTACAGAAAATCCTTGATCTGACATTTCACTTGTCCATAGCAAAATACAACAACAACAAAATAAATAAACAGGCTTCAAAACAAAGCAGCTTTTCTCATGCTGGTAGTCATTAATAGAGGGGGAAAAGAGTAATTATTTTCTCTTGGAGTATTGCATTAGTAGCTAGGGGCCTTGAAGTTTTGCTAATCAGCTATGTGACCTTGGTTAAATCGCATTTCCTTTCAGACTTCATGTTACCTCTGGTAAATGAGGGCATGAGACGGGTTTGATTTTCCAGCCTGGTCTAGACCTGCCTAAGTCTGTGAGGTTGTGATTTTTTACAGGGAAAGGATAGCAATTATTTTTCCATGGAGTGAGGGTATTCTTTGAGGAAATCCAGCAGCATCTACAGACATAGCATTGTCCTAAGGGAAACATCTCTGAGAAGAAAATCTCTCTATTCTTTCCTCCCCACAAATAGATACAAACTTCCTACTTTAGAGCTGGAACAGAGGAATTTCAAGGAAAGATTGCTTGATTGGATCATTCACAGACCGCCCCCGCTCCCGTAAATTATTTTATCATTTTAGATTTAAGGGGGTTCTTTTGAATAATATAAAGGACACTTTTTTTTTTTTTTTTTTTTTTTGGTGTGTGATTTTAAGAACTTAACTCTGGAATGTAAATGCCTTGATGCCACACTGTAGTTTCTGTATGGTTAAAGAAATTCAGAACCAAATTAAACCTTTGCTTTTGCCTTTTTTAGCAGTGATTATGTCGTGCACGTGAATGTATTCATAACTGATCCTTCTTCCTAAAAGTTCTCAGGTGGCTGAGACCATGTAAACACCATGAAAAAATTTTTTTTCTGGGTTTTAAAGCCTTTTGTCCTCTCATTCTACACGAGATTGACTGAAATGTAGAAGTTGTTCTGATTAAACGGAGCAAGATTGGAGAGCTGGAGGAGGAATTACAGCTTATTAGTAATATTTTCTGAAACCCAGGTCAGAAGAACAGTGCGCCACAAACAACTTTTGTCTGGTCAAAAAGCCGTTTTGATTACAAGGAGATACAAAAGGATTCATTATGTCTGCTTATATTTGCTGATTAATATTCTGGGTGAGGTAGATGTTAGCTGTCTTCTGAAGAGAGAAAGACACAGATTTGAATCCTGGCTTGTTTTTTCTTGCTGGTGGTGAGAGCCACGGCAAATTTCCTAGCCTGTTGGAGTCTCAGTTTCTTCTGTATATTTAGGATGATGATACTCTCCCTGTAATGCTGTCAGGTTTCCATGGGCTTATTGATCTACATGAAGTATTGAGCACACTGTCTGGTACAGAACATGATCCCAGTTCAGGGTAACCATTATCATTACTGTGATCATTATTTTGACCAATACTCTTGAAATACAAAGAAGCTGATTACATTCATAATTGCTTATTTAGTCTCTGCCTCCTTTGAGGGCTGTGAGTTCTGTGGGGCAGGGACCACATCTGTTTCTCAGTTTGTAATCAGAGCTTAGGCACACAGCTGGCACTCAATAAATATCTGAAGAAGGGGTGAATGACTGATAGAAAAAAATGGAGGATCATCTCAAGAGTGAGATCCCCACTAGGAAGAAGTTTAAAAGCATCATTTGCTCAAGAGAAAAAAATGCGATGCTGCTATAGCAGAATTGGGAGCAGCAGGAGGGCTGTGCATGCTCAGAGCCTGAGCCATTTCTAGCCTTTTTGGGACTTTGGTGGGAGACAGGATTGGGTGTTTTGTGTCCATGGAGGGGTTGAACTCAGACTCTCTTTGGCCACACCTGTGCCTTCCTGGGTGTGTGCGGCAGATGGTGGGAGGCCCCTATCTAAGTAGGCAGAGAGAGCAAAAGACCTGGAACAATTTCCCTTCATAATCATCAGCCAATTTTGGAGCACTGGGTTAGCTAATTGTTCACTTTTGCTTTCATTGTTGTTTTAAAAAGCGTCTTTATCTGTCCGAAGAGAAACACAAACAAGAGACTGGTGTTAGGACATATTTTATATTCCTCTTCCAATTGCATTAATGGTTTTAAAGGAAATCTCTCTTGTAATTGCCTTAAGCATTCGGTCTTTATTATTAAATACCAGCCATTTATTATGTTCTACACTTCTTTTTGGCTCTGTGTGCCAGTTTTTCTGGGACCTTCTGAATTTAAAATGATTGAACTGTAGGGCACATGGTTCTGGGAGCATGCCCTCTCATTTAAATTTCCAGGAGCACCACCATGCTCTTAGAATGTCTTAGCAGAGACAGATGTCTGGAGTTTAGGCCTTTATTCATTTCACTTTCAAAGACAACATAACTATCAGATTAAAAATCAGCAAAATTCTGTTTGCTTTGGAGCCAGCTGTATTCCACTTTTTAGGTGTCATATGCTCCAACCCTAACTCTGGGTTCTGATCTTGAATCTCGGTCACATCTCAGCTGGGTCCACGTCCAGTCTCAGGTTATTTGAGAGGAGTTGCAAGACCTTGACTCAGAATCACAAGGTACACCTTAAACTTTAGACTGTCAGGTGAAATAGCATTTGGGGGTCTATGACTATCATATTTAATCTTCATACCAATCTGGTGAGAGTAGGTACTATGATAACCTCACTTCATGAATGATAAAACTGGCCTTCAGAGAAGTTAAAAAGTTACCCAAAGTCACACGGTACAGCGTGGTGAACCCTTGGATCAGAAACTAACTGGTTTTGATTC
Source organism: Lipotes vexillifer (assembly GCF_000442215.2). Lineage (NCBI taxonomy): Eukaryota > Metazoa > Chordata > Mammalia > Artiodactyla > Lipotidae > Lipotes > Lipotes vexillifer. The sequence goes on from NW_006771890.1 coordinate 1,311,823, forward strand.
CATGAACAGTGCTTAAATATTGCGCTTTTCAGAAAGCATTTGTTTATGAATATTTATTTTCTAGGTCTTTCTTTGATCTGGTGTGGATGGGTGATTGGAAATTGTAAGGAATTTGGAAAGCAGACTACCAAAGGTACAGGTTGAATTCAGTTGAGTCAACCTCAACTTTATTTTATTTTCTTGCCTCATTGGACTACAGAATTGTCTCCTTCAGTATTTGATGCTATTGTTGTATATTTTCTGAAGTCACTGTTTATAAGCCATATGATACTCTTTCCAGGGTGGGGGCTCTGCTCCCAGATGAAGAAAGTAGCACCTCTGGCAAGATGATTCTGCAGTGAGCTTGGTGGTAGTGTGGGAACATCTGTCATCTGCAGTATTTCTATACCAAAGGCCCTGAGCATTCATTCATTCATTTGTTCATTTGTTCATTACTTTCTTGGATCTACCTGCAAAGGAAACGATTCTAGAATATTTTCCCTGGGACTTGGGACAGCAGCCAGGGTGCCAGCAACAATTGGAGGTGCCTGATACAGTGAGTCAGACATAATGTGCTCTCTTTGTTTGCTTCCTCTGCCTTTTTTCTATTCTCTTTAAGTTTAATAGACAAAATATGGGGAAAAGGCAGAGCAGGTGACACCCACTCTTGAGCGAGGAGGGCCTTAGGGGTCGGTGCCTTGGGAGTGTCTGCAGATGGGATTTAAATTATTGATGTATATTCTTCCAATGTGGCAGAAACCAACTCTGGATTTGAAAAGTTCACCTGAACTGCACAGGGGGAGAGCTGTTTTTGGCAGATTTGCTTTTCTGAGAGAGGCAACCATTTCCTGCTGCATGGTTATCATGTCAAGGGTTGGGAACCAGGGCATGTTGGCGATAAGGATTTAATGAATACATATGAGAAGAGGAGATTCAAGCCACTGAGCAGCATATTGCCTTAGGCCACTTCCCGTTTCAGGATGGTGAGATATTTAGGGGAATAAATTTCAGGTGATCATGGAAGAAAAAATGTTCGAGGGGCATTGGGATGAGATATGTCCTAACTGGTGTTTCCCACAGCAGGGGGGTGGTCCACCTCGCTGGGGGCCTTATAATCACCTCTCAGGTTTGTCCATTGTCTTTGTTTTTATAATTCACATATAGCTTTAAAAAATACAGTTAGGCCTGCCATTGTGTGCATTATCCCACATGGCAGAAAGGACGTGTTTTTAATTTATTCTTTGCTTCTAATTGTAGTGTCGGCATGTCAGGGTTCACTGGTTAGAGAGAGAACGTGCCTGCTTTTGTAAAGCAGTTAATTGGACCTGGTAACGATTATTGTCAGAAATCCCTGGGGGTGGTGCTGGTCCCAGGGCATCGTCCTTCATGGCGATTTCCAGCATCTAGCGTGCTGGGACACTGGGGATTTTCCAGAAGGAAAGAGCAGATTGGAGTTCTTGTACTGCAGACCCAAATTGCAGTCCTGTTGGTGACCTTTCCTGAGTGCGTACTGCTTTCTGGTGCTAGGGACTTCTGAAGAGAATGTTTTCAATTTTGAGGTGTTTAAGAAAATATTTGCAATACAGGCAACAGACAAAGGACTAGAATCTAGGCTAGAGACAAATCTCATCCATAGCAGTCACCAAAATATCACAATAAAAACTCCTCCATATCAATCTACTGCAAAGAAGCAGTAGAAAAATGGGCAGTGGATATGAGCAGTCAGTCGACAGGAGTATAATTATATGGACGAAGAAGAGATACTCAATTTCAATAGTCATCAAGGAAAAGTAAATTAAAGCAGTGAAATACAATTTTTACTCATCAGGTGGCAAAATAATAATAATGGTGATGAAGATGATGGTATCAAATGTTGGTAAGGCCTGGGGAGATGGGACTCCACTGGTCCAGCCACATGTCAGGTCAGCTTTGCAGAAGCTTGTAAAACTGAACATGCACAGACCCTGGGAACCATCAACTCCATATCTTGCATCTGCTTACAGAAACACTGGCACCTGTGCACCAGAATACAGCATTGACTATACGTGCATGGGTTTAGCTCTGTGCTTTCTGTCCTGTTCCACTGATCTATATTTCTGTTTTTGTGCCAGTACCATACTGTCTTGATGACTGTAGCTTTGTAGTATAGTCTGAAGTCAGGGAGCCTGATTCCTCCAGCTCTGTTTTTTTTCCTCAAGACTGCTTTGACCATTCGGGGTCTTTTGTGTCTCCATACAAATTTTAAGACTTTTTGTTCTAGTTCTGTAAAAAATATCATTGGTAATTTGATAGGGATTGCATTGAATCTGTAGATTGCTTTGGGTAGTATAGTCATTTTCACAATATTGATTCTTCCAATCCAAGAACATGTTATATCTCTTTGCATCATCTTTAATTTCTTTCATCAGTGTCTTATAGTTTTCTGCATACAGGTCTTTTGTCTCCCTAGGTAGGTTTATACCTAGGTATTGAATTCTTTTTGTGGCAATGGTAAATGGGAGTGTTTCCTTAATTTCTCTTTCAGATTTTTCATCATTAGTGTATAGGAATGCAAGAGATTTCTGTGCATTAATTTTGTATCCTGCAACTTTACCAAATTCATTGATGAGCTCTAGTAGTTTTCTGGTGGCATCTTTAGGATTCTCTATGTATAGTATCATGTCATCTGCAAGAAGTGACAGTTTTACTTCTTCTTTTCCAATTTGTATTCCTTTTATTTATTTTTCTTCTTTGATTGCCGTGGCTAGGATTTCCAAACTATGTTGAATAATAGTGGTGAGAGTGGACATCCTTGTCTTGTTCCTGATCTTAGAGCAAATGCTTTCAGTATTCCACCATTGAGAATGATGTTTGCTGTGGGTTTGTTGTATATGGCCTTTATTATGTTGAGGTAGGTTCCCTCTATGCCCACTTTCTGGAGAGTTTTTAATCATAAATGGGTGTTGAATTTTGTCAGAAGCATTTTCTGCATCTATTGAGATGATCATATGGTTTTTCTTCTTCAGTTTGTTAATATGGGGTATCACATTGATTGATTTGCATACATTGAAGAATCCTTGCATCCCTGGGATAAATCCCACTTGATCATGGTGTATGATCCTTTTAAGATGTTGTTGGATTCTGTTTGCTAGTATTTTGTTGAGGATTTTTGCATCTATATTCATCAGTGATATTGGTCTGTAATTTTCTTTTTTGTAGTATCTTTGTCTGGTTTTGGTATCAGAGTGATGGTGGCCTCATAGAATGAATTTGGGAGTGTTCCTTCCTCTGCAATTTTTTGGAAGAGTTTGAGAAGGATGGGTGTTAGCTCTTCTCTAAATGTTTTGATAGAATTCACCTGTGAAGCCTTCTGGTCCTGGACTTCTGTTTGTTGGAAGATTTTAAATCGCAGTTTCAATTTCATTACTTGTGATTGGTCTGTTCATATTTTCTCTTTCTTCCTCATTCAGTCTTGGAAGGTTATACCTTTCTAAGAATTTGTCCATTTCTTCCAGGTTGTCCATTTCATTGGCATAGAGTTGCTTGTAGTAGTCTCTTAGGATGCTTTGTATTTCTGCAGTGTCTGTTGTAACTTCTCCTTTTTCATTTCTAATTTTAATGATTTGAGTCTTCTCCCTCTTTTTCTTGATGAGTCTGACTAACGGTTTTTCAATTTTGTTTATCTTTTCAAAGAACCAGATTTTAGTTTTATTGATCTGTGCTATTGTTTTCTTTGTTTCTATTTCATTTATTTCTGCTCTGATCTTTATGATTTCTTTCCTTCTGCTAACTTTGGGTTTTGTTTGTTCTTCTTTCTCTAGTTCCTTTAGGTGTAAGGTTAGATTGTTTATTTGAGATTTTTCTTGTTTCCTGAGGTAGGCTTGTGGTGCTATAAACTTCCCTCTTAGAACTGCTTTTGCTGCATCCCATAGGTTTTGGATCATCGTGTTTTTGTTGTCATTTGTGTCTAGGTATTTTTTCGTTTCCTCTTTGATTTCTTCAGTGATTGGTTATTTAGTAATGTATTGTTTAGCCTCCATGTGTTTGTGTTTTTTACGTTTTTATCCCTGTAATTGATTTCTAATCTCATAGCGTTGTGGTCAGAAAGGATGCTTTATATAATTTCAGTTTTCTTGAATTTACTGAGGCTTGATTTGTGACCCAAGAGGTGATCTATCCTGGAGAACATTCTGTGCGCACTTGAGAAGAAAGTGTAATCTGCTGTTTGTGGATGGAATGTCCTATAAATATCAATTAAATCTATCTGGTCTATTGTATCATTTAAAGCTTGTGTTTCCTTATTAATTTTCATTTTGGATGATCTGTCCATTGGTGTAAGTGAGGTGTTAAAGTCCCCCACTATTATTGTGTTAGTGTCGATTTCCTCTTTTAGAGCTGTTAGCAGTTGCCTTATGTATTGAGGTGCTCCTCTGTTGGGTGCATATATATTTATAATTGTTACATCTTCTTCTTGGATTGATCCCTTAATCATTATGTAGTGTCCTTCCTTGTCTCTTGTAACATTTTTTATTTTAAAGTCTATTTTATCTGATATGAGTATTGCTACTCCAGCTTTGTTTTGATTTCCATTTGCATGGAATATCTTTTTCCATCCCCTCACTTTCAGTCTGTATGTGTCCCTAGGTGTGAAGTGGGTCTCTTGTAGACAGCATATATATGGGTCTTGTTTTTGTATCCATTCAGGAAGCCTGTGTCTTTTGGTTGGAGCATTTAATCCATTCACGTTTAAGGTAATTATCGATATGTATGTTCCTGTTACCATTTTCTTTTCTTTTTTTTCTTTTCTTTTAACATTCTTATTGGAGTATAATTGCTTTACAATGGTGTGTTAGTTTCTGCTTCATAACAAAGTAAATCAGTTATATATATACATATATCCCCATATCTCTTCCCTCTTGCATCTCCCTGCCTCCCACCCTCCCTATCCCACCCTTCTAGCTGGTCACAAAGCACCGAGCTCATCTCCCTGTGTTATGTGACAGCTTCCCACTAGCTATCTATTTTACATTTAGTAGCGTATATATGTCCATATATACACTACCACCCTCTCACTTTCTCCCAGCTTACCCTTCCCCCTCCCTGTGTCCTCAAGTCCATTCTCTAGTAGGTCTGCGTCTTTATTCCTATCTTGCCCTTAGGTTCTTCATGACCATTTTAATTTTTTTTAGATTCCATATTCCATATGTATGCATATGGTATTTGTTTTTTTCTTTCTGACTTACTTCACTCCGTATGTCAGACTCTAGGTCTATCCACCTCACTACAAATAACTCAATTTCGTTTCCTTTTATGGCTGAGTAATATTCCATTGTATATATGTGCCACATCTTCTTTATCCATTCATCTGTCGATGGACGCTTAGCTTGCTTCCATGTCCTGGCAATTGTAAATAGAGCTGCAATGAATATTATCCTATTACCATTTTCTTAATTGTTATGGATTTGTTTTTGTAGGTCCTTTTCTTCTCTTGTGTTTCCCACTTAGAGAAGTTCCTTTAGCATTTGTTGTAGAGCTGGTTTGGGGGTGCTGAATTCTCTTAGCTCTTGCTTGTCTGTAAAGCTTTGGATTTCTCCCTCGAATCTGAATGAGATCCTTACTTGGTAGAGTAACTTGGGTTGTAGGTTCTTCCCTTTCATCACTTTAAATATGTCGTGCCACTCCCTTCTGGCTTGTAGAGTTTCTGCTGAGAAGTCAGCTGTTAACCTTATGGGAGTTCCCTTGTATGTTATTTGTCGTTTTTCCCTTGTTGCTTTCAATAATTTTTCTTTGTCTTTAATTTTTACCAATGTGATTACTTTGTGTCTCAGCTTGTTTCTCATTGTGTTTATCCTGCCTGGGACTCTCTGCACTTCCTGGACTTGGGTGGCTCTTTCCTTTCCCATGTTAGGGAAGTTTTCGACTATAATCTCTTCAGATATTTTCTCGGGTCCTTTCTCTCTGTCTTCTCCTTCTGAAACCCCTAAAATGCGCATGTTGTTGCATTTAATGTTGTCCCAGAGGTCTCCTAGGGTGTCTTCATTTCTTTTCATTCTTTTTTTTTTATTCTGTTCCACAGCAGTGAATTCCACCATTCTGTCTTCCAGGTCACTTATCTGTTCTTCTGCCTCAATTATTCTGCTATTGATTCCTTCTAGTGTATTTTTCATTTCAGTTATTGTATTGTTCATCTCTGTTTGTTCTTTAATTCTTCTAGGTGTTTGTTCTTTAATTCTTTAAGGTCTTTTTTAAGCATTTCTTGCATCTTCTTGATCTTTGCCTCCATTCTTTTTCTGACGTCCCGGATGATCTTCACTATCATTATTCTGAATTCTTTTTCTGGAAGGTTTCCTATCTCCACTTCATTTAGGTGTTTTTCTGGGGTTTTATCTTGTTCCTTCATCTGGTACATAGCCCTCTGCCTTTTCACATTGTCTATCTTTCTGTGAATGTGATTTTTGTTCCACAGGCTGCAGGATTGTAGTTCTTCTTGCTTCTGCTGTCTGCCCTCTGGTGGATGAGGCTATCCAAGAGGCTTGTGCAAGTTTCCTGATGGGAGCGACTTGTGGTGGGTAGAGCTGGTGTTGCTCTGGTGGGCAGAGCTCAGTAAAACTTTAATCAGCTTGTTTGCTGATGGGTGGGGCTGGGTTCCCTCCCTGTTGGTTGTTTGTCCTGAGGTGAACCAACACTGGAGCCTACCCGGGCTAATGGCGGACTCTGGGAGGGCTCACACCAAGGAGTACTTCCTAGAACTTCTGCTGCCAGTGTCCTTGTCCTCATGGTGAGACACAGCCACCCCCTGCCACTGCAGGAGACCCTCCAACACTAGCAGGTAGGTCTGGTTCAGTCTCCTATGGGGTCACTGCTCCTTCCCCTGGGTCCCGATGCGCACACTACTTTGTATTTGCCCTTCAAGAGTGGAGTCTCTGTTTCCCGCAGTCCTGTTGAAGTCCTGCAATCAAATCCCGCTAGCCTTCAAAGTCTGGTTCTGTAGGAATTCTTCCTCCCATTGCCGGGCCCACAGGTTGGGAAACCTGACATGGGGCTCAGAACCTTCACTCCAGTGGGTGGACTTCTGTGGTATAAGTGTTCTCCAGTCTGTGAGTCACCCACCCAGCAGCTATGGGATTTGATTTTATTGTGATTGCGCCCCTCCTACCTTTTTACTGTGGCTTCTCCTTTGTCTTTGGATGTGGGGTATCTTTTTTGGTGAGTTCCAGTGTCTTCCTATCGATGATTGTCCAGCAGCTAGTTGTGATTCTGGTGCTCTTGGAAGAGGGAGTGAGAGCATGTCCTTCTACTCCGCCATCTTGAACCAATCTCTCCCCTTTCTTGATATTCTTAATGATTTTTGAAAAAGGGACCCTGCATCTTCCTCCGCACTGGGCCCTGTAAGTTATGTAGCCAGCCACGGTTAGAGTGATTTTTGAGGCCTGCCCTGGACCAGGCTGTGAGGAGAGCTGGTGAGGACCCTGGAGCCTGGTTGGAGGAGAAGATCCTGGCTTGTGGCTCCGTGAAAAGCAGATGGTTCTGACATTGAAGCTACAAAAGCAGCTCTTTATAACAGTATGGACTTTCAAGTTCCTCAAAGGAGGCCATGGAATCTGTTTGTTTTTGCCCTGAAGGCAGCAACTACTTCCTCCTTTTGTGCCTGAATGCACATTAGACCAGAGTTCCTGATGGGCCCTCAGTCTGTAAAGGAAGCATTACCACTGACTGCTGAAGATGATGAGGCATTCGTCCTACCCGTAGATGACTGTTTTGCATTTCAGTCAATCAGCTGCTGAGCGCAGATGGAGCCAGGACCTCTGGTGGGCTTTGCTTTCTCAGTGATGGAGCAAGTAGCCAGGAGGCAGCCTTCATCACATCTCCAGCAGCTTCTTGTGTGCTGTGGTCCATAGCAGTTGGATTTGTCTACACTGCTCTCCTCATCATTTCCATCCTCTCCCCACATCCCCCCATCCTCCATACGTTACACATCCCGGCATCTCTGCATCTGTGTATCCCTACATCCCTCCCATCCCTGCATCTCTGCATCCCCACTTTCCTACATCACCCACATCTCTGTATCCTCCATACCTCACAAATAACTTGAATCTCCACATCTCTGTATCTCTGCATTCCTTCATCCCTGCATCTCTGCATGCCCCACACCCCTGCACTTCTGCATCCCATTTGTCCTGTTCACAGAGCTGGTCCTGGGGATACAGGAGAAGATGAGAAGTACCCACAGCTGTTTCTTCTCCTCCTTAAAGCAGTTTAGCTAATAAAGGAATATGGATTTAGGAGTAAGATTTAATTTCAAAGCCCAGTGTGGCCATTTAATAGCTGGGTAAGTTCTTAGGCACGTTACTTAGCTCTTTTGAGGCACAATTTGAGGATTATATGAGAAACAGATCTAAGGCACTAGACTCAGGGCTGTTTAAGCACCTTCACGCTCGGCAGCTCATCTCCTTTTCTGGAATTTTCTACTAGTATCCCTGTTGTCCCCTCTCCCACCGTCAGCTCTACCCCATCTGAACATCTCTGGGGATACCAGAAATGGCCAAAGAAGAGTGGGCTTGGATTTTCCTCTGAAGTGCAGATAAGTTGATGCACTTACACATCTTCCATTATCACTCATGGGCAGCCTCAGTATTCCCTGTGGTTTCAGTGAGTGAGCACTGAGCTGCAAGCACCTCTGAGGTACCAGGCCAGTGTCAGGCACTGAGGATGCAGGGAAGGGCCAGTTACCAGTTCTTGAGCATCTCACAGCTCTGCCTTGTTAACTAGCAGTGAGTAAAGCCTTTGGGAGACCTGGTTTACTGAGTGATCTTGATGTCCTTCCATGGATGTACATTGGAGATGGACACATGGGGTCTTTGGGAGCCCAGCTTTCATCCAAGCAGTTCAAACCAGCATATTCCTAGCCTTGGAGACTTCAGCCACCTTAGAGCACAGTGGAAGTTGGTTGGCTTGAATGAAAGTTGAGTTTCTTCTCCTACTCAGACAATTCAATTTAATGATTATTAAATTTAATGATTAAAATTTAATGATTATTAGGTGTGTATCCTCGATAACTTTTCAGACAGATATTGACTTCTGGCTTATAGTGGGCAAGAGAAGAGACCAGAAACATGTCTGTATCATAGATTTGATAGTTGGAGAGAGCTGGTAGACACATTTTTTATTTGTATTCTAAAGATACAGGATGTGTGCAAAGTTTAGTTCAGGCACCAAACTCATATAAAATATATTTATGTTTCAAGAATGCCATAAAAGAGCAATAATTTTTATAGCCTCAGATTATTTTGATCTTTTCCAGGTTTCCATCTTTGTTATCAACTGTACTTTACATGTCTGTCATAATATTTGTCTTTCCATTCCTTTTTAATGGGTCAGGGTATTTTGGAATCAATTATGCAATGCTTTTGTTTCTCACATTAAATGTACCATCAATTCTTTTCTTAAATATTTTGAATATTGAAAATAATTTCTTAGGTGACATTAATTATGATGCACATCTCTGCTGAGCTATTCTTCCCTAGTGATATTAATGATAGTGTTTCAGCTTTCCTGACTGTCTCTGTTATTAACCCATCATAAATACCAGCCCCAATTAGTGTATAGAAATGAAATCAGTTGAGGAGTGGAATGTATGTGCAGCAAATAAAGAGTTGATGCTGTCTTTCTCCGAGGAACAACTGAATTTTTTCAACTGTCAAATCTGAATTCTTAATAGTTCATTTTGTGTAAAAATTCATTCTTTGATTTTTCCCCCATTTTACAGAATAATTTGTAACCACAGTTGGTGGTGATGTCTGTTTGCAAAATCTTATCCTTTGATTTGTTGCATTCCGTTAAGTCAGAAAATCCTTTTTTTGATTCAAAGATATTATGCTGTGTAGCTCCTTATTAATGTCTGGTTGTACTATCTCTACTTTTGTGTCTTTCTTTACTTTTGATTTTTTTCCTTTTCTTCTCTCTCTCTCCCCACCAAGGCTTTATCTTTCCCTGCCTCCCTCCTCCCCTCTCTAACTCCCTTTTTCCTTCCCTCCCTCCCTCTCCCCTTCCCTCCCTCCCTCCCTCCCTCCCTCTCCCCTTCCCTCCTTTCTGTTCTCTTGTTCCTTTTTTTGTTTTGGAATGTGTTAGCAGAAGTCGAACTGAGACTGTTGACTTGTGTGTACATTCTACTCAGCCCAGGATGAACTGGAAATGCTTTCTGCTTGGTCATTTGGCTTTGTAGAGTGTTGGAGAGTCCTGACACTTTTGGATTATCAATACATATCTATAGACTAATAAAATTTTTCATAAAACAGATTTTTCAAAGTTTGTAATAGAGAGCTTTTAAATCAGCAAACATCTTGGACACATGTGCTTCCCTTGCGTCTCCTTTCCAAGAAAATAGCTGTTCCTTTGGTTGTTTAAGATGCGCATCAGAGGGCCTCTTAACATCCATGGCATTGTGCTTGGCATAGGCTTGGAGTTAGGGATCCAAAAGTAGTTTTCTTCAAATCAGGATACTTTTAAAAGTGGAAGAGGGGCTATTGATAATTACTCTTGGACAGCAGTTATAAACCAGGATTACCCTAGGCAAATGTAGGATTGCCAGGTAAAATATAGGACACCCTGTTGAATTTGAAATTTAAATGTAACTGAGAGTCCTGTGTTTTTATTTGTTATCCTGGCAACCCTATTTGTAGTCATAAACACGTGGGATGTGCTCCCTGCCTGCAGGGTGCTTCTGGTCCAGTAATCATAACCAGGTTATCAATCTCAGGCACCAGGCTGATTACTTAACAAATCACAACCCTGGGAGGTGGGCGGTGCTTTCCCACTTCACAGGGCATGATTAACAGGTTAATGACATCCCCAAGGTCAGACAGCTAGGACCTGCATGGTGGGGTAAGGAAAGGGGAGTTAGGGCTAGGACCTCAGATCCTTCTACATGCAAAGCCCGTGCCCCCTCCACCCCATGCCCTCCTCCCTTTGAACCAGCATGTGACAGCAATGAGCTCCTTTTGCAAGGTTTAAAAGAGGTCCTGCAGGAAAGTGAAGAGCCTTCAAGGCTGCTTCTCCACTGCTGGATCTTCCAGGCAGCAGGAGGCAACCAGCTGTTTTCACTGTATCAAACCCGAAACATGTCACGCAGAAAAAATGTCAAGTCATTTTGAAAAATGTCTGAAGCATAATGTGCTTGACAGGGGTGAAATAGCATCGACCATAGTCACGTAATTACTACCTCAGTGTTTGTTTACCGTGCAGCCCTCTTTTTCTTCTACTCTAATTAAATCAATCTGAGCAACAACACAGCCTTATAAAACCCAGGTCTCAGCCTGTACAGCAGTCAGCTTTTCTCAGGTTCTTTCTAAGCATGATCCTTGCCAGGTTGACTAAGCAACTTAACAGTTTCTTCCACGTTCCTATCTTCAGACTAAACTCAGACAGACTTATTGAATTAAAGTAAATGGAGGTCACCTATATATATATTTTTTCTCCAACGAAAAATGTTAAGATAGGGTGAGGTACTGAGGTCTGAGATATGATTTGAATTTAAGCTGCCGCCAGACACCGTAATATTGTCATCCACTAGATGTCGCTGATGATTCACACCAGTGCAACTGTGAGCCCATTTCGGGATGTTAAAGTCCTTAAAAATGTCAAGCGAGAGCTAAAAACCTGGAACTTCCAAGTATTTCTTTACCTTTTGCTTTTTAATATTTTCTTTGTGTTCATTCAAATGAACCTTCTTTTCAATGATCTCTCTCTACCTTTGTAAATTTAGCAAACAACATGTTGAATAGGTTAAGATAGGCTCTTTTATTTAAACCATCTCACTTTTTGTGTATGTTGTTTTTTTTGAAACTTCTCAGACTTCATTTCCTTGATGAATTTGGTTAGTGTATATTAACATAACTTATCTAGTTACTGTAGATTTCCTGCACCCAGTGAAGTTGGTTTGCCTTTTACAGGTCTATGCTTGGTTTACTTTGAGAAAGGAATAATATTTCTTTACCACTGGGGTTTTGCCCCTGACAATAGGAGGGATCAGATGCTTCTTGTAGTCCAAAGAGACTAAGTCTTTAGTCAGCCATTCTGGCTTAAAGACTCAAGCTGGGGGAGTGCTCCTGGAGGAAGATGGGATGGTTGGATGTGGAGGGAATGAAGCCAGTCCCTCTGGTATACAGAGTAAGTTCTAGGCTGGACAATAACAGCAAAAGCAGAAAGACCAGCAGCTGCTATAAATTTCCAGTCCTAATGAGCTACATTTTTTCCCCCAGAGCATGGCTAATAGGGGACGAGATCTTCAAATTTAAAAAAGGAATGTTAAAAGGAAGTAAGGATAGCTTTAATCAAACAACAACAACAAAAATTCATAAAACTGATTTTCAGAAAAGCTTGAGACTCATGGAAAGTTATTTTATAAGTATTATAACGGCAAGATGTTTTTCCTTTCTTTTCTTTTTCTTTTTTTTTTTTGTTAAAGAGAAAAGAAAATCTCCTATTTTTTAAACAACAAACCACCTGGTGTGGGTGTGTTTGTTGTGGGGTTGTTAGAGCCCTGTATTAGAATGAGAATTTGGTCTAGATCCTGTCTTCAACGCAGAGGAGCCCTGGTGGTGTAGTACTTTCTGCAAGATGGTCTTATGCTTCTCAGCCGTAGTTGGGATTCCAGTGAGAGCTGAAAGGGACTAGTAGATTTCCGGGGGACTTATACCATGGTGGTGCTTTATGGACAATTGCAGAATGAATGGAATGGCCCTTTGCCAAGCTCTCCTTCTCATCTCCCATGCCTGCCTTGGTACCCAGCAAGATGAAGCGTCCTAAAATATGAAGTGGTTGGTTTTTCTGCCATGGACTTTTCTTGGAATGAAGCACTTGCTTGAGTTAATTTTTAAAATAATCTTCTATGGATTTCATTATATTGCAGAAAATATAATATCCATGAAGTAAGAATAATGTAATCATAAGAAGGTTAGATTTCCCAGCCTCTGGAAGAAAAAGACCCGAGTTCCCAGGTTATATATAATCTGACATTCTGTTTAGAATTTCAGGGAACGAATGCTCTGTAAATGCTCTGTACTGTGGATGGAGATTGGGGAAAAAGAAGCCACAATGCAGTATCAAAACACAAAACACTTCCTGAATTTCCCCACAGTATGAATTAATCATATTTGATACTAATTGTGCCCTTGCTATACATCAACTTCCTGTGTAAATTGTGGGAAAATGTGAAAACATTTCCAAGCCCCAAGCAAGTTTTACAGTGCGCTTGTATATGTGATTTGTTATTTGCTAGGTATCCTTTTTGGTACAAATTATTCTCTGCAGATTTACCAAGAGACAGTATTGCTATTTTTCACTTTTGGAAAAATTACTGATATTTCCCCTCCCCTTCAATCAAAGTGTTACAAGTATTGGGGGTTGGGTCAGTTATACAACTTTGATTGAGTTGTTGGGCTCGTTTATTTGTGCGTTTATTATTAAGATCCCCAGTGAATTGTTTGAGTTTTGTAATTTATAACTCTTTGTCCCAGAGCCAGCATCTAGAATTTAAACTACCAAATAACCATTTTTTATATCTTTGATTAAAGCTCCTCTTCCAACTCAACATACTGGGAAGTTGGCCTAGTCCTGAACATGGTTTGGTTTCCTGATGGGTCTTGGGTGTTCTGGGTCCCTCAGGTATGTTCAGGGTCTACCCTGCAGTAAAGTCCAAAACCAGCTAGACTGTTGAGTTTCCTCCAGACCTATAATGACTTCAGCAACCAGCACTTTCAGAGTAGAGTGAATACCTTAAATCTATGAAGACACTGTCAGTGGAGGGTTTCTCTACATTTATTTGATTATCGTGGAAATTTGCTTGAGAACTAATTCTTTCACATAATAAGTGATATATATATATATAATACTGTACTATATGTAGTACTATATGTAGTACAATATTATATATATATTTAAATTTATGTCCTTCAAATAAACCTAAACTTGTAGCTTTATCAAAATATGTACTTATAAAATGTATTGATAGTTGTTCAGACCTAATGTCCATCGTTAGGGGGTTGAGATAAATAATAGCCATAAAAACTATGTTGAAAGTCTGTTCATTAATGTGAAAAGATGGTCATGCTACATTCTCAGGCAAAACAAAATAAAAGAGAAACTAAAATGCTTTTGTACTGTTGTGGTCCCATTTTTACAAATGTGGGTGTTCATAGACATACATCTAAAAGACTATTTATGACTATTTATCACTAGAATAGTAGAATTATAGCTATTTAAAAATTTTTGATCCTTCTGTGCCTTCTAATTTTCATGATGGAATTATATTACTTTTATTATCACAAAATAAATAAGGAAGCTTTTTCTTGCTGGGGATAAACAAAGTCCGTGTTTGTTTTGGATCTCCCAATTCATTGTGTGTTTTTAGATGCTAATATCAAAATGTAACTAGAGAAAAAAATGCAGATGCATTTCTGTAACAAAGTGGATTCTAGAATACAATGCCGTTCTTCAAAATACTGGACTTCATTTTAAAGGAGGAAGTAAAAACATGCTCTTTATCTGTGTGTTTGCCCCTGAAAACAAAAGCACTGAAATCACTTTCTCTACGTGTTCACTGCCACTAGACCCATTTCGTGTCTTTCTTCTCACAAGGCTTGGTTAGGATTCTGTTAAACTTTTATTGAAATATTACAAATATATTAGGATTGTGAGGCTTTCAGCATATGCATATTGCTGTAGCTGTTTATGATTTTTTTTTCTTTTTCTAAATCACTCCAGCTGTTAATTTTAAGGAAGTTTACCTGTATTTAATTTATTTTAATTAAAATATAAAATGAGGATATAGTAAAGGTCGACAGTTTGGAAGTTCCCCATTCATGCTGTCTGCATTGTATCTTCTAAGTTCCAACTGCAAATAATGACCAAGAATTACTGGGTATTGCTTGATGCCAAAGGATTTTTTTTGTTTTTTGTTTTTTTTTAAACCCCTCCTTTTGCTTGGGCTGAATTAATGAAGTGATGGAATTCTTTAAGAAAAAATCAAGAGGTTTTAATTCAGATAGGCTAACACATTTTAATCAGAATATTATAGAGCTGATGTTTTGATTCAAAGCAAAAAATGAACACAAATCCACTTGTGAAATGGATAATAAAATGACTTTGTGTTGAGCTTAATTTACATTGGAGGCTGGGAAGGGGAGGAGCAAATACAGCTCAGTGGGACAGTTATCACAGTTGTGACTAGCCGGGTATTTATTTACTTGTTCAATGTCTGCCTCTCTTTCAAATTGTAAACTCTGTGAGAATGGAGACAGTGTCTCTTATCTTCTTGGTGGTTGTAACTCCAGCAACTAGCCAGTGCCTGCAACTTAGTAGATGCTCAATAGATTAATGTCAAATGAATGAATGTGTTCTGGAAATGGTAGAGCTGTCACCTTCAGATATTTCTTCCTGGAGTTAGTTTTCCTTTGAACAAATATTCTTTAGGGCTCTATAAAATTAAAATTTGAATTGTACAAAGTAATACCTGAATCATTCCTCCTTTAAAAATGTTAGAGCATTACTGATCCATCCAGTTCTAGGAAAGATGGAGTAACCTCATTATATCCAGATCCTCCTACGTACAACTAAAAACTCTAGACATCACATAAAGAATGAACATAGGAAGACTTTGAAAGGTAGAAAGAAGAAGACAGATGGCCTAAGGACCTTCAGACATGAGGAACCACATGGCTGTGGATCCCCTGGGGTTCCTTATTACTTCTCATACATCATGAACAGAGCATGCCAGAAGCCTCCCACTTGGACTGCCAATAAGCAGAGACTACCAGAAAATCCTGTTCCCCTAGACAGTGGACAGGAAAAAGAATGGCCTAAGAGCAGAAAACCTTTTAGGCAATATTCACCCTATACCAGCCAAATACCAATGAAAAAAATAGTCCCTCACCACCCCTATGGTTTCAGCAGAGCCAAGTAGAGAGCTGATTTTCCACCCCATGCTCCCACCCTGTACAATCAAGCAGCAGCGCTTCAATTCCCCCACCTGGTGGTGTGAGCAGGACTGAGCAAGAAGCTTGTCTCCCATTCCCTGCCTGACTGAAGCAGGCAGTGGCAGCTGCTCCCACTGTGTGGTATTTGTGTGGCTGAGTGGGAACCTGAGCTTCCAGCCCCTGCTAGGGGGACACAGGCAGTGCTCCTATTCAAGAGTGAGCTGAGTCTCCACCAGTGCCCTGTGTCAACAAGACTAAATGAGGCAGTGCAAGTTGGGGCTCATCAGTGTTCTCCTTTCTCCCACCCGGTGGGAAGCTGACCCTCTACTTCCCCACCCACACAGCAGCAATGAGAGTGAAGGACATAGTGTAAAGCAGAGATAGTTGGCCCTCTGGTTTTGGCCCACCCTGGTACCCCTCCAGTGCTGGTGAGGTCCCATGTGGCATCAGTGAGACTGATGAGGATGGTGTGAGGTGGAGATAACAGTACTCCAGTCTCTCCAACCCATGTGAGAGTATACGCAGTGGGCAGCTGAGCCTCAACCTCCACTGACATCAACAAAGTGGAATGAGGGTGTGGGAGGTGGGCTAGTTAGCACTGTGCTCTCTCCTTCCTTGAGGTAGTAGGACCCAGTGGGGGGCTGGGCTTCCTTGTCCATTCTGCAGCAATAAAATAGTATATGTCACATCTCCCATCTACTCCTCCAGTGGCAGTGGAGTTCAACAGGAAGCTAAGCTTACACATCTACACAGAGCTAAAAAGGTGATGTGAGTTGGAGCCCCATTTCACTGGGAAGATATCAGCAGGGCCGAGGGGAGAGCTGAACTGCCACCCCACCTGAATGCAATAAGGTGATGTGACTCAGTGTGCCACTTTTGCTGAGATAGTGTTGACAGGGCCCAGTGGGAAGCTACATACACACTCACCGAGCCCTCCAGCTACAACCCAACAGGGAGAGAGACTGCTAAAGGAGAAGGATGGATAGGGTTTGGAGTCTCATAATATCCAAAATGTCCAGTGATACAGTTGAAAATCAGTCATCATACCAAGAACCAAGAAAAATCACAAGTTGAATGAGAAAACAACTAACATGAATCAAGAGTGAATCAGAGGTTGGATTTTATCTAAAATATCAAACAGTGATTTTAACAAAGCCCTCATAAAAATACTTCAACAAGCAATTACTTATTTTCTTGAAACAAATGAAAATTGGAAAATCTCAACTAAGAAATAGAAGTTATAAAAAATCAAATGGAAATTATGGAACTGAAAAATACAATCACCAAAATAAAAGAAAAACTCACTGGATGGGCTCAATAGTAGAGTGGAGATGACAGAGCATAGAATCAGTGAACTTGAGGACAGATCAATAGAAATTATCCTAGAATTTACCCAGGCTGAAAAACAGAGAAATAGATTGTTAAAAAAAAAAGAATAGAGCCAGGACAGGGTTGTGGTCTGTGGGATAATAAAAAAAGACTTACTTTCATATCATCAGAGACCAAGAAGGAGAGGAGAAAGTGAGACTGAAAAAATATTCAAAGAAATAATGGCTGAAAAATTCCTAAATTTGGTGAAAGATGGAAACCTGCAGATCCAAGAAGCTGAAGCTGAATAAACTCCAAATAGGATAAACCCGAAGAAATTTACATGAAGATACGTCAGAACTAGACTTCTGAAAACTAAAAGCAAAGAAAAAATTGACTCATTACTTCTAAGGGAACACCTACTTGAAATACAACAGATTTTTTATCTGAATCCATGGAGCCCAGAGGAAGTAGTAGAATATTTTTTCAGTACTGAAATTGTAGCAGGAATATCCCTCAGGCATAAAGGGTAATCAAGACATTCTCAGGCTAAGGAATGCTAAGAGAATTTTTTGGTACCTTTAAAGAGTGGCTAAAGGTTGTTCTCTAAACAGAAGGGAAATTATAGCAGAAGGCTTAGAGCTTCAGGAAGGAAAGAACATTGGAATGGGTGAAAATAGAAATGAATATAATAGACTGTCCTCATAAGTTTCTTAAATCATGTTTTATCGTTGAAGCAAAAATTTAAAAACCTAATGTGGTAGTCAGTGTATGTAGAGAAGACAAGACAATTATAGTTACAAAGTGGGGAGTGTAAAGGGAGTTAAATACGTGTAAACTTTCTACATGTCACTAGCAACATCTCTATTAGTAGACTGCGATAAATTATGCATCTATATACCTAGAACAACCAGTATTTCAATTTGGTGATTCTCCTTCCTGACATTTTTTCCAAACATGATTACATACCTTACAAAATGCAGAGTGTTGACTTATGAGGATTTTACATAAATGCCTTCATATTTTACGTGACATTCTGTAATTTGCTTTTTTATTCAATATATATTTTTTACAATGATTCCTCATAACCACCATGTTAGATATGAATGCACCACTTTAATTTTCTATTCCTTTATTGAGACACATTTTTTCCTGGCTTTAGCCACTACAAGCAGTGCATAATGGGCATGCTTGTTGGAGGTTCCTTGAGTATGTGTGTGTTTGGTTTTGAATTTTTCTAATTGAAATAAAACCCCTTGGGTATTTTCCCCTGTATTGTTTCTTTGGCTCATTCTGGCCCATATGCTAAATCAGATTCTTGGAGATCCCACTTAGCAGGGGATAGCTTTCCTGGAAATGCAAGCTCTAAGAGAATCAGAAGATGTACTCCTGTACATCATGGTAGACCTTCAGCCAGGGGGTTCAGACATTGCTGGTCACTTACTCCTCCCTGACTGCAAGGATGTTTAAGAAGTCTTTTCATTATATTCAAGGATCCCTGATTGCCTACAGGTCCATTTCCTTGAGGATTCCTGGGGCCACTAGAAAACTCGCTCCATTCTTTTCTTCCTTGATTTTTTACAGCGTGCATGGACATGAATTCCCTGCATATCTCTGGTCAGTTAAGATGGTTAAACACAGCTAGTCAGGAGGTCCAGTGAATGGCAACAGAGGTGCCAACACTGCACTCAGGTAGCAAGGGAGACAGATGCTCTTTGGCTAAGGGTGTTTGCAGGTTGGTACACTGTCACTCACTGGCCAGAAGTGGACAGACATTATGGATGCTTGACAGCACATTGGTGGGGTGTGGGGAAGAGACGTATATATAGATGTACACGCACTGTATATATGAGTTCTGTAGGGGTCGTATTAAGGAAAATATTAGAGACAAATGGAATTATGGTAAATTAGTGATGATCAAATGGCTAACTAAAGTTTCTCTGAGGACAAGAAAGGCTTTGTTAACTTCTTGGGAAGGGTAGTAGGAAGAGGGGCAGAGTCACTCCTTTATTGCTACTAATGCTATTTGAATATGGAAAATCTGTTGGTTTCTAAGTAAATCTTTTTTCCCCCTTAATTTTCTTGTGGGTTACTTCCAAAATATGTTGGAAAAATAATTTGGAAGCTGACCTGTAGGGGATTTTAGTTACTAATTTGTGTTTTATGATATTTCTTACGATGGGTGACTTGTCTTTATCAGTCTCCAAATAAGGGGCATGAAGACATACAAACAATTTTCAGTTGTGAAAATCTCCCTAAATAAATGTTGCTTTAGGAAATCAGGATGAGCTTTTGCCACTGATTTTCAGAGCAACTCCCTGGGAGATGGAAAAAGTCTTTGAGAAGTCAGTGTATAGTTAATGCAGATTTCTTTGTTTAAAAGAAAGATTGAATTATTACTAAAAGCATTTAAGTTGACCTCTCTTTTGTAGCAAGGGCATTTAGATGGCTAAATTATGATAAAGAGAGTAATGTGTTTGTCAGCTATTACCATCCTAAATTTGCATAAAAGTAATCATAATAGTAAGAGACATTAAATGTATTAATTATCCATTAAAGCGGTAATTTAACAATCATTAAGAGAGGCACTAGTTTATTGGTGATCATCTTTACAAATGATATACTTGATCTAAGCTTTATATAACATCAAAAAGGTTAATCTGCCATTTTTACTTTGGTAAAATATACATTTTGTTTTAGTTTACTGGTGTTCTCATGAGAGGAGGTGAGCTTAAGGTCTTTTTTCTCTGCCATCTTGTCTCCAATCCATCTGTCGGGCGTCTGTCCTGTCTGGGGCTCCTCAGGGTCATGGAGTCGCCTGAGGGACACATCTCAAGTCTGAGGCACCCAGGGTGCTGTGTGCTGGGGGACTGGCGGCACCGTCTCTGCTCTGAAGCATCAGGGGACTGGACCTGTGTCTAGGTCCCGGGTTACATCTCCGATCGGGGTTTATGTCTGATTTACTAAATCCTTTTTGTAAGGTGAGGCCTTCTCATACTAAGAACTGCTTCCTTCTGTGCTCATTATATTGAGCTTTTCACTGAGGAGTTTAGAAGCTGGTAAAATGAGGAGATGTAAGTGGATTGCTGGTTTATTATAAAAGGATATATAACTTAGGAGCAGCCAGATGGAAGAGATGTGTAGGGCAAGATGTGGGGAAAGGACTCAGAGCTTCCATGCTCTCCTCTTGTAGTTTTCTGATAGCTTCTGTTAAGAATTGAATATTGGAATGAAGGAGCAAGCATACATCTTGTGCCTGTCCTATAACTTTGCACAAGATACGTGGGGATACTAGTACCCAATCTTTGACCAGGTACGGGTTGGTCACTTTGGCTGGCTGGGTCCATATTTCCAGCTGGCATGGGTGAGAAACCTTGCCATTGTCTCAGGATCAGTAGCTGTAAAGCAGCCTCATCACTCTCCCCAGTGCCTCCTGTCATACTGATCGTATGGCAACTAGAGGTGCCCACCTCCTATCTTCTGGACATCACAGCCAGCAGCCTGGAGTCACCTTTGTCCAGCCCATCTCTCACCTTTGTCCAGCCCATATCGTGTCTTATTTTGAAATGTCTTTGTCTCCATTGGAGTTACTGTGCTTGTAAGTGAAGGAAACCCCCTCAAGCTAGCCTGCATAAAGGAGTTTTTTTGTGTGTGTGTGTGTAAGTCAGGGTAGAGAGTTAGGTTTTGGAACCCAAGGGCAACAGAATAGCCAGGCCTCCTGAAGGTCTGCGGTCAGGAAGGGGAGAGTTCTTAGCAAACAAGGCAGTCTCTCTCCCACCCACTGGCGTCTGCTGCTTTTTTTTCAGCCTTGTTGCGGACTTGGTTTCTCTGCTTTGCCAGGGATGTGGGCCCCAGCCCTGAACTGATGTGCCTTTCTGAGGCCAGTGCTTGCAGTTGACGGACTAGAGGGTTTGAGTCCTGATCTCATGTTCCTAGGAGGGAGAAACCGAGGCTGTGTTTTCATTGTGTACCCACCCCTGGTTCAATAAGCCATGATCAGGGGACAGGTTTGTGTCATAAAACGTGCCCCAGGGGAGGCAGTTAGAGAAGACTGATGACTGGCAAACTCCCTAAGTCTGTGTGCCTTTACCCTTGGGACATACGCTCTCCTCACCATGGGAGACCAAGTCCTCCTCTCACGTCAGGAAGGGTGGAACCAGCTATCACCGTTTCCTCCCCTCCTACCTACCCCTTTCCCTCTTCCCTGCTACACAGCTGTCCAGATGTGCTTCTCCAGTGTAACATTTACATCACGTCACTGTTACACTTAATAACTATGGTCTTTCTGATACTCTGATACTGGCAAGTCTTGCATTCAGAGGGCCCTTGCATCTTCCCAGGCCAGCCTTGTCTTCACTCCCCTTCACTTCCAGCACCCAGCTGGGCTGGCTTGTGACCCACCCGTTTCTTACCCATACCCTAGATGTGTGCTCCTGCTGTGCTCCTTGTCTGGAGTGCTCCCTACCTCTCTCCTCTCCAGTTCCAGAGATTCAGCTCAGCTCAGGTGGACCTGGGTTTAGGCGTCTAGACTGGGAACTTGCCTTGGGCGATTGGTGTGAAGAGCAGCCAGCTCTGAGGCTGGGGCTAACAGTGGTGTTAGGAGTGATGTCAGCAGCTGGAGATGTTTTTCTTTAAGGTCCAGCAGTCTCCATCCTCCCCAGGAGGTTCACCCTAACCGTGCTCCTCCTTCCTGTCTTCAAGCTGCCTCTATCTCATGGCCAAAGTCTAGCCAGTAACTGTTCTGTAGTATGTACTGATGTTCCTGGTCCCCCTTGCTGAACCACAAAGTCCTTAAGGGTAGGAATGGTGTCCTCTATTTTTTTTTAGTCTGTGGCACTCGGCACTTAGTACTTGCTTTTCTTCTTCATTATTAGATAAAGGATATCTAGTTTAGCTCAGTAAACATTTTAAAGTGCCTTTTATGTGTCAGATATCATTCACTGAAAAAATTATCCTTGACCCAACAAGGGCCTATGGGGTGAATAAGTTATGAAGGATGATATATTTGATTGGCATGGTAGGACACAAACACTTTTACTTTCAAGTTTCTAATTATGCTTGTTTTTTTGTTTTTTTTTTTCGGTATGCGGGCCTCTCACTGTTATGGCCTCTCCCGTTGCGGAGCACAGGCTGCACAGGCTCCGGACGCGCAGGCTCAGCTGCCAAGGCTCACGGGCCTAGCCGTTCCGCGGCATGTGGGATCTTCCCGGACCAGGGCACGAAACCGTGTCCCCTGCATCGGCAGGCGGACTCTCAACCACTGCGCCACCAGGGGAGCCCTATGCGTGGTTTTATACTGGCTCTTGAAAAAAGAAAATCACAAAGAACCATTCTTTTTGCTTGAATCTGCTTAAATTATTGATAATGGCTTACGTAATGAATCCATTATGGTAGACTCTAGAGGATAACTTGCAGAGCCTATTTTTTTTTTTTTTTTTGGCGGTACTCGGGCCTCTCACCGCTGCGGCCTCTCCCGCTGCGGAGCACAGGCTCCGGACGCGCAGGCCCAGCGGCCATGGCCCATGGGCCCAGCCGCTCCGCGGCACGCGGGATCCTCCCGGACCGGGGCACGAACCCGCGTCCCCTGCATCGGCAGGCGGACCCTCAACCACCGCGCCACCACGGAAGCCCGCAGAGCCTATTTTAACCCCCTTCTCCCTTGCCTTCCTCTCCTTGATCTCCCAGACTCCGTTTCATCTGTGAAGGCCCATGTGACCTAGTTCTGGCCAATGAGATATTGGAAGACATTCCTAGAGAAGATTTCTCCCATCACTTAAAAACAAAGATGGGTGAAGAGAAAACTTTTCCCCTTTTGCCTTCTCCTACTTGGAATACAGATGCTATGCCTAAAGTTGCAGCAGCCATTCTGCTACCACAAAGACGAAAGCCATAGGCTAAGGATGGTAGACTAGCAAGATGGGAGAAGCTGATACCTCAGAGAATGTTCTTGAACAGCTGCACCTGCCCTTAACTGCCCACTTCTGGACATAAACCTCTTACTTGTTTAAGCAGTTGTTGGGTGGCCTTTTTGTTCCTTGAGTTGAATGCACTGTCATGGACTGAGATTCACACAGCAGCACCAAATCTTTAGCTGAAGAGTGTTAAGAATCATGCCCCTTGATTGAAATAGCTTAATTCAGTTGCTCCCTAAGTCAGCATTTATTCACCCATGAATCCCTCCTTCATTAATCCAATCAACCAAGTCTATATCCATTTGATATATATGGACAGGGCAAGGGCCTACTCTATGTGCAGCACTGGCCCAGATCCTCTGAGAAACAGAGTTCCCATCTTACTTTTGGTCAGCCACTTCATGAGTTGCTGAGATGAAGGTCAGAGACAGAACAGAGAAAGAGCTTGGGCTTTTGGTGGATGTGAAACCATCCCTCTATTTGCTGACTGCTTGGGAACTTGAACATGATCCATTTTTCTCTAACCCTGCCTTGTCTCCAGAAATGGCTATTAATACCTACCTATAGAGAAGGGCTGCTTGGAACATTTAAAGATGGAATATTTGTCCTGGCACACAGAAGTGCTGAATGAAAGTCCATGGGGAAGAAAGCAAAGGGGAACTGTTGATGAAGAAAAGCACCTTGAATAAATTCCTCTAATTTTATTGGTGAAAGAGACTACATATAGTGAGGGGGATAAGTGGCATCTTTTTACACCAGAACCAGTCTCTGGGGAATTCAGGCTACACCAGGAATTTTTCTCTACCACCAGCCATCTTCCTTTTCTCTGGGTTGTTTAGTTTTGTCGCCTAAGTGTATGTGTGTCTGTGTGGTTGGGAGGCGGGTGAGTGGGCATGATAATGAGGCACAGCTCCCTTTAGGCAGTGCCTTAGGTTGTGGTTAATTTGTTGCAAAACTCATGACTGGCAGGCTCCAGTTTCCATACACTGGATTGCCATATAGGGAATCCACAACTACGGCTTTTAATTCTTTGAGGCTTCTTCGCTAGGAAGAATTAGAAAGGTGGAGGGGGAAGGACCAGCATGGGGGATGCTTTCCTCCCCTCAACTGGCATGTCCACCCAGTGTTTACCAGGAGGAGCAGACACATCTTGCACAGATGGCTTGGTCCTGGGGTCTGCTCTCCATATACAGCATCCTTTCTTTATAGGGTCAGTAGGATTGTGTTCAGCCTTCATGTTTGTCTCTTGCCACGTCTTGTCTTTAACACAGGCAGATAGAAGAGATTGGGAAGGAAAAGGACTTTCATGGTTTCTTCCTTTGATCTGAGTCATGGGTCACAGATCAAAATGGCTACAAAGTCATCTTTGCTTTACAAAGTTCTGTTGCAAAACATGCTGCTGTTTTGTTTTGTTGCAGGGAGAGTATGCTGACGATTTGGTTTTTATGTACTCCAATTCTCTTTGCTTCTGGATGTCCTCATTGTGTTATTTAACATTGGCAATGAACTTGAAACTACCAATTTATCCCAGCAAGGCAAGGAAAGAAAAG
>NW_006771890.1:1336549-1363470 GCF_000442215.2 Lipotes vexillifer
AAAGAGTGGAGGCTTGGCCACATAGAATGTCACAAAGATGATGAGTACGGCACACTGTTTCCCCCTTATCATCGGTTCCCACCTTCATTTGGATGCTTTCTCGATGAATGTCTTTGTTTGAATATATTAACCAAGGTGCCTAGTTTTCCCCCCAGCCAGAGGGAAGCCCCCATCCCAAACCTGGCCTGTTAGACTTTCCTAGGACTTCAAATTAAGCAGCGTGTCCCAGATGCTTTTTCTCTGGCATTTTCCTGACCATGATATTGAATAATTCTTGCCACTTGGAACTCCACGGTGGTCCTCGTTCCTTCTTTTTCGAGTCTTGCTCTCCAGTCTTTTTGATTCTGTGAGGTCTCTGAGTGCTTTCCAAACATTCCCTCTTGGTTTAAATCGCCATAGTGAATATATTTCGCTTGCGACCAAAGAACCCTGGCTGATGCAGTGGGCCTCATGAAAACTAACCTGTTCCTTTTCTTGTACTTTTCTATCTGACTTTGTCCATGAGCAGCTATCCTGGGATGATAGACAAATCAAGGAGGCCAAGTAACGTGAGTTAGGGCCTGATGGAGCCGAACCTCTCTTCCCCAGGGGCCACTCAGAGCTGCCAGGAGCACATAGTTCTCACTTTTGTTGGTTTTAAGCTAATGGTTGTCCTGAATGTTGAGACCCTAAGAGCTATATATTTCTGAATAATGTGACCATAGACTCCTTACTCAGAACCTTGCTTACTACTCAGTACTGCTTTTAGGATTTCCTTATTACAAATAACTGAATTCCTTTTATTAACGCTTTAGAGATAGATATTCTCTTTCTTGAGGAATAGTCTACCTAAGCTCATTCCTCCATGAAATCATCCTCTCCTCACCCCTCCCCTCCCCCTTGAACAAAGTGAGCCTGTGCTGACCATGAATGAGTTAGTACTAAATGTGCCAGAGGCTGCAAACTCCAGAGCCCATCTGAGCCAGGCAGGTAACAGATAGGAGTCCAGTCAGCCAGGTGTCAGATGATAAGCAGTAGTGATTCTGAGCCTCAGGTCAGGGATACAATGGCAGGGGAAGAGAGTGGGACAAGCATAACACACGGCCCCTCCAAGTTAGTTCACCACTGCTCATCTCCAGCTGCTGCTGCCATGTGCAAAGGTAGGCCCATTGTTGTCAGAGCTGGAAATTTGTATTTTGAAGTGAACCATCCCATTTAAAAAAAGTGTTGGCAGCAAACTGAAATTTAAAACATCGTGCATACCTCATTACTTGGGCCAAACAAAACATGTCTACAGACTGATCTTAGCCTGGGGTCTCAAGAATTCTTGACCTGTATACTCTGAGCTATAGTAATTCATAGAGAAAAACAGCTTACAGAAGATCATGCTTAGAATGTATCTACATCTATCTGAATATAGATATAGATACAGATACAGCTATAGTTATCTATATATGTGTGTGTGTATATATACACATACAGTATATGCATGCATACACACACATTCATATATGAATGGGGAGAAAGTAGAGAATCCACATCATTATTGCCAGTAATTATCTCTTAGAGGGAAGGAGGTGGGGAGCATTGGGGCACGTACAATTTTCATGTCCCATTTCTGTAATGTGTATGTTTTTAGTGACAAACATCTTACTTTGGTAGGTCAGAAAAAAAAGGGGATACAACTAAAATGGGAGGGGAGGAGCTGGGGCCTGATAGTGCTGTGTTTGTACAGTTATCCCAGAAACTCCCTTGTTTTATAGGCATGGGTGTTTACAAGTCCTCTCATCCCTTATCGCAGAGCTCCTTGAAGGCAGGAACCACTTCATTTTTGTTGCATCTCCAGTGGCTGTCTTAGAAGCTGCCCCAGTGTGTAGGTGACCGTTGGTGTGTTTGCTCTGCGTGGACTGAATGAGTGGTGAAGTAGGTTGATCAAAGCAGCTCTAGTAATAAAGAAACTTCAGAGCAGGTTTGGACTTCTTGTATTAGTGGTATAATCGCCTCAGTGCTGGGTTTCATGTACCTGTGTTCACAGAAGGGGGGCATTTTTATGTCTTGCTTTGCCAATCTGCAGTTTTACAAGATGCTTCAAGTTTACACCCTCCGTGTCTCCTGATTAATCTGCTCTCTGTCTTCTTTTGACATCCACATACGCTCAGAATCAATGCTGTTACCTGTTCAGGTTCTCAGTTTCTAAACTTTGGCCAATTTGGTCAAAAAGTTTCATGGGGGACAAATCCATAGAGCATAGAGAAGAAAGACCTCTCTCTACACAGATGGAAAAGTGAGGCCTCAAAAGGGAGCTGCTTTAGGTGAGGCCCCACAGGAGGTGAGGGGGAGGGAAGAGGCGAGAGGCAGATGTCTGGGCCCACAAGTCGGGCCTCTTCCATACTGCGCTATTGCTTTGTCTTTAAAAAACACATGAAAGAATGCTCAACATCATTAATCATTAGAGAAATGCAAATCAAAACTACAATGAGATATCATCTCACATCGGTCAAAATGGCCATCATCAAAAAATCTACAAACAAGAAATGCTGGAGAGGGTGTGGAGAAAAGGGAACCCTCATACACTGTTGGTGGGAATGTAAATTGATACAGCCACTATGGAGAACAGTATGGAGGTTCCTTAAAAAACTAAAAATTAAACTACCATACGACCCAGCAATCCCACTACTGGGCATATACCCTGAGAAAACCATAATTCAAAAAGAGTCATGTACCACGATGTTCATTGCAGCTCTATTTACAACAGCCAGGACATGGAAGCAACCTAAGTGTCCATCAAGAGATGAATGGATAAAGAAGATGTGGCACATATATACAATGGAATATTACTCAGCCATAAAAAGAAACAAAATTGAATTATTTGTAGTGAGGTGGACGGACCTAGAGTCTGTCATACAGAGTGAAGTAAGTCAGAAAGAGAAAAATACCATATGCTAACACATGTATGGAATCTTTTAAAAAAAAAAAGGTCATGAAGAACCTAGGGGCAAGATGGGAATAAAGATGCAGACCTACTAGAGAATGGACTTGAGGACATGGGGAGGGGGAAGGGTAAACTGGGACAAAGTGAGAGAGTGGTAGTGTATATATGGACATATACACGCTACCAAATGTAAAATAGATAGCTAGTGGGAAGCAGTTGCATAGCACAGGGAGATCAGCTCGGTGCTTTGTGACCAGCTAGAAGGGTGGGATAGGGAGGGTGGGAGGCAGGGAGACGCAAGAGGGAAGAGATATGGGGATATATGTATATGTATAACTGATTCACTTTGTTATAAAGCAGAAACGAACACACCATTGTAAAGCAATTATATTCCAATAAAAACGTTAAGGAAAAAAAGAAAACTTTCAGGGAAGGACAATGAGTAATATAACAAACACCAAGATTATCACTCAGAATTAATGGATGTTCACCTTTTGTCATTTTTCACGTTTTGGAGTGTCCTTTTGTTTCCTATCCTTAAGGAGTACTGCTTATTTTTGATCAAATCATATTTGCATTTCATCCTAATGGTGGGATTCCTAAATGATGATATTTAAGGAAGCATCATGGCGGTGATGTCCAAGCCATCTCAGAATTCAGGCTGCAGATGGCTTTTCCATCTCTCCTGCAGAGCTGGGGCGCCTGCAGTGTGTGGGGTCTGACACACCTGCCCTGGCATTGCATCCCCAGCCCCCTACGAGGGTTCTCTGCATCTTCCACTCCCCTGGAACAGTGTCTCTGAACTGTCTGCTCCACAGATGAGGCTTCTTCCACATTCCAGATTCTTCAAGGTGGGATCTGGGAGGAGGGTGCCCCAGGAGGAACGTTTTTCAAGCCCAGTGCTGACATCTCGCTTAATTACACAATAGGCACTTCTTTCAGCCAACAAGACTGTCCTTGTTTTCCAATGTTGTGAACCAGACGTTCTGAGCTCATTTTCCTTTGATCAGTGTTATACAACTTTTCTGAGTGCTAATCTGTTCCAATTCAAAATAGATTAAAACCGCCACATGAATGGCAGCTGTAGGTTTTGTTTTTCTTAAAAATTATCTATGGGGGGGAGAAATCTGAGAAATTGTATTATTCTGGGTGAAAGTATTAACAATGTATTCTTTGCCAAGATGATTAAAATTGGGGAAGTATGAAAAGAAAATAGAAGAGAAATCCTGGAAAAGCAACTTGTCTGAGGAGCACATCAGTAGCTTCAAAGGCTGTATTTCAGGAGGGGTCCTGACTGGTTCAAGCCTAAGAACCTCAAATGGCTTTAACAAGAAGTTTCCAGAAAATGAGCTATTTCCAGTGTTTTGTTTTCATGTCAGTCAAACGTAGAATACACAGGGCTCGTAAGCCAGACCACGGAAGTGAAGGCTCTCCATCTCATGTGGTATGCTGGGGCCTTTGTGGCCGGCGAGCAGTATAGAGCTTTTGTTTGTTTAGATTCTTCTTGGCCTTGAACAATGACAGGAGGGCACCCATCTGTTGCTTCTACTGACACCCAGGGAAGACACTGCTTGGTTCTTACTAAGTCATAGTTAGATACCAGAGCAAATATGGGCCAGAGAGCCCAACTTCCCTATTCTTTTACAAATGGTGCTTTGGCAGTGGTGGAAGAAAGCTATGAGGATGTCTTTCTTATAATGACACACATTCCTGTGAACCAACCTTTGAGCTATTTTAGATGGCATTTCCAGTCATGCCAGGATGGATCATTCTATTCTTGGAGTTTTTGGAGTCCTTGGTTAATGGATTCAAGTCCTTCAGTAATACCTCTGGGAGAGGTTCTGGAAAGAACCAGCTCATGTTGAATTTAACAATAGAAAAGACTTTGTTTATTTATTATATCTATTTTAGTTATGACAGAAAACTCAACCCAAAGTAGCATAGCAACAAGGACATTTACAAACAGGTTCAAGGGGAGATCTGGCTTCAAGCAAGGATGAATACAAGGCTCAGTTGATGTTAAAGAACACCTGAATCCTGCTTCCCTGTGTTCATGATTCAGTCCCATAGTCCTAGGCCAGTCTTTTATCAAGTGGGCTGAGGTACCACAGCACCAACTCCACTTACCAGGCCCAAAGCCAAATGAAAAAGAAGTATCTGCTTCCCTGGAAGCTCAACACAAGTGTCTTAGAACTGAGACTCGTTGCCCCTGGATTGGCCTGACAAATTTAGCCTAAGTCAGACGGCCAGTCTGAGCTGATCACTGAGCACTGGTTCCTGAGGCCTGGACTGGGAGCCTCTCACTGGGAAGAGGAGGAACCATCTCCTCCAGACCCATAGTCTAGACCTTGTTCCATCCAGGGGTACAAACAATGTCATCAAAACTTGTGCACTTTTCCTACGTTTCTATTTCTTCTTCCTGTGTCTTGTCTTCACTCTCAGATAAGTTATGTCCCCACCAGGTCCCCAGCGGAAAGCAGGAGATGTCTGGTTCCACCACAAAATTGCAGGGTGAAACAAGAGGTAGGACCAGGGCTGCTGAAAGGCCCACACTTCCCAACGTCCCTTATAGAGAAGTGCCAGTGAACTAACAAGTCCTCGTGCTCTTCACCTCTGTGGTCACCACTGAACCATGTATCAAACCACCCCAGACCTCTTGTATGTTTGTGAACCATATGGACTCAGCTGTTTTTCTTGCCCAGAACCCAGTCTTTGTATCAGGTGCTTCACTTCTGCATTATTTCATTAGTACAGTGTCTTAGTTTTCCAACTGCAAGGCGAGCTATGTCCTTCTATTTTTCAGAGGAGTCATACATCATCTCTGCAGAAATTGATTCATCTTTAGTTATTTTGTGTCTCTTCATGTCTCAGTTTGACTCAAAATGAATTTAATAATGGGTTCTTTGGAACCATATGAGACGCTATCTCGTATTTATTTATTTTAGAGTGGTCGATATCAGTCAATCAACCCTTCAGTGAAAAATAAGAAAAAGAAAACTACTTTTTAATGTCGTAGTTGAATTGTATTTTTGAATCCTTAACTTTCGCGTGCTATGTGGGAATAATGTGGAGCAGAGGAATTGGATCCAAGAATCAGTACATGTTCTGTTATTAATCACACTCTGAATATTTCTTATAGAGTGGATTGTGCAAAACACAGGAGAGAGAGCTCTGGCTTTGATATAAACAGTATAAAAGGAAAGAATTGCTCTCGTTGGCTAATATTGAAGAATTGGCTAAATGTAGGAATTTGTCTCTCTGTGTAGCTGAATATATGGGGCAAGTCAGATTCACTGCATTTAATGAATATAGCGTGTTCATGTTTTCAGTGAAAAAGATTTGCTAATTTTGCATTTTAAGTTATGTTTCAAATTTGCTTTTCTTTATATTAAGGAAAAATAATAACCTCAGTGCCAATTTTATGTCACTCTGTATCTAGATAAATATACACCCACAAGCTCTACTAATTGTCCTCTCTCTTAGGCATTCTACCTATAAATGCAATAATTGGAACAACCACTTGTTTGTGGAAGAAATAGTTATTAAATTGTTTACTTATGTAATTTCTGGGTTTTTTTTCCTTTGTTAGCTAAATAATTCTGTAAAGCAGGTTCACAGTTTTGCCACTGCTTGGCTCTGGGGAGCTGGCTGAGTCTTTACCTATATTAATTTCTGAGGACTGCTATAACAAAGTACAACAAACTGGCTTAAAACAACAGGAGTTTATTATCTCATGGTATTGGAGGACGGAAGTCACAGGTGCCTGGCATTAGGACTTCAGCACACCTTTTCAGGGGACACAATTCAACTCACATAAGTCTGCCCTTCCCCACCCCCCAGCCAAATTCATATCCTCCTCATGTACAAAATGTATTCAACTCCATCTCAACATCCCCCAAATCTTAACCCATTCCAGCATCAACTCTAAGTAAAAAATCTCACCTAAATAGTCCCAAAGTCAAAAAGTCCCAAATCTCATCTTCTAAAGCATCTAAATTAGGCATGGGTGAGAATCTAGGTATGTTCCATCCTGGGGCAAAATTCTTCTCCACCTGTGGACCTATAAAACAAGTTATCGGTTTCCAACAATACTCTGGTGGGACAGGCATAGGATAAGATATTCTCATTCCATATGGGAGAAATTGGAAGGAATAAAGGGGTCACGAGTCCCAAGCTAGTTTGCAACCCAGCAAGACAAGTTCCATAGATTTCAAGGCCTGCGAATAATACTCTGTGGCTTGAGGCTCCACCCTCTGGGCCCCAGGTAGCAACCCCACCTGATTGGTCCCACCTTCTTTGGCCTCTGAAGCTGTGGCTCAGAGTCATTTTTCCTTCATTTCATCCCATCTGTCTCTTCATCTGAAAACAGATATGTCTACTGATAATAGCAGTCTTCAAAACCTTGTCAGTCTTACGTGAATGTCAAGAGGATCCACAGTAATAGACAGGGATGGTTCTCCACAGATTCCTCCTGGATAATCCCATCTTTATTCCTGCTTCTGTTTAGATGGTTGATTAGATGCATGAGTCACACACCTAATCTCTCCAGCTACAGTTTGTCCAGCCCACACTCTTGGTGCTCCCTCTAGAGCCTGCTTTCTCTGATTTTGTTATCTGGATAGCTTAAAATTTTCCCAAATCAGCAAGTGCTAGTTCTTTTTTGTTTAACAATTCTGTTCTCATTTTCTCTCTTTCCTCTTGAATTTTACTATTAGCAGCAAGGAGAAACCAGGTCACACCCTCCACACCTTCCTTTGAAGTCTCCTCAGGTAAATATCCAAGTTCATAATTTACGAATTCTACTTTCCACCCAGCGGTAGAACATAGCTCAGCCAAGTTTTTTGCTGTTTTGTAACAAGGATCACCTTTCCTCCAGTATCCATAATATGTTAATCATTTCCTCTTTTTTTTTTTTTAACGTTTTTATTGGAGTATAATTGCTTTACAATGGTGTACATAATTTCCTCTTAAGCCCTCACCAAGACTCCCTTTAACATTCCTATTTCTAGCAACATTCCGTTGATGATGATATATGTATTCTCTAAGATGATAGGAGCTTTTTCTATACTGCTGTCTTCTTTCTGATCCCACTCACCAGAATTGCTTTTCATGTTTCCACTAACAGTCACCTCAAAGCAATCTAGGCTTTTTCTATCATGTGCCTTGAGTTCTTCCACCCTCACCCCATTACCCAGTAACAAAGCCACTTCCACCATTTTAGATATTTGTGACAGCTGTACTCCTCTTCCTGGTACCAGAATCTGTGTTAGTTTCCTGGGGCTGCCATAACAAAGTACCGCAAACTGGTTGCTTAAAGCAATAGGAACTTGTTATCTCATGGTTCTGGGGGCTAGATGTCTGAAATCAAGATGTTGGCAAAGCTTTACTTCTTCTGAAGGCTCTAGGAAAGGGTTCTTCCTTGCCTCTTCTAGCTTCTGGTGGTTGCCAGAAAGCCTTGGTATTCCTTGGCTTGCAGCTACATTATTCCAATTTTGGCCTCTGTCTTCACATGGCCACTTTCCCTCTGTGTTGGTCCACATCTCTGTGTCTTCTCTTCTTCTTGTAAGGACACAAGTTATGTTGGATTTAGGGCTCACCGTAAGCCAGCATGACCTCATCTTATTACATCTGCAAAGACCCTATTTTCAAATCAGGCCATATTCACACGTACCTGAGGTTAGAACTTCAACATATCTTTTGAGGGGACATGCTACAACTCACAACGCCATCCTTCTGAGACTTTTCAGTTTCCACATTTGTACGAATAGGACCTTTTTAATTGCAAATGACAGAAAACACAAATCAAACTGGCTTAGGCAAAATGAACCCATTTGGCTCTCATAACCGATGTATAGTTATGGCTACTTCAGATTTCAGGCATGGCCTCATCCAGGGATTCAAAGAGTGTCATGAGGACCTGCACCCTCTTACTCCCTGTCATTTCCTTATTCCTCCATGTTGTCTTCACGCTCAGGTAGATTATGCTGGATTTGCCTCCACTGGGTTCCCAACTGCTTATATCTCAGAGAAGAGGACATCTCTTATCATAATACTTGGGCTGAGATCATGCAAATCCATCTGTTGTTACCAAAAGGTGGGAGGGAGTGGGTGGTGAGTACCTTCCCGGCTAACACAGATAGTTGTCCATCTCAGTACATGAAGGGGTTTAAATAGCATGTCTTTAAGGGCCCTTCAGCTCGAACTTTGCTATGAATCTTACTACACACCCTCCACTGATTCTTGGCCAAATAGTTATATAGGATGGCTTTAGTTTCTTTGTCAATAAAACATGACTTCATAAGGTTTTTTTTTTTAATTTAATTTTTTGGATGATCAACTTTGGTGAAGTATAAATTATGTACAATAAAATCCACTGATTTTAATTGCACGATTTGATGAATTTTGACAAATGCATTCGGTTATGTAATGACCACCATAATGACTGTATAGAACATTTCCTTCATCCCCAAAGTTCACTTGTACCCCTTGATAGTCAGTTTCCTCACCCTAGTCCCTCACCCTGTTAACCGCTGATCTGTTTTCTAATATAGCTCTGCATAGGGATTTTTTTTTTCTCTTTTTTTTTGCAGTACGCGGGCCTCTCACTACTGTGGCCCCTCCCGCTGCGGAGCACAGGCTCCGGACTCACAGGCCTAGCGGCCATGGCTCACGGGCCTAGCCGCCCTGCGGCACATGGGATCATCCAGGACCGGGACACGAACCCGCGCCCCCCGCATCGGCAGGTGGACTGTCAACCACTGCGCCACCAGGGAAGCCCTGCATAGGGATTTTTTAAAAAATAATTCATTAAAGTATTTATAGGGCTAGAGTTAAAGGCACAATTCTAGGCAAACATTAGCTTTTATTAATATGAATGGGTTTGGTG
Source organism: Lipotes vexillifer (assembly GCF_000442215.2). Lineage (NCBI taxonomy): Eukaryota > Metazoa > Chordata > Mammalia > Artiodactyla > Lipotidae > Lipotes > Lipotes vexillifer. Next base: position 1,346,347 of record NW_006771890.1, read on the forward strand.
AAATTAGGCAGAAGCCATTCCTCATTTTAGGGTGAACCATATGAAATTGCCAATGTTCAATAGTTTTTAACCTATGAAAAATGACAGCTTTTCAAGGTTCAATCTGATAAGACTAGAATAATAATAAAAAGAAAAACAACCCTCAAACTACTCCTAATGGTTGGTGCATAGGGAATTTGGTGTGGAACCTCTTTGTCCCTTGTCTTTTACTCATTTGATACATATGGCCTCGTGCTTGGTGATGGCACTTTGGGTTGCCATCCAGGCTCACAGTGATCTGATGAGGAGTGGGTTATCACTGTAGGAAGGAAGCTCTCATTTTGAGGGTGGTTTGCTTGCCCAGCCTGCATTCCTTCTTTTAGTAATATCCCCCAGATCTTCCCTGGGGACCCACTGGTCCCCAACTCAGCCCACAGGGTTCACATGCTTTGATCTGTTTGGTCAGTCAAAGTGTGATATATAGAACCCTGTTAGAGCTAATCAGAGCCCAACCCTGGGACTTTGCTGGAGCTATCAGGGAGGACATGCTGTCTTCTACAGCAAAGGTGTCAGCCCAGGGCTGTGAGAGCCATCTGCTGCTGTGTGGAGAAAGCCTGACCAAGCCTCACATAGAGGGAAGTAGAGCTGAGAGACAGAGTGAGGCGGAATCCAGATGACATTGTTCGAGTCTCTGTCATATCCAGCTGTGCCTCGGGTGAGACCTATTTCTGGACTCCTCAGTTACATGAGCCAGTGCATTCCTGTTCTTTGCCTAAACCAAGTGGACTTTTTTTTTTCTGTCACTTACAACTGCATCATTCCTGTCTTTTACAGCATGCCATCCCAAGGAGATATGTGTATGATCCTGTCTGCGGAAATTAGTTATTTAAAATATGTACTCAATAGATGTCAAAACCAAAAATGTTGTAAGAATGCATTCCTTTTAATCCAAACAGAAAGGAAATCTTCTGTCTTGGTTGAGCCTGATAATGAAGAGAAAATCTAGCACTTTCTAAGATAAGACACAAGCATTTTAAAGAAAAATAGAATCCTTTCGCTTCAATCTGTAGTTTAAGCTATAATAATGCTTTGAAGAAACACTGAAACATCGGTGGTACTATGGACCTTGTATTTCCTATTTTACGAGGGCAAGATGGGGTCAAGGAAGTAGTCTAAGGAAGCCCTAGGGTTCCACTTGGGAGTGATTTGTGCCCACAAAGTTTGACTTTTCCCCTTCAGTCTCCCCTTAGTACTCTCTTCTCCTGATGAGTCTCCCCTTAGTACTCTCCCCTTAGTACTCTCTTCTCCTGATGAAGCTGGATATATGTCATGTGTTCTCAGGAATGATCTGTCCCCACTTAGTAGTTCTAATTCTCATTTGGATTTATGTCACAGTCACCCAACCTCGTTGAAAGAGGCTAGAAAAATTTACACTAGACTCTTGGAGCTATAGTTTTTCAGCAGAGCAAGCACTTTTTCTGAATTAGTGTCCATTGGACCTGGATCTGAATCGTGGTTCTGCTGCATATTAGGAGTATTTCCTTGAATGAGTAACTTCATCTCTTTGAAGCTTGGTTTCTTTATCTTTAATATTTTCAATAATAATAAATAACATAATAACAACAACTCTCCTTTAGAATCATTGTGAGGATTAAGTGAGATAAGGCATAAGTAATGAACATTACAGCCAACATTCGAGTGTGTATTTTGTGCCAGACCTGGAGCTTCTACATGAGATACTCGGTTGCCCACCCAGCATTCTTACCCCTCTGTTTCATCCTATTGGAAACCTGATTTGGCTCAGGAATCTATTCCATCTCCAGGAAGCCCTGTATGCATTCCCAGGCATCTCTTCCCTTTGGGAGAAGCTTATCCTTGTTTTCCCTCCTTTGCATATGTGGTCCAGGCTTGGGCATGAGACCAGACTCTGGCCAGTGATATTTGAGAGGAAATCTACTAGGAGGTGTCCGGGAAAATATTCCCTTGATTTTAATCTTCTTCTTCTAGACAGCATCATTTCTGAATGCCAAGGCCAAAGCATCTGTAGCCATCTTACTACCAACTGGAGAACAAAATCAACACAGACTGGCAGAGCAGAGAGATGGAAAGAAGCTGGGTTATTGACGGAACCAACTTGGCCTGCCCTAACTTGGGACGTCCTGTTATGTCACATAATACATTTTTCTATCATTTAAGCCAATTAGATCCAAGAGTTCTGATTCTAATTACTGATACAGCTTTATTTATTTTCATTTAATCCTTAAAATAGATCTGTAAGCTTAATACTCAAGCCCAGTGCCTGACTAATCCTGGTTGTTCAATAAACATTCACTCTTCCAGCATATTCTGTCATCCTTCAACCTGTAGCATCCTAGAGGGATTTCATTATGCTTCTTGTCATCTAAATGAACCCTTTTGTATTGTCCATTTGCTTTTGGCCTTTCTCATAACGCTTCACTAAAGGACTTTATGCCACATGTCTCTTTAGATTTGTAGAAGGAAGGGATGGCTCTTAGTTTATGTTCTGAGAGGAAAACTGCTTAGTTACTAACCACATCAAAATGTGTACACTTCATCTTGAACCATCTAGCACAGAGACATGCACATGGTAGGTGCGTTACTATTCTATTGCTACGTAATAAATTGTCACAAATCTAGCAGCTTAGAATAATATCAATTTATTATCTCATAGTTCTGTAGGTCAGCAGTCTGGGTAGACTTGGCTGGTTTTCTAGGTCTCACAAGGCTGAAATCAAGGTACTAGCTGAGCTGGTTCTCATCTGGAGGCTCTGGGAAGAATCCATTTACCAGCTCATTCAAGTTGTTGGCAGAATTCAGTTCCATATGGTTGTAGGACTGTGGTCCCCACTGCCTAGCTGGCTGTCCCTGGGGGCTGTTCTCAGCTTTTAGAGGCTGCTCTCTGGCCCTTCCATGTGGCCCCTCCTTTTTCAAAGCCATCAAGGGCTTGCCTCCTTCTTGTGCTTTGAATCTGACTGACTTCCCCTTCTGCCAATAGCTGGAAAAAACTCTGCTCTTAAAGAGCTTGCCTGTCTGGGTCAGGCCCCCATGTCATATTTTAAGGTCAGCTGACGAGACTTCAATTCCATCTGCAAAATACATCCAGATTAACGTTTGATTGAATAATCAGGGAACAGGAATTTTGGATGGGGCTATCTTTAGAATTCTGATTACCATAGTGTGTGCATTACTACTACTGCTACTATTATTAATTTGGTATTGAATCAAGGAAAGAATAGTAAGACGTTTTTAAATAAAGCATTAAATTAATTGAATTTTACTCTGCTAATTCCTTCAATATTCTATCAGTGTTACTCTGGTTAAACTGCCCATTGTTGCAAATAAAACAATCAGAATCTAACAGAGAAAAACAACAACAACAAGTAATTATGCTGATGTTGTTGCCTTTTTTATTTTTTATTTTATTTTATTATTTTTATTTTTTTTTTTAAATGGAGATTTTTTTTTTTTTGGGGGGGGGATAGGAGTTTATTAATTAATTAATTTATTTTTGCTGCTTTGGGTCTTCATTTCTGAGCAAGGGCTATCTCTAGTTGTGGCAAGTGGGGGCCACTCTTCATCACGGTGCGCGGGCCTCTCACTATTGCGGCCTCTCTTGTGGAGCACAGGCTCCAGATGCGCAGGCTCAGTAGTTGTGGCTCACGGGCCTAGTTGCTCCGCGGCATGTGGGATCCTCCCAGACCAGGGCTCGAACCCGTGTCCCCTGCACTAGCAGGCAGATTCTCAACCACTGCGCCACCAGGGAAGCCCGCCTTTTTTATTTTTGAAAGGAAGAGAAATTTGCTGATCTGGGCCAACTCTTGCCCCTCAATGGCTGGCACTGCTCAGTAACATTACAAGTGTTATTTTATATCTAGTGTTCATTTCTTTTGGGGTCCTGGGCAACAAAATTACTTTAAAAAAGTGTATTTAAACATGTGAAAAAATTTAAAAGAAGTACAATTGATATAAAATAGTTGTAAAAAGTGACCCACTTCATTATAATGTTGTGATTCTGAACCATGTTCAGTTTCATTAGTTGCCCAACACTATAATTATAATAGATAAGTGGGTGATTTTGAAAAGTTTGGGACAATTGCTTGGGGTTTTGTAGGCAATCCAGTGTTGAAAGGTTTGCTTCATCATTCTGTGGTGTTATCTTTGGGTTAAGAAACAGGATTGTCTAAAAAAAGTTTATAGAGTACTGGTGGATTTGTCATACTGTGGCTTGTAGCCTGTTTGCTGGAAGCACCATAAAGTTCTCAGTAGAAAAAAATCAACCTTAATTAGGTTTTAAAGTGAAAAGCAAATATATTTTTTTTGTTCTGTCTTAGAATGAAAGGTCCAAGGTGGGATTTCCCCCGTATCAAATAAATAACAATAGGAGTCCTGGCTGGCAAAAGGACATAGACCACTGCCGCAGTTGATCTGTCTCCAGGAAAATAAGTTCAAAGCAAAGTACCAAATGGCATCTGAACGGGGGTCTGACCAATTGGAACTGGCAAGAGGCACCAACTCTGTGGGCTGACAATCCGTGTGGGCTCCCTTCTGTGCTGTTAGTTGTAAACCTGGGAGGAGGCTTGGTAATACATCAGTGCAGCCTGAACCCATGTAGGCTTGTGGAAGGGGAGAAGGAGGAGGTAAAGAAGAGAGGTTAGTGGTTGAGAAGAGTAGTTATGGAGTCAACTATACTAGGCTTCAAGTCTTAGCTTGAACAAGACTTGGCAAGTTATTGTGAGACTTTGGGCAAGTTGCCTTATCTCTTAAACTCTAGTGTCCTCATATGCAAAATAGAGATAATAATAATAACAACAACAACAATAATCTGTGATATGGACTGAATATTTGTGACCACCCTGGATTCATCTGTTGGAACCTAATTCCCAATGTGATGGTATTTGGAGGTAGGGCCTTTGGGAGGTGATTAGGTCATGAGGGTGGAGCTCTTATGAATGGGATTAGTGCCTTTATAAAAAAGACTGCAGAGAGCTCCCTTGCCCCTTCCACCATGTGAGGGTACAGCAGAATGAGAGTCACCTAGGAAGTGTGTTCTCACCAGACATTGAATCTGCTGGCACCTTGACCTTGTACTTCCCAGCCTTCAGAACTGTGAGAAATAAATTTCTATTGTTTATAAGCCACCCAGCGTTATAAAGGTATTTTGTTACAGCAACCCAAATGGACCAAGACAATACCTTTATCTTTGGATGATTATACCAAGTGATGCAAAAAAAGCATTTAGCAGAGCACCTGGCATACAAGTACTTAGCAAATGTTGTCTGTAATTGAAGGAAGCAGGAAGGAGAGAAAGAGACAGAGAGGGAGAGAGAGAGAGAGACAGAAAAAGAAATAATAGAAGGATGAAAGGGAAGAGGGGAAAAGGAGACTGCTAGAGGCAGACAGAAGCAGGAGGGTGGTCTAGGTCACCAGGATTCAGTGCACTTAGAAGAATAATTTAAGTTTGAATTGAATTATTTCATTTTCTGAGTGAAGTTGAGTTCCAGGATGAAGACTGCCTTTTGCTTACATCCCTTTGAGATGCTAGGTTTCTCTATCCTTTGATTGAAGCTTTAAGGGACTGATTAAGGTAGCCCACAGGATGTCTCTGTAATCCAGTGTTAATACTAGTAGAGACTAGGAAGTATTTTTTAACCAGCAGTCTTTTTGTTTGCAAAGTTTGTTTGCAAAGTTACTTGACACTGAAGATGTTGGCATCAAACTTTTCACTCTGACTCTGAGCACCAGCTTTCGGGAGAACTGAAATCTAAGTAAAATATTCCCTCTCATAGTGTGGCAAGTTGGGAATGAATGAAGTGATTTGGGGGATAGAAAGTGTCGCACTGGAGCCTGAAGCCCAAGCCCTCTCCCCCATGCTCCTAGATTCAGGAGCAACTGTCTCCTTTGTCATTTACAAAGAAAGGAACACATTTTCATGATCAACAGAGTCCTGATTTAATCTGAGGCAGGATATCTCAAGGTTTGCCAGTGTTTTTGCTTTTTGGAGAATAAAATAATTGAATTACCTTCCTCTGCGAAATTGCAAATGGTGTGGAAAGTCTCGGTTACAGCAAGGGGAAAAACAGGAATAAAGGACTTTTTGCTTTGTTTTGCTTTGAGATTTTAGTACTGAAATCATTTAGAACAAAGAAGAAATCTCCTTTCAAGAAAGCTGGCCAACATGCTGGAGTGGTCTCATTGGTTTCCTTGGGCTCCTCTTGGGGTCATGGGGGAGGTGCAGAGGCTCCAGCCCCACCAAGATCAACTAAAGAATACTAAAAGAATTTTTTGAGATGGGGAAACTGAGGCACAAATTAATTAGTAGCTTGACCGTCACAAAAATACCTAGTAAGTGGCAAAGCAGGGATTTGAGGCCATGCATCTGGACTCTTGGGCCTACATGGTTATCCACAATGCCAGACTGTCTCCCATTTTACTATATTTAATACCAAACATCGGTCCTTTCCTCCACCCCAACCTGCTTCTCTTGTGTTTCCTCTCTCTGAGAACAGCTCCTCCATCCATTCATTTATATAAACCAGAAATCTGAGGCTCACCCTTGACTTGCTTCCTCCCATGCTCCCTACATCAACCAGTAATCAAATTTTGTCAAACTTCACACCCCCACTATCTCTCTCACCTGTCTGTTTCTCTCTATCCCAATGGCCTCTCTCTGGGTTTAAGTCATCATTGTCTCTTGCTTGGATTTCTGTCTGTCTTCTAGCTGGCCTTGTAGTTGTCTCTCTTCCAATCTGATCTCCACAGTCTCTTGAGATTTTTGGATTTCAGATATGACCCTTTCTGAGGTTAAAACTCCTCAGTGGTGGCTTCCCTGGTGGCACAGTGGTTGGGAGTCCACCTGCCGATGCAGGGGACACGGGTTCGTGCCCCGGTCCGGGAGGATCCCACATGCCGCGGAGCGGCTGGACCTGTGAGCCGTGGCCACTGGGCCTGCGTGGCCGGAGCCTGTGCTCCGCGACGGGAGAGGCCACAGCGGTGAGAAGCCCACGTACCGCAAAAAACCAAACCAAAACAAAACAAAAAACTCCTCAGTGTATTCTCCATTCCATGACACAGGGTGGTCTTTCTCATGGTGTCCCCTCTTATGTGTGATCACTTAACGGGTGGGACCTGAGAGGATTTTGGGTGGACTTTCACAGGGAAGGACAACAGTCATAGAGTTATTGTTTTTCAAGTAATCCCCCTGGCAACCTCAGGAAGAAAGTCTCAATTTAGTATTAATATATGTTTAACATCTTTCTAATTCTTCATTATCTCAGTTTTTAACCAAGAGAGAGCAAGCCGTTATAGTTAGCAAAAATTTAATACCCCTGCTTGTTTTTATTGTATTTTTATGGCTTGTGATATGTTTCCCCAGTTATAGTAGTGTTACAGAGTTACCTTTTAGAAGGAGTATATTTAAATTTTAAAATAACAGCATAGGGCTTCCCTGGTGGCGCAGTGGTTGAGAGTCCGGGAAGATCCCACATGCCGCGAAGCGGCTAGGCCCGTGAGCCATGGCCGCTGAGCCTGCGCGTCCGGAGCCTGTACTCCGCGACGGGAGAGGCCACAACAGTGAGAGGCCCGCGTACTGCCAAAAAACAAAAAAAACAGCCTAATACAAATTATTTTTAAAAAATATTTTAATGGAGGTATAAATGAGTATAACATTATATTAGTTTCACGTGTACAGCATAATGATTTGATATTTATTCATTGTAGTTTTGTTTTGTATTTATTTATTTATTTATTTATTTAATTTATTTAAGCTGTGCCAGGTCTTAGTTGCGGCATTCTGGGCTCTTAGCTGTGGCATGCGGGCTTCTTAGTTGCGGCATGTGGACTTCTTAGTTGTGGCATGCAGACTCTTACTTATGGCATGTGAACTCTTAGTTGTGGCACGCATGCGGGATCTAGTTCCCTGACCAGGGATCGAACCCGGGGCCCCTGCGCTGGGAGCCCTGCGTCTTACCAATCGGACCACCAGGGAAGTCCCCATAAGACAAATGATTAATTAGTGAACATCACAGGTTCTATAGCGTAGCAAAAATTGATCATGGCACAAAAAAGAGTGGAGTTTGGGAAACCTTAATTATAGAACTTTCTGGAACCTACTCCCTACCTGTGTTGCCAGCCTCAGTTCTCCCATATTTCCCCCATTTTGGATTTTGTTTCTTGAAATTGACAGAGTCCTGAGCTGTGCGGTGGCTCCAACATCTCTCTCCGTCCATTCTTGGAGACATCATAACTCAGTAGCAGAAAATGCTTCCTATTACTCCATGCATCCTGTAGCCACAGAACTGTCGTTGAGAGACATTATTTTACTAAAGAATTTCATTAAACGAAGAAATTGTTTGAGCAGTGTTGGAAAACATGTGTCCAGACACTTAAAAGCAAATGGTTAGATGATGTATTTTAAGATCTTATAGTAATACATGCTCAGTAGGCAAGCTGTTAAGCTTTCTATAGCTATTTATTCATGTGAGCATCATACCATCTTTAGGAGGCTGTCTTATCCTTTGGGGGTTAATTCTATAAAAGTCCAGGAGAATTTTTTCTCCTCTCAATTGTTTGTGAGAATCTGAAAGTCACAGGAAACTGTTCGTTCCCAAACTTTGCATACCTGCACAGATTCACACAAGTAGAGTCTATAATAGGGCTTAGAACTTCCTGCTAAATCCTAAAGTTATAATACAACTGCTCCTCCTGAAACACTTGCACTGAGAATTTCTGACTCTGAACATGCGTTTTAAAAAAATTTCTCATCCTTCCTCTTCATGGAGTTTTGAAGATAAAATGCTTTTTCTGAGATTGTTGCTCGATACAGAGCCATGTGGATTTGCCGTCATGGAGCCTGCATCTCAGAATCAAAAATGTTTTTCTACTGCTTGGATCACCTCATTTTGCTTTCTCCTCCTATTTTACTACCTTGGCCCACTACCAGTGTTGTTTTCAGTTCACGGGTGGTGGTAAATCCATGTTCCTGTTGCTAAAATGGGGGGTCTTATAGTAAGAAAAAATCATAAATTCAGGGTCACAAATAAATGAGTTATAGAACATAAAATGTTCCTGGAAAATTTAAGCTTAAACATGGCACTTTCAGTAATTTAATGATTATGGCTGGTCGACTTGGGCTGCCTGCTGATTTCCAGGGATATTTTAATTTCTTCTCCATTTCGGACCCTTCAGTGGAAACTGTGGACTTGTGTTTCCATATGCAATGTGATGGATTGTGTTAAATGCCTGAAAAGCCTGGGAACAACCTCCAGAATCTGAAGCTCATGGAAGCTGGTTGGGAACCCCTTGGGTCATCTGGTGGAAATGCCTTGTTGACAGATGGCGAGACAGAGGCTCTGAAAGTTGGAGACTTGTCCAGGTGAAAAAACAATCCAGAGAAGAGAATCCAAGCCTTCTGACTTATAAGCCTGAGATCGTTCCTCTCTCTGATGACCACAGGAGTCCCCAGGTCCTCGGACACTGTCTGATCCTGTGTGTTGCTTTGTTGCGGAGAACCAGCAAGGTCTGGAGATGCTCATTTCCTGATGGCCTCCTGGAATCCAGGTTCCCTGGAGATGGACAGCACTTCTGCCATTGCTTCTAGGAAGAGAATGTAGGGTTCAAACATGAAAGGGTGGCCTCTGGCCAGGCTGCCTTTGGGTAATGAAACAGGAAGTACGTTTGATGAGAAGCCACACATGTATTTTTCCTTTCAAAGCTTTGGGATAATCCTCAACTTCCCCCAAACTTTCACTCCCTTCTGGTGTTTCAGATGCACAGCCAAAGTGGAGTTGTGTTTTCACCGTGTTCCTAGGATGCCTGCAGGATTTCTTGGAAACCTCAAGCAGATGGATAAGTGGTGTGATCTCTATTACCACCCTCTGGAAAACCTGGGGCTAATATTTCACCAATGGCCCTGGAATTTGGAGTGGCTTCTTGGTGACCTGGCTTCTGTGGCTTCTCTGGGGGAGATCAAAGACTTCAAAACAGCCCGAGCCTGTTAAATGCTTGGTAATTGTGCTTGGTTCTCCCAGTGATTTGTTCTCGCAAGCCCAGCCTTACATCTTTTTCCAAAAATTGTACACAGCATTCATTCTCCGGAGTGGTTGAAAAGCTAATAGACATTCTCATCTTATTCTACCCCCGACTACAGGCAACTCTATCACTAGATGAGTTTATCTGAATTCCATTTGTCTAGGCCTTATGAAGTGAATAAATTTGCATTAATGAGTAGCTTTCTGAGGAGAGACAGGTTAGCTTTGAGGGATTAAGCAACGTCTGTGTTAGTTTCTGTAAGTGGATCTTTGTGGCTACAAACATACAGCACGTTACCACATCGCCTCTATTAGTTTATACAACATTTTCATTAAGTGATGCTAAAATATATACATGGGGATTTCTAAAACGAGTTTTTCCTTTTGAACAGTCAGACATTTATGTTTCCTTGGGTTGTGTTGGCAGATAAACATATTTTCCCTTTTAAGGGTAACACTTGGGAGAAATTTATTTCAATAGCATGTAAGTTACAATTCCAGTTCCCAACAAATTGCATTTGCTGTGTTTGGTAACCCTCTAATAGTATTTCTTCCCATAATAATTAGAGCAGAATTGAGATGTTATAAAAGAAACTGATATTCCAGACTTAGTTGTCTTTTGGGGCCAAGTGGGGAGGGGAAGGGGGGGAAGCATTTGGCTTCTTTGTAAGTTGAAATTTTTATTATTGTATTTGTATTTCTAAATTGACTGAATGGAACTGTGGTGGGTAAACTCATGAATGTTAATATGGCTATAGCTTCTGCTTACATAACATTTAGTTATTTTGTCCTTTATTACACTCTTATAGATGTTGATGGCTCAACAATTGGAGCTTTTAAACTAATGGAAGGCTTTCAACCAAATAACATGCCTTCATTACTAAGTGAGCAGGGAGATCTGAATGTGAATTGAGGTGGTTTAATCTAAGAAAACATTTTTATAAAAGACCAATACCCATAATTTATGTTTATTTTCAGTTTTCTTTGATTTCAGTAAATTAGGGTGGGAATTTATACTATTTCTCTTCTTTTCATATGCCTAGCCCTGTGCTCAACTGCATTAGTCAGTATAACAAACAAACCTGAAACCTCAGGGAATTAACACATAGTTTATTTCTTGCTTATATAAATGCCATTGTGGGACCAGGTGCTTTCCTGGGCATTTATCTTTCAGTGGGTAACTCAGGGACCCAGGCATCTTCCATCCTGTCATCTGGAATATGACAAGGGGAAAGACAGTGCAGGGTATTCATAGCCCCTTGTCAAAAACTTTAGATAGAAAGTGACGCGTATCACATCTGCTCCTATCCCATTGACCAAACTAGTTACTCGCCCCACACCCGTTATAAGGGAAGCTAAAAAATGTAGATTACATGGGATACTTAGTGGGCACTACTGCTTCGTCCACCCAACATATCACAGGAGCCTAGCAAATACTGGGAGAATGAATGAATGGATGAATGTGTGATGAATCCTGTTAAACAGTTTGGCACTCAGAGAATGCTATTACTATTTCAAATTGATAGAAGAAGGATTGAAATGGCTTTAAAATATTAACCTTAGAGGGTTTTGTGAGTATATTTACATCACTGACAGCTATAAGAGCTTGTTGCTAGTTTAAGTCTAGATAGCTCTGCTATGCCACACGATTTTTTTTTCCAACGTCCTGACACATGGAGCCTAAAAAATACCATTTTCTGATCTTAAAGGCCTCTAAAGCAAATAACACAGTGCAGTGATTAGGTGAAGTGTTGCAGAGCCTTCACAGTGTGCATGGTGGGAATGGACCTTGTTAAGGTTACAGAGAAGGTTAACCTCCATTGACAAGACGAAATTGAAGTCATTGCCTCTTGCCACAGAGTAGTTCCCAGTCTGTATTGTCAGCATAGGGGAGTTTATCCATTTTCTCCAGAGCATTATCTCAAATAAGGTGTCAGGGCACTAAATGGATTTACCATCTTGTATTATTTTTTATTTTGATGTTTAATTTTTTTTTTTTTTTTTTTTTAATTTTTTTTTTTTTTTTTTTTGCGGTACGCGGGCCTCTCACTGTTGTGGCCTCTCCCGTTGCGGAGCATAGGCTCCGGATGCGCAGGCCCAGCGGCCATGGCTCACGGGCCCAACCGCTCCACGGCATGTGGGATCTTCCTGGACTGGGGCACGAACCCGTGTCCCCTGCATAGGCAGGCGGACTCTCAACCACTGAGCCATCAGCGAAGCCCCTGATGTTTAATTTTTTTTAAATCCCACTTACTTATTGTCATATGAAGTGAAAACAGTAATGCAAAAATAAACAGGGAAGGCTGAGTGAGAAAAAGATCACAGTCTCACAGTCTTCCATCTTATTCCTGAGTAGTTGGTGCAGAATCCTATGGAGTATCATTGCATTTAATCTCTAGTTTTTGTTTTCTTGACTCATGACATCTCATTTCTGTACTCTGTTATGATTCAGATAATAGGTCAGTCCACTCAAACATACTCAGAACACTCACTAAATACAAGAAGATATATTATATGCTGTAATAGATGACTGCTTTTCCATGATATCTTATGAAGCTGCAGTTCTGGAAAGCAGCTCAGAACAAGTAAAAATGCAGTAGGTGTTGGAGTTGGTCACATCAGGTTTCCAGTGTGGATTCCGCCACCTCCTCGCTGTAGGACCTTCAGACAATTCCTTAATCACGCTGAGCTGCAGTGTCCCCATGGAGTAAGATGGGAAGGAGAGTTGGAGTAAGACCGTAAGAGACCCTAAGCAAGGAAACGGTATGGTATCTGGGCACATCACCCTCCATGTGCCTTCAAATAACATTGGCATTTTATGAAATGATACAGACTGTGTGCTGAAAATTAAATACCATTTTTCTAGATTTTGCAAAATTCTAGATATTCTTGATATATCTGGAAAAGCTTATATTTCTTCTCCGTTCCATTCTCTAACCTGTCCCTGTCTCACCTCCCGTGTATATAATCCCCATCTCAAGCATATACTGAGTTAGTCTTTGGGAAACCTAGCACTGCACAGTAGGCACAATACTGGTAACAACACTTGTTCAGTTGTCACTTTTTTTTTTTTCTTTATCAGAGAAGCAGTTTTGTGTTTAAGACGCTAGGTAGTGATGGAAAAGACATTAGTGTAATTTGTTACCTTGGTAACTGGAGATGGATGTCACCTCCTTTTGTGTGGTATATGCTGTGGCCTTTATGTCTCTTCCCCTAATTAACATCCTGTGAGAAATGAAGAAGTAAATCACCAGAACAACTGGACCACTGCAGTATTAAGTGCTAGAACATTCTAAATTGCAGTAACAATCATGATAATGAGTCCGAGTAGTCTGTGTCTATCTTTTAATTGCTTCTTAACTCTTCTAAGTGGGAATGGCAAAGTTATTATGATGTAGAAACTAGGGGGTGATTTATTTCTTACTTAAATTGGGCTTTGTGAAGAAACTTTTTTTTTTTAGTCTATTGGGAACTGTGAGAGTTCCTTTGAAGAACAACTTGGGCAGATTATTTTAAATATAGTTTAATACTACTAATATGTAGCACCCAAAATCTGGCTTTGCCTTAGGGTCGGGGCATTGTCATGCATAAAGCATTACGATCTAAAACCCAGTGCCCTAGTTGAGTCTTGTTCTTTCACATTTTGCTACTTATTTATGGATTCAAATTCATAGGTGAATTTGTTTACTTGAAACAAGGAGGTCTCGTTATTGGACACTAAAGGAGCTTATTATAGGATGATTAGTCTTATAAGCTGGCTTTCTCATTTGGACCTAGAGGCCACATGTTCAGATTCAACTTATAGTTCTTGAGTGTGAACCATGTAACCATCCACTATTTGTTACTGATGATTTCATATACAGTATGTTAGCTCAGTAAGTCCATATAAAATGCTCTACAGCCCCTTCATTCATGAGGGTGAGCCCAAGAACAGTATCTGTACAACTGGACCCCATTACCCTTCCACCTGCCCCATTATTGTTGTTTGGATCATTAGTGGTCTTCTGACAAAGGGTGGACCAATGAGATTCCCTTTCCTAGGATCTGGGAATTGGATCAAAAATTTCAGTGTATTTTGGCCCAATGCCTGAATAGAAAGGTGTAAACACGGAGAAGCTATGGTTATTTCTCTTTGTTCTGTGAACCAGTGGGCCAAGAAAGCCAGTCTGTATAGAGGAGACTGGTACAAACACCAGAAAGGAGCAGAAAGAAGTGAGGGAACTTGGCCCAGGAACCTGATGGCTTGATTGTGGTACCAGGCCTTTCCTGAGGCCTGGCTTCCTTCGGTCCTTTGCATTCCATCAAGCACTTCCATATCTTAGGATAAATTTCATCACTTCTAAAAGAATAACTAACAAAGTGGAAGTTTTTGTCCCTCTTTCACATGTGAAGAAAACTGAGGTTCAGGGAAGCCAATCTTACTGCAGATGTTGACGACAGCATCTGATCTCTTGGTCAGGACTTCAGCTACCCAGGCAAATTAGAATAAAAAACAAAAGGGCATTACTTTCGACTTACTACTTGGCATTCCAAGGTGTGACTCTGCCTCTAAGCATGACTAGAGTCAAGGATTTGACCAGAATCATTGGATCAAAGTTCATTCTTCCTTATCAGCTCTTGGCTCTGTTTGTTTCTATAAGGTTTTATTCTCAGAAGAGTAATCTCTGTGTTGGGGGCAAGATGGCCATTGGCAGCCCAAAGCAGGAACATTGTATAACTTGTAGTCCTTGACCAAAAGTGCAGGAATCTCTTCCAACATTCACAGCATTGCCTGACAAAGGACTCTGATTGGCCAGCCTGGGTCACATGCTGGAGTGTGGCTGACAGGGCCGCCTTTTTTGACAGCCACCCCCGCCCCCCCTTGATTGACATCTTCCCCTGTATGGGAGTGTTGGGGTTCCATTACCAAACAAGGGAGAAGAGATGCTGAGCAGACTGAACCAATATTATTCACGAATATTTGCTGTTTTTTTCTTGAGTGGAAATAACTGATGATGCTCATGTGTGACAGACTCCCATATGCAATTTTTCTCTTCCAGCTGTTAGTCACGTACTCTCCCTCCCACTCAAGAAAATCAATCTGGATACAGATGATTAGGTATGAGCTTATTATTCAGATAACCTTAAATCTACTCTAATGAATTAGAAAAATATAGTCCTTTGCAAATGTGAATACTTCCACGGTTAGCAGTAACAAGTGTGACACATCTCACAATTGCTTGGGGCACAAATGCTGGGGTGAAAACCCCTACTCTTGGATGGATGTTGTGAGGATAATTGTATCAACACCTTTTTGGGTACAAGCATGCCTATATAAAGCACATCTGTGTGACTCCTAACAGCCAGGCACTGTTGTAGGCACTGGGGTTCCAGCTATGAAGACAGCAAAAGTGTCTGTCTTATATGAAGCTCAAATTCTAATGGGAGAAGATTGGCATAAATTTATGAACAAAAGAATTCAGATATTGAGTACAACAAAGAAAATACAACAGGGTATTGGGCCCGGTGTCCAGTATGGTAGCCACTAGCCATGTGTGGTTATTTAAATTTAAATTTATTAAAATGAAATCAAATTAAAACGTCAGTCACTCTAGTGACATTTCATGTGCTCAGTAACCACGAGTGGCTGGTGGCTACTGCATTAGACAGTGCAGACATAGAAGATGATTATTATTGCACAAAGTTATACTGGGCTTGCCAGTGACTGAGAAGGATATATCTGGGGGTGTTTAGAGCAGGCCTTGTGGCAAAGGTGGTGTTTATGCTCAGACCTAAAGCCACCATGTAAAGTTCTTGAGGAATAACATTCCAGGCAGAGAGAACAGTAAATACAAAGACCCTGAGATGGAAGTGAGCTTGGCCCGTGTGAAGATCCAAAGATGGCCCGTGTGTCTGATTGAGTTCGAGAGGCAAGAAAGAACTAGATCAGGTATGGCCTTGGGGTTTATTGTATGCCAATGAGAAGCCATTGTCTAAGCAGGGTAGTGACAGCTTTATTTAATTTACGAATAATCATTTCAGCTGCATGTGGGGATGTTGGGTGGCAAGGTTAGAAGTAGCACTTAGAAGGCCTTCAAAAATCATTTGATTAATGAAAGACTGATGGAAGGCCCAGGCAGGCTGGAGTGCCCATGTGACTGGGGACTACAGAGGGGTTCCCAGCTGCCTTGAGAGGTCCCCTATCCTAGTGGTAGACTGAGCAGTCAACCAGATAAGCCACAGTGGAGCCTGGACCCTCAGACCCTTCTCTCTGGGCCACAGCTTGGCTCTGAAAAAGCCAAGCTCACTATTGGCTGCCCTCAGCCCCTCTGAGTTCCCACCATGTCTTGGGAACTAGTGCCAGGCACTGCTGCAGTGAGATATCTTTCCCTTCATATTCCTTCATTTATCTTTATTGAATACCTGTTCTGTGCTAGGTATTGTATTAGGTGCTGGGATTAAATTGGCACAAGAAGAAACAGCTATGATCCCTGAAAACATATGTCACACTGTAGAGTGGAGGCCGTGTCAATCAAATAATCAGATAAGTGTGTGATGACCCCTGCAATTAAGTGCTCCGCACCAGAGTCCTATGAGACTTCAAGAGCGCCTGATAGGGATGTCCCCAGTCCAGAAAGTCAGGGGTGGCTGCCCTGAGGATGTGATAATTGGGCTGGATTTAAGGAGGAATGAGGATTCTGTAGGTGACAGCTGGAGAAAGTGTTCTGGTGGGAGGGAGCAGCGTGGGCGGAGGTCACAAGGACTGAGGATCAAGGAGCAGTGGAGGGAATAACAGAGACCAGTGAGGCTGGGTGGAGGGAATGGAGGTGACACGGTGCTAGGTAGGGGGTGGGCAAAGGGGGTGCTGAGGAAGCCCCCACTGGTGAGTGGGAGATGATGGTATTCTTGCTTTGTCTTTTGAAACGTTTCCCTCTGCCATCTGTATGCCAGTTAGCTCCACCTCAGTAGTGACTGTCTTTCTTCCCTCCCTTCCTTCCTTCCTTCCTTCCTTCCTTCCTTCCTTCCTTCTTTCTTTCTTTCTTTCTTTCTTTTCTTTCTTTCTTTCTTTCTTTCTTTCTTTCTTTCTTTCTTTCTTTCTTTCTTTCTTTCTTTCTTTCTT
>NW_006771890.1:1364119-1366875 GCF_000442215.2 Lipotes vexillifer
CTTTCCCTTATCTATTTATTCCTCATGATGACTCCACTGTTATGGGGGTGGTTGTGATCCCATTTTATGGATTTGAATCCAGCATGCTGGAGTTAAACACTCCACTCCACAGCTCTTAAAATGAAATGCCAGTGGCTAGCTAGCATTGCAGTGAGCTGCAGTCTGAGGCCTACATAAGTAGCTTGTTAAGGAGGCCTTTAATACTCTTACTTGAGTATTCTCAGAGGCCAGAGATGCCAGATGGCTGGGAGAGGGATATTCATTATCTGTTTTTTTAAAGGAACTGTGACACTTGGGGAATTATAAATGAGTTAATGTAACATTAATACCTAGAAATATTCTGGAACAGATCATTAAAAAATCAATTTTCACATATGAGGGGAAAATGCGATTACTAAGTAGTAACCGGATAGCACTAGACCTTTGGAGAGGGACATGGATGAGTAGCAATCTATGTCACTTCCCCACAGGATACACATGCATAGGGAGTTTGGTATTGCTTGGCTCATTTGGAACTAATATTCCTATTAATTTTATTTTTTAATCTAAGTTGTAAAAAGCTGGCCATCATCCAAGAGCAGGGAAGGAGAAAAAAAAAGGACAAGAGGAAAGAACAAGAACATATTAAGAGACTGCTCTGGGCACTATGCCCATTGCTTTTGTACATTTACCCCATTCAGTTCTCCAAAAGACCTAGAAAGGTAGGTATCTCCATCCCCTTTTCACAGAGAAAGAAACTGAGTCACAGAGACATGAGGGTGCCATTAGGAAGCAAGCATAGTTTCCACCCTTGGCATCGGGCTCCAAAACCCCTCCTTTTGTTGCCATACTGACTGTTTTTTTGCTTCATGAATGGAATCCTGTTCAGGGTGAAACCCAGGCAGAGGGAGGCACCGTGATGGAAATCAGGAGGCCCACCCAGATTCCTCCCTTGGCTTGGAACTAACTTCTGGGCAAGGAGTGGGAAGACTCTTCCCAGCTGGTGGTGAAACATGAAAATGTCTCCCTAAGTGGTACAGACAAGGAGTCATGTATCCATTCATTTGTCCCATCACCTGACAAAGACCTCCAGGCACTGTGCTTGGTGCCAGGGATGTGGAGGTGAGAAAGGTATGGTGTCTCTGGGATGGACCAATGCTCCTGAAATCCAGGGACACGTGGGTGCCTTCTTGTCTTAGAGGGCTCACCATCCAAAACAAACGCTCTAAGGGTTTCCAGGGGAATGAATACCATGATGAAAAGGGCCAAAAACCCACTGATTTCCTGAGGGGAGAGGAGATCAGAGGAAGCAGGGTAACAGGGAAGGAGAAAGGCTTCTGGGAGATGGGAGAGCCCTGGGCCTTGCAGCTGGGATTGAGCCCTTAACCTGCCCTATATTGAGTTCCTACCTGTGCTGGACACTGTGAGGGGAGCTTAACATGCAGCAGTGAAGAGTTCATAGTTGCTTCACTTTATAGGTGAGGAAATTGAGGCCCAAAAAGGTCAGGAAGAGAAATATGGGTGATAATTGGTCCAAAGGACTGGGTTGGTAGAGATTGAAGCCAGTAATAGAGCCAGGTGGGGATGTTCTTAAGGACAAGGACCCACTTAGGCTGGAGGCACGTGCCCACATGGGGTCTGGGATGCTGAAGGCAAGTCTTTCTGAGAGGTTCCTGGAGGTCCTTCACCATCAGGATATGATGAGTGTACTGGTTAGGACTCAGTGGTCGCCAGTGACAGAAACCTACTTGGGCCAATAGCAGAGTTTGTTGTAAAGACTGAGGGAATGACTGTCTCAGGCAATCCCAGGGCACTGGTCTAGACTGCCTGGAAGGGATGGAGACTGGGGCAAAGTAGAAACAAGCTTGTTGTTCAAATAGTAGCAAGAGGGCATTGAGGCTGGAGTAAAGTGAGAGGCTGGTCAGTGGAGGAGACCAACTGGGTAAGGTGGGGCACAGCCGGACCACAGAGTCTTTCAAAGCCTGGGAAGGGTTTATTCTGAGGGTGGCAGGAAACCACTGGGGAATGACACAGTCCATTTCATGTTTCTAAACTATCACTCTGGCTGCTGCCTGGGTAGATGGCAGGGGATGAGGAGACGGCCTGAGCCCAATGGCAGGCCACAGTCCACTGATAGGGGACAGTCACTGTGATGGTCAATTTTATGTGTCAGCTTGATGACACCATGGTGCCCAGTTGTTTCGTCAAACACCAGTTTTGATGTAGCCATGTAAAGGTATTTTTTAGATGTGATTAACATTTGCAAGCAGTAGACTTTGAGTAAACTAGATCATTCTCCATAATGAGGGGATGCCTCATCCAATCAGCTGAAGGCTTTACGAGCAAAGACAGATTCCCTAAGGAAGAAGCAATTCTGTCTTGAGTTTGTAGCATGAAAACCTTGCCTGAGTTACCAACCTGCCTGGCCTGCCTTGTGGAATTGGACTCAAGACTGCCGTGTTATCTTTTACCTGAATTTTCAGTCTGCCAGCTTATCCTACAGATTTTTTTTTTTTTTTTCGGTACGCGGGCCTCTCACTGTTGTGGCCTCTCTCGTTGCGGAGCACAGGCTCGACGCGCAGGCTCAGCTGCCATGGCTCACGGGCCCAGCCGCTCCGCGGCATTTGGGATCTTCCTGGACCGGGGCACGAACCCGTGTCCCCTGCATCGGCAGGCGGACTCTCAAACACTGTGCCACCAGGGAAGCCCACCCTACAGATTTTGACTTTAGCAGTCCCTGAAATCAAATGAGCCAGTTCCTCTAATCAATAATCAAT
>NW_006771890.1:1366894-1367946 GCF_000442215.2 Lipotes vexillifer
TCTTTCCCTGCCTCCCTGTTCTGTTTCTCTGGAGAACCCTGACGAATCTAGTTACTTACTGAATGGGTGCTCAGTAAGTGTCTTTGTGTTCTGGGTCCAACCCTTGGGCTATATTTTCCAAGTCAGAGTTGTCTTGGGTTCCGTGGGGAGTAAGTGAGCAGAGAAGCACAGGCCCACCTCCTGGGGAGTTCACAGTTGGTTGGTTCCACCGCGCACACACACACAGGAAACAATTAGATAACTTTACAGGCAGGATTTCATTAAAGCCAAAATGTGTGGAGCAGTTACTTTCCACCCATGAAGCAGGCCCTCTGTGGTGGTGCCTTGCAGTTCTGTTCTGCAGCTTACCCGGCAGGAAGGGGAAGCAGAAGTTGCCCTTGGAAATAGTGCCTCTGGCCTGGGCTGCTCATTGGAATAACTGGGGGAGGCTGAAAAAATACTACCTTGGGATTCGGATTTAATTGTTCTGAGGTTTGGCTTGGGCATCTGGATATTGAAAAGCTCTGAAGCCTGAGTTGAGAAGTACTGCCTGAAGACATTGTGATTAGGTGCCTCTCACCTGTAAAGAGTTAAAGAGAGAATTAGGACAGGATTCAGGAAACAAAGGTCTGCAGGCATTTTCTGCTAGCTCCCTGTTTTTGTAAATAAAGTTTTATTAGAACACAGCCACACCCATTTTTTTATGTTTTGGCTACTTTTGCTAAAACAGCAGAATTGAATGTTGCGAAAGAAAGTGTCTCACCTGCAGAACCTAAAATATTTACTATCTGGCTCTTTACAGAAACAGTTTGCCAACTGCTAAACCAGGCAGTAATGCGTTTTCAAGGATGTGGATGGTGTGGGAGAGGCTGAGCCACCATTAAAAGGAAAGCATAGGGCTTCCCTGGTGGCGCAGTGGTTGAGAGTCTGCCTGCCAATGCAGGGGACATGGGTTCGTGCCCCGGACATGGGTTCGTGCCCCGCGGAGCGGCTGGGCCCGTGAGCCATGGCTGCTGAGCCTGCGCGTCCAGAGCCTGTGCTCCGCAACAGGAGAGGCCACAACAGTGAGAGGC
>NW_006771890.1:1371079-1432728 GCF_000442215.2 Lipotes vexillifer
ATGGTTGTTAGTATTTGCCTTATGTATTGAGGTGCTCCTATGTTGGGGGCATAAGTATTTACAATTGTTATATCTTCTTCTTGGATCGATCCCTTAATCATTATGTAGTGTCCTTCTTTGTCTCTTCTGATAGTCCTTATTTTAAAGTCTATTTTGTCTGATATGAGAATTGCTACTCCAGCTTTCTTTTGGTTTCCATTTGCATGGAATATCTTTTTCCATCCCCTTACTTTCAGTCTGTATGTGTCTCTAGGTCTGAAGTGGGTCTCTTGTAGACAGCATATATATGGGTCTTGTTTTTGTATCCATTCAGCCAATCTGTGTCTTTTGGTGGGAGCATTTAGTCCATTTACATTTAAGGTAATTATCGATATGTATGTTCCTATTCCCATTTTCTAAATTGTTTTGGGTTCGTTATTATAGGACTTTTCCTTCTCTTGTGTTTTTGTCTAGAGCAGTTCCTTTAGCATTTGTTGTAAAGCTGGTTTGGTGGTGCTGAACTCTCTCAGCTTTTGCTTGTCTGTAAAGGTTTTAATTTCTCCATCAAATCTGAATGAGATCCTTGCTGGGTAGAGTAATCTTGGTTGCAGGTTTTTCTCCTTCATCACTTTCAGTATGTCCTGCCACTCCCTTCTGGCTTGTAGAGTTTCTGCTGAGAGATCAGCTGTTAACCTTATGGGGATTCCCTTGTGTGTTATTTGTTGTTTTTCCCTTGCTGCTTTTAATATGCTTTCTTTGTATTTAGTTTTTGACAGTTTGATTAATATGTGTCTTGGCGTATTTCTCCTTGAATTTATCCTGTATGGGACTCTCTGTGCTTCCTGGACTTGATTAACGATTTCCTTTCCCATATTAGGGAAGTTTTCAACTATAATCTCTTCAAATATTTTCTCAGTCCCTTTCTTTTTCTCTTCTTCTTCTGGAACCCCTATAATTCGAATGTTGGTGCGTTTAATGTTGTCCCAGAGGTCTCTGAGACTGTCCTCAGTTCTTTTCATTCTTTTTTCTTTATTCTGCTCTGCAGTAGTTATTTCCACTATTTTATCTTCCAGGTCACTTATCCGTTCTTCTGCCTCATTTATTCTGCTATTGATCCCATCTAGAGTATTTTTCATTTCATTTATTGTGTTGTTCATCATTGTCTGTTTCATCTTTATTTCTTCTAGGTCCTTGTTAACTGCTTCAGAAGCCTTCTTAACACATATAGGCAGTCACACCAATCAGTTAGAGAGGGAACACAGACTGAAGCCTTTTTGTCATCTCTTGATGTTTCCTGTTGAATTTGAAGCTTTACCCTACTTGGTGATAGGAGTCTTAGCTGAGTCAATGAGAAGACCTGAGCAGTTGGATTCTACAGTTGGTGGAGGGGTGGAGCAATGAATTCTTTTCCTTGATGGCATCCCAATCAAAACTGAAGACTGGGACTTCCCTGGTGGTACAGTGGTTAAGAATCTGCCTGCCAATGCAGGGGACAGGGTTCGAGCCCCTGGTCCAGGAAGATCCCACATGCCATGGAGCAGCTAAGCCCGTGTGCCACAACTACTGAGCCTGTGCTCTAGAGCCTGTGAGCCACAACTACTGAGCCTACACGCCACAACTACTGAAGCCCATGCTCTGCAACAAGAGAAGCCACCTCAAAGAGAAGCCTGTGCACCGCAACAAAGAGTAGCCCCCGCTCGCCGCAACTAGAGAAAGCCTGTGCGCAGCAACGAAGACCCAATGCAGCCAAAGAAAGAAAGAAAGAAATAACTGAAGACTGACATGTTCTGTGACAGTGGTGTTGAAGGAGAGGGAGTCCATGGCAGGGGGATGCCCAGGTGCCTCTTGGGGGAGCTGCAGGGTCGTGGAGGTATCACAGAGCTCCTGCCTTGTATTCTTCATCTTAAGGTGATTAGCACAGACCAGAAATTCCAGCAGCTTCTGGAGTCATCTTTACCCCATACTCTGGACACAGTCTTCTGTCTAGATTTGTGACAGAGGCCATAAAGCAGTATGACCTTCGTCTCCTATAGCTTCCCTTCTCCAGGCCATAGGAGACACTGCTTACAGCATGATCTTCCTAACCTGCTGAGAACTTTCCCTGCTGCCATAGGACCTTGAAGAGTTGACTCTGAATACAGGTCTGTGGAAATTCAGCTCAGGTGATAGACCTGGTAACCATAAGGATTTGGACTTTGGTCCTTTCATCAGTTAGGCAACCAATACATGCCAGGGGCTGGAGATACAACAGTGAGTAAAGAGAGACACAATTCTTGTAGTGTCAGAACTAGTCTCATGGGGGAGTTGCATTGATAAAGCAATCACGTGAGTATTTGTCACGTGGCCCCTACGGTAAATGCTGAGAAGGACAACTGCATGATCAGCTATATTTGAGGAAGGCTGTGTATAACACCCCTCCCCCAAGACATTCAAAGTGCACATAGAGTACTCTCTAAATGAATTAAAGGCCTTGAGAATTCCTGAAATGAAAAATCTCTTTGCCTTTTCTAAAACCCCAGCTTTTTCCCCAAACTTAGTTCACCATGACACACATTCAGAAAAATTATTCCTTATCAGTATTCCATGGAATGGCTTTCTCTTACACAGATCATATACTTTGGAAATGCTGCTTTGGGACGCTGCAGAGAAGTGCTGCACCCAGGGGTACACAAAATGAGCCACTGGAATGCCCAAGAAGAATACATTGCTTTTATTTCTATTCACTGTAATTTCTATTATAATTTTTATAGTATAATGTGCACATGTTAGTATAATAGTTGGTAGGTAGTACACATGAGTTATAAATATGTAGGGAGCTGCTACTCAAAAACCTTTTTTAAGAGACTTTATTTTTTTTTAGAGCAGTTTTAGGTTTACAACAAAATTCAGAGGAAGATACAGAGTTTTTCCATATGCTTCTACACATGCATAGCCTCCCACATTATCAACATCACTCACCAGAATGGTACTTTTTTTTATATCAAGGATGAACCTACATTGACACATAATCACCCAAAGTCCGTAATTTACCTTAGGGTTCACTCTTGGTGTTTTATATTCTGTGGGTTTGGACAAATGTATAATGACAAGTATTCATCATTATAATCAATATCATTATCAATAATATACAGACTATTTTCATGGTTCTAAAAAAATAAAACCTCTCTGCTCTGCCAATTTATTCCTCTCCCCACCACCCCTGGCAAACACTGATCTTTTTATTGTCTCCACGGTTTTGCCTTTTCCAGAGTGTCATATAGTTGGAATCATACAGTAGCCTTCTCAGATTGGCTTCTTTCACTTAGTAATATGCATTTAGGTTCCTCCATGTCTTTTCATGGCTTGATAGATAATTTTTTTTTTTTAGCACTGAGTAATATTCCATTGTCTGTCTCTACCACAGTTTATTTACACATTCACCTATTGAAGGACATCTTGGTTGCTTCTAAGTTTTGGCAGTTATGAATAAAGCTGCTATAAACATCTGTTTTCAGGTTTTTATATGGACATAAGTTTTCAACTCTAAATGCCAAGGAGTATGATTGCTGGATTGTATGGTAAAAGTATGTTTATAAAAAACCGCCAAACTGTCTTCCAAAGTGACTGTACCATTTTGCTTACCCACCAGCAATAAATGAGAATTCCTATTCCTCTAAGTCTTTGCCAGCATTTGGTGTTGTCAGTGTTCCAGATTTCAGCCATTCTAATCAGTGGTATTTCATTGTTGTTTTAATTTGCATTTCTGTAATGACATATAATGTGGAGCATCTTTTCTTATGCTTGCCATCTGTATAACTTCTTTGGTGACATGTCTGTTCAGGTCTTTTTAGCCCATTGTTTAATCAAGTTGTTATTTTTCTTGTTAAGTTTTAAGAGTTCTTTGTATATTCTGGATCACAGTCCTTTACCACATGTGTCTTTTACAAATGGTTCCTCCCAGTCTGTGGCTTCTCTTCTAATTCTCTTGGTATTATCTTTCACAGAGCAGAAGTTTTTAATTTTAATGAAACCCAGTTTATCAGTTATTTCTTTCATGAATCATGTCTTTGGTGTTGTATCTGAAAAGGCATCATCATACCCAAGGTCATCTAAGTTTTCTCTCGTGTTATTTTCTAGGAGTTTTATAGTTTTGCATTCTATATTTAGGTCTATGATCCATTTTGAGTTAAATTTGAAGGGTAGAAGGTTTTTGTTTAGATTCAGTTTTTTGCATGTGGATGTCCAGTTGTTCCAGCACCATTTGTTAAAGAGACTATCTGCTCCTTTGTCCAAGATAAGTTGACTGTATCAATATTTATGGGAGTGTCTATTTCTGGGCTCTCTATTCTGTTCCACTGATCTGTTTATTCTTTCACCAGTACAGCACTGTCATTATTGCTGTAGCTTTACAGGTAGTCTTGAAGTCCTCCAACTTTGTTTTTCTTGTTTAGTATTGTGTTCAAATACTTCTTAATGAAAGTAATGCTTGATTCCTTCCAGCCAGAGGATTTTTTTTTATTTCTGTATCTTGAAAATCTCATAACACCCTCCTGCAGGGGTTGACAGAGCTACAGTCCACAGGCCAGATCCTTTTTGTAATTTTGTAAATCTTTGGTAAATAAAGTTTGACTGGAGCACAGCCAGGCCCATTATTTTATGTACTGTCTGGCCACTGTTGTGCTACAACAGTAGTGTAGAGGAGTTGTGACAAAGACTCTCTAACATGCAAAGCCTAAAATATGACTGTCTGACCCTTCACAGAAAACATGTTCCTACCCCTGCCCCACTGAGTCACTTTTAGACACTTACTCATTGGACTACTTGATCCTGAGTTGGTGCCAAGCCAGGTTTGGGGAAACGGCACACCTACCATTTTGTTCCTGGTGTTTTCTTTGCCACATTTCCTCCCTTGGATTAGTTTCCTTTGTGCCCCATCACACTTGGTAGGTGATCAGATACACTCAAAAAAGAACTAATTTACTCCCACCTCCTGGGTGACAGGGACTCAGAAATACTGAGGTGACTCAGACTTAACACATCTCTTCCTCTCTCCTATGGACAAAGCTACTGAGCCTCATAATTACAGCAATGAATTCCAAGGACCGAGAAGTGATTCTTCTTGTTTGCACTGAGTCAGCCTTTTCAAAATCAATGCAGAATGGACAAATGGATTTAGGGAGGAGCAGAACACACAGTTGTCTGCGGTGAAGGATGGGCACCATTGAGCAAAATCCTGCTTATGTTTTCATCCTTCCTTCAGTTGCATTCTGGGTTGTGCAGGTTATTCAATTAAATGGCAGTTTTGAAACTGTCTCTGGAGAGCCTATGAGTGAAACATAATGGCACTGGCCTTAACCAAGCAGGCTGGGCTTTTTTGTTAATTTATATGTTTTCATTTCTCTTAAATAAATACCTAGGAGTAGAATTTGCTGGATCATATGGTAGATACGTGTGTAACTTTACAAGAAGCTGTGAATGGTTTTCCGAAGGGATTGAAAGGTTTTATATTTCCACGAGCAATGTACGGGATTTCTGGTTATTCCACATCCTTGCCAACATTTAGTATTTTCAGAAAATTTAGTATTAGCTAGTGAGTATAAAATTGCATTTTGGAGCAATGATGGAGTTTTATTTTGCCCTTCTCTGATTAATGATATTGACCACTTTTTGGTTTGTATATTGGCCATTTGTATACTTCCTTTGTAAGGTGTCTGTTCAAATCTTTTGCCTATATTTTAATTGGTGTTTTAAGTTGTGTTACAGAAGTTCATTACATGTTCTGATACAAGTTATTTGTCAGATGTATGTATTATGAATACTTTTTCCTCAATGATGGCTTTACTATTTGTTTTATTAATAGTGAATTTGATGATCAGAAGTTTTCAGTTTTCATAAAGTTCAAATTATCAGTTTTAAAAATTGTAAGTGCTTTCTATAACCTAAGAAATCATTGCTTACCTGAAGGCAGCAGAAGTTATTAATCATTTTTTGTTTTTGTTTTTTTAAATATTATAGATTTAGCTTTTTCATTTAAGTCTTTCAGCCCTCTTGAATGAATATGTGTATGTTGTGAATTAGGGGTTGAGGATGTTGTTTTCATATGGTTAGTCATATGTTCCACCACAATTGGTTGAAAATACTTTCCCCATTGAATTATCTAAGCACCTTTATTGAAAATCGGTTGACTGTATCTGTGCGGCTTTATTTCTGGACTCTATTCAGTTCCGTTGACCTGTTTGTCTGCTTTAATGCCAATACCACACCATTTTGATTAACTAAGTTTAGAGTAAGACTTAAATTCAGGAAATGTGAGTCATTGGACCTTTTCCTTCTTTTTAAAAATTGTTTTTGATATTCTAGATCCTTTTCATTTCTCTATAAAATTACAATTAACTCAGCAGTTCCTACAAACAGCCTGTTGAGATTTTGATTGAGATTTCTTTGGAGTTTTAGATCAATTTGGGAAGAATTAACATGTTAATACTGAGTTTTCCAATCCTTAAGCACAAGGTATATCTCTCTATTTATTTAAGGCTTCTTTAATTTCTCCCAGAAATATTTTGTAGTTTTCAGCATACAGGTATCACACATGTTTTTAAAAATTCATACCTAAGTATGTCAAGCTTTTTATGCTATTGTAAATGCTATCGTTCTTCTAGTTGTTCTTTGTTAGTACAACGAAATATAATTGATTTTGGTGTATTGATCTTATATCCTGTGACCTTGCTAAACTCAATAGTTACAGTAGATTATGTGCATTCTTTAGGGTTTTCTACATAGAAAGTCATGTTGTCTGCAGAAAAAGATAGCTTTTTCCCTTTCCAATATGTATGGCATTCATTCACTCATTTACTCATTCATTCATGCAATTTACTGCATTTGCCAGAACCACCTGTACAACATTGAATTGAAGTGATAAGACATAATTGCCTCGTTACTGATCTTAGGAGAAAAATATTCAGTGTTTTGTCATGAATATAATGTTAGCTGTAGGTTTTACATAGTTGCTCTTTGTCAGGTTGAGGACTTTTTATCTTATTTTAAATTTCCTGATAGTTTTTATGATGAACAAAAGTTGGATTCTTTCAAATGTGTTTTCTGCATTTATTTGGTCATATGATTTTTTTTTTTTTTTTTTTTTTTTTTTTTTTTTTTTTTCCATGGCTCATGGACCCAGCCGCTCTGCGGCATGTGGGATCTTCCCGGACCGGGGCACGAACCCGCGTCCCCTGCATTGGCAGGTGGACTCCCAACCACTGTGCCACCAGGGAAGCCCGGTCATATGATTTTTTAAAAAAAATTCTGTTAATATGGTGAACCGTGTTGATTGATTTTTCAAATGTTAAACCAACCTTGAATTCCTGGGATAAATACAACTTGGTCATGATGGATTGTCCTTTTAATGATAGGGGATTTGATGTGATATTTTGTTAAGATTTTTGATCTAGATTAATGAGTGATATTAGCATGTAATTTTTCCAGAAAGTGTTCTTGTTTGGGTTTGGTGTCAGTGTTATGCTGCCCTCATAAAATAATTTGGGACGTATTCCTTCCTCTAATTTTTTGTAAGAGTTTATGTAAGATCGTTTGTATTTTTTCCTTATGTATTTGATAGAATTCATTATTTAAGTCATCTGAACCTGGAGTTGTTTGTTTTATCATGGCTATTAATTGTGAATTCAATTTCTCTTGTATACATAGGGCCAGTCATATTTTATATTTCTTTTTGTGTCAATTTTGGTAATTTCAGTTATTCAAGGAATTTGATGTTTAACTCAAATTGTCGAATATTGGTATAAAGTTGTTTATATTATTCTCTTATCTTTTCATTATCTGTCAGCTCTTTAATAATGTTTTCTCTTTCATTCCTGACTCTAGTATCTTGTGCTTTCTTACTTTTTTATTCATCAGTCTAGCTAGGGTTTTATACTTTTGATATCATTGATTTTTTCCCCTGTTATTTGTTTTGTTTTATTGGTTTCTGCTTTTATCTCTATTATTATTGTTATTATTATTATTTTTGACTGCATTTGGTCTTCATTGCTGCACATGGGCTTTCTCTAGTTGTGGCAGGCGGGGGCTACTCTTCATTGTGGTATACAGGCTTCTCATGCGGTAGCTTCTCTTGTGGAGGAGCACGGGCTCTAGGCATGCGGGCTTCAGTAGTTGCAGCACGTGGGCTCAGTAGTTGTGGCTTGGGGGCTCTAGAGTGCAGGCTCAGTAGCTGTGGCACACAGGCTTAGTTGCTCCATGACCTGTAAGATCTTCCCGGACCAGGGATTGAACCTGTGTCCCCTGCATTGCCAAGCAGATTCTTAATCACTGCACCACCAGGGAAGTCCCTATCTTGACTACTTTATTCCTTCTTTTAACATTCAGTTTTATTTGTTCTTGTTTTCTATCTTAAGGTAGTATCTTAGACTATTCATCTTAAAAATTTCTGCTTTTCTATGATAAGCTTTAAAATCTATAAATTTTTCTCTAATTTCTGTTTCAGTTACATCTTACAAATATTTGTTTTTTTATTATCATTTATTTCAAAATATTTTACAACTTTTTCTGTCATTTTCTTCCATGGTACATGTATTATTAAGGAGTGTGTTGTTTAATTTCAAAATCTTTAAGATTCTTCTAGATATCATCTTTTCTTAGATGTTATTGATATTTTTTGTATCATTATCATATATTGAATTCCCACTGTTATGATCTGGAAGAGAATGTGTGCTCTATAGTTGCTAGGTGTGGAATTCCTTAAAGTCAATTAGCTTAAGTTGGTAACTAGTGTTGCTACATGACCAACACCCAGTAAAAATCCTTAGCACTGAGTCCTTTTTTTTTTTTTTTAAATAAATTCATTTTATTTACTTATTTTTGGCTGCACTGGGTCTTCGTTGCTGTGCGTGGGGTTTTTCTAGTTGCGGCAAGTGGTGGCTACTCTTCATTGCAGTGCGTGGGCTTCTCATTGCAGTGGCTTCTCTTGTTGGGTGCAGAGCATGGGCTGTAGGCGCACAGGCTTCAGTAGTTTTGGCTTGCGGGCTCTAGAGCACAGGCTCAGTAGTTGTGGCACACGGGCTTAGTTGCTCTGCGGCATGTGGGATCTTCCCGGACCAGGGCTCGAAGCTGTGTCCACTGTACTAGCAGGCAAATTCTTAACCACTGCACCACCAGGGAAGCTCCAGCACTGAGTCTTTGTTGAGCCTCTCTGGTAGACAACCTTTCAAATGTGTTGTCATCCATTCATTGCTGAAAGAATTCGTACATCTTATGTAATTGTGCTGGGAGAGAAATCTTGGAAGCTCACATCTGGATTCCTCTGGACTTTGCCACATGTGTCTCTTTTCCTTTGATGATTTTGCTTTATATCTTTTCACTGTAATGAATCTTTTCAAAGAACCAACTTTTAGTTTCATTGATTTCCTGATTTCAATTTCATTGATTTCTGTTCAGCAAAAATTTTTAAAAAGTGTTTTTTTCCCCTTCTGCTTACTTTGGATTTAATTTTCTCTTCTTTTTCTAGTTTCCTAAAATAGAAGCTTAGGCGATTAACTTTAGGTCTTTTTTTCTTTTCCAATACATCCATTGAATGCTGTAAATTTCCCTGTAAGCACTGCTTTTGCTGCATCTTGCAAATTTTGACAAGTTATATTTTGATCTTAATTTAGTTTAAAATTTCTCTTGAGACTTATTCTTTGACCCATGTATTATTTAGAAATATGTTGTTTAATCTCCAAATATTTTGGGATTTGTCCAGCTATCTTTCTGTTATTGATTTCTGGTTTAATGTCAATGTGGTCTGAGAGCACATTTTGTATGATTTCTATTCTTTTAAATTTGTTAAGGTGTGTTTTATGGTCCAGAATGTGGTCTGTCATGGTGATTGTTCCATGTGAGCTTGAGAAAAATGTATATTCTGTTGTTTTTGGATGAATTAGTCTATAGTCAATTAGATTCAGTTGCTGTGCTGTTCAGTTCAAACTGTATCCTTACCATTATTCTGCCTGATGGATTTATCAGTTACTGATAGAGGGGTACTGAAGTCTTCAACTTTAGTAACATGTTATCTGTTTTTCCTTGTAGTTCTATCATTTTTTTTCCCTCACATACTTTAATATTCTGTTGTTAGGTGCATACACATTAAAGATTGTTATGTCTTCTTGAAGAATTAACCCCTTTATCATTATGTAATGCCAATCTTTTTTGCTGATAATTTTCCTCGCTTTGAAGTCAGCTTTTTCTGAAATTAATATGGCCACTCTGGCATTCTTTTGATTAATGTTAGCATAGTGTATCTTTTTCTATCCCTTTACTTTTAATCGACCTGTTCTTTATATTTAAGGTGAGTTTCTTGTAGACAGCATATAGTTGGTTCTTCTTTTTTATCCACTGTGACCATCTCTATCTTTTAATCTATTTAGACTGTTCACATTTAAAGTGAGCATTGATATAGTTGGATTAATATGTACCATACTTATAACTGTTTTCTATTCATTGCCCTTGTTTTTTTTTTTTTTTTTGGTCTTCTACTCTTTTTATGCCTTCTCTGGTTTTAATTGAGCATATTACATAACGTAGTATTTTCTCCTTCCTTGGCATTTATACTTCTTTTAAAATTTTTTTTAGTGGTTGTTTTATAGTTTGCAATATACATTTACAACTAATTCACGTCCACCGTCAAATAATCTTGTACCACTTCATGGGTAGTATAACACTGTGCTATTCATTTCACTTATCCATAACTATAACAATCCAATTTGTTGCTATTATTATTTTGATCAAACTATTTATCAGGTCAGTTAAGAATAAGAAAATTAAATATTTTACTTTCATTTATTCCTGTTGTAACACTCTTTTCTGGGTTTCTGACCTGTGTAGTTTTCCCTCCCTTTAATGAAATTTTAACATTTTTTGCAAGGCAGGTCTATTTGCAACAAATTTCTTTAATTTTTGTCTGAAGAAGTCTTTATTTCTTTTTCACTTTTGAAGGATAATTTTTCTAGATTCTAGAATTCTAGGTTGGTAGGTCTTTTCTTCTTCTTTTTTTTTTTTTTTTTTTTTTTGTTTTTTTTGGCGGTACGCGGGCCTCTCACTGTTGCAGCCTCTCCCGTCGCGGAGCACAGGCTCCAGACGCGCAGGCCCAGCAGCCACGGCTCACGGGCCCAGCCGCTCTGCGGCATGTGGGATCTTCCCGGACCGGGGCACGAACCATGTCCCCTGCATCGGCAGGCGGACTTCCAACCACTGCACCACCAGGGAAGCCCGGTAGGTCTTTTCTTTGAACATTAAGTATTTTGTGCTACTCTCTTCTTGCTTGTATGTTTTCTGAACAGAAGTCTGATGTAATCGTTGTCCTTGTTCCTCTGTAGGTAAGGTTTTTTCCTCTTTTTGGCTTCCTTTAAGATTTTCTCTTTGTCTTTAATTTTTGCAGTTTGGATATGACATGCCTAGGTGTAGTTTTTTTTTTTTTTTAATATTCACGTGCTTGATTTTCCCTGGACTTCTTGGATCTGTGGTTTGGTGTTTGTCATTCATTAATTTTGGAAATATTACTTCAAATATTTCTTCTGTTCCCTTTTGTCTTTCTTCTCTGGTATTCCCATTACACTACATATCTGTTATACTTTTTGTAATTGTTCTGTGGTTTTTGAATATTCTATTCCTTTTTTCCCATTAATTTTTTTCTTTGCTTTTCAGTTTGGGAAGTTTCTACTGACATTGCTTCTGGCTCACTGATTATTTCCTCAGCTGTATCCAGGCCGGTGATGACCCATTGGCATTCTTCATTTCTATTATAGTGTTTTTGATTTGTAGCATTTCTTTTTGCTTATTTCTCTTAGAATATTTGTCTCTCTACTTATCTGTCTGCTCTTACCTGTTTTCTACTTTTTCCTTTAGTGCCCTTAGTATATTAATTACAGTTGTTTTAAATTCCTGCTCTGATGATTCCAACCACACCTGCCATCTACCATCTTGCAGTACTGCACAGCAGTTAAGTGCACAGGATCTGGAAATAGACTGTCTGTGTTTTAATTCTGGTTCTGCTTATTGGTGGTGTAATCTTTGACAGCATACATAAATTCTCTCTACCTCAATTTCCTCATTTGTGAAGTTAGAATACTCATAAAACCTACTTTATAGAGTCGTTAGGAGAATTGAATAAGTTAACATATGGAAAGCACTTAGAACAACAAGTATGACTCTCTAATATATTATATATTTACTTAATTTTTGTTGTTTTCCCGTCTCTTCTACTTAAAGGTAGGCTGAATAAAGGCAGGGTCTGTCTTCAAACTTGAAAGAATTAAAATGTTTTGGGGCAGTTTTGTCTATATTCACATGAGGAAGTACTAAGCAGCTTCTTAAATTTATGTTTTTCAAGAGTACTTAATGACATCGGGAAATAGTTATATGGTGCTATCACACCCGTGCAAAAGCAGCCGTAGTCGGTGTGAAAGACTTACAGATTTTGTGACTAGAGCAGGATCCACAAGTGTAGGGGACAGCCCGCCCGCAGCCATACCCAGGTCCTTCTGAGTTCACAGCCTTCTTCCCTAAGCCACATGTCATGTTTTTCGACTTTCTCTTTCAGTATGAATACTTCAATGCCGTGCTGATAAATGAAAGGGACAAAGATGGGAATTTTTTGGAGCTGGGGAAGGAATTCATCTTAGCCCCAAATGACCATTTTAATAATTTGCCTGTGAACATCAGCCTGAGTGACGTTCAAGTGCCAACAAACATGTACAACAAAGGTAAGGCTCACTGCTGCTGCTCCTTTTGGAGGGTAGAGAGGGCAGGACTTGAGGGGCAGGGCTGGCAGGTTTGGGATATCATGCTTTTTTGAAAAACAATTATAAGCTGGGTGTGTCAGGCACCAGCTGGATAGGTGAAGTGTGTGCCTGTTCTGCCTGGATGCTCTGGGCTTGCTGTTTTCATGGCTCCTGTTTGCATCAGGCCCTCTAACTTGTAGTCCAGGGGTTGGCAAACTTTAAAGGGCCAGATAGTAAATATCTTACTTAGGCTTTGTGGGCCACAAAGTCTCTGTTGCAACTACTCAGCTCTGCCGTTCTGGCGCGGAAGCAAGCGTACATAGGTAATATGTAAATCAGCAGATAATATGTAAATTGGCTGGTTCCAAGAAAACATTTAATCTACAAAAACAGATAGCCGCATTGGACCTGCAGGCGCTTGTGTACAGAGCCTTCTCTCTTCTTCCTCCATTCCTTGTGATGGTATCTGAGGGTTGTGGAGTTCCTAGGGTTACCATGGAATCACTTGTGGTGTTAGAGTACAAAGCAGCATGAATCTTAATGAGGCTCCCTGTTTTCAGGCTTGTGTTCCTCAAATCCAGTCTTCTCATGGATTCTAGAGTTATTGATGTTTTAGAAATATCGGGGGCCAGTTTCAGTATCACAGGCAGGAAAGCAGTGGTCATGAGACAGGCTCTGGGCTTGAATCCTGCTCATCCTTTTGCTGGCTCTGTAATCCTAAGCAAGTAACTTTTCCTCCCCGAGCCTCAGTTTCCTTCTTTGTAAAATAGGGATAAGAATACTGCCTCCCTCAGGGGGTTATTGTGAGGATATGAAGTGATGCCTAAGCATGTTCAGCACAACTGTTGCTCGTGGAAACTGCCTAGTGCATCTTAGTTGTCATCATTATTATCGGGAAATAACATGAGTATAAATTGCATTTCTAAATTGTTCTAGGTTACTGTTTAAAGAGCTTGGTCAGTGATTAAAGAGCTTCCAACTCACCACCTCTGCAGTGTTCTTCTCATGCCTGTCCTTTGGGTCTGGATATCTAATGTCTCCCTTTCCTGGTTGACCTATTACCCATCCTTAATGTTCTGTGAGGCAGTACCCCATCCATTAATTATTCTGATGGTTATTGGGCCCCCTGTGGTGAACCAGATGCAGCCCCTTCCTTGAGAGGTTCATAGTGAACTTAGGGTCCAGACAGGTAAAAGAGATCATAGGATACCGTGTGTCACCTGCTGGCCACAGTTACTGAAAGACCGGGGCAATGGGAGCTCCAGGGAAGGGACCTGACCACTTGCTCCTTTGAGCTGCCACATGTTTTTCTTTTCTCTCTCTTGGAGAAAGTGATGTCAGTCCAAGTTGCCCCTAGTGAGCTCTGGATTGGACTGTATCCTGTGACCTAATCTTCACTTTGGACTCTTCCTCAGAAAGCAAATTCCTAAGAACCCAAGCCTTAGAGGGCTGAGCTCAGCTTTGTCCGGTGGAGTTTAGTCCTCCAGGGAGATCCTGCCAGATGAGGAAACCCCCTTTTGTGCAGTGTGGCTGCAAAAAGACCATTCTCTCAGCATTAAATACATTCTCAATGGAAGATGAAAAGTTCAGATTTTACAGAGCAATTCCAGACATAAAACAATTCAGAATGATCTTTTAAAATATGGGAACTGCTTCAAGGTTGCTTGAACCATTAGCCCCATTATAGAGATTTAATTGCACCTTGAGCTTTAAAGGCATAATTGTACCTTTCCATGGTGGCAGCACTAGGGGACCAGCACTGCCATTGATCACACAGACTGCAAGTCTCTCTAGGCAGAATCATAATAGATAGTCAGATTTCTTGAGCCATAGAGGTAGATAATCTTATTTAATGTCACCCTCAGCACCCCTCATGAGGTCTGCCTACCACCCCTACTCAGACACAGTGGTCCCGCAGCCAGGCAGTGGGTCATGGGCTAAAGCTCCCAGGCACTGTGTCTTGTTTCTGCCAGGCAGTGAGTAGCTGCCCAAGGAAGAGAGCAGGGGACTTCAGGAAAATTCTTGTCTCATTCTACCTAATTCAAACCAGCCCCAAATAGTCTTTTTTCTTTTCATGTTGCAGAAATGTATTTCATGTTTAGAGTGCTGTCCAGCTCAGATCTAGTTATTGATGACATGTACTTAAAACACATGCTCAGAGATTGGTCACTAGCTGAGATGTTTCTGGGTTAGAAATCTTGCCCCCAACAAAGGAAACCAGTACAGGGGCCATGCTCCCCTGGCAGCTTGAACTCCCATGGGCACATAGCAGAGTGGTTTGATATGATACTTGCTTAGGAGCTGCTGTGTGCTGTGCTCTTGGGCATAACTTCTAGGCATAGATGAAGCTTGCTGATAAAATCTACCTCTTTTCTGCAATCTGCTTTTCTTTTGCTTCCTAGGCAGGGCCTTGCAACCAGGCTGTTCAGCCAGGTCAGCGCTCACCTCTGTGCTTGAGGTGCCTTTCTTGAAGGTGCTGACAGAAATTGCAGGCTCAGAGTTGGTGACATGAGGGCAAACTGACCTATTGGCCACGAGAATTCAAAGAGACATATGTCTGGAGTCTAGAAATGTGTCTCAGGATCCTCATGGTGCCTGATGTAGCAGCTTCTTCCTGAAACCAGCAGATGTTTGCTGAGCGGCTGCTCTGGCATCCCCGACCAGCGAGTCTTAGCTTCTGTTGAGACATCTTTGGAGACTAGCTGCCCATGCCTTAGAAGCTGTGAACAATCCATTTCCTCTAGGAGTAAAGCATGGGTCAGGATGCTTTTGTGAGACCTGAGGATGGTCTGACAGTGGATTCAGATAAAGCTGAACTCTTTTAAGTAATTTCTAGGCTGAAGTGGTATAAAATTTACACAGGCACATATGTAGGTACACATACCCACCTACACGCACAATGTGTGTGTGTTTGTGTATCTGGGTATGTGTGTGTTTGTATATGTGTGTATGAAAGAAATATGCTCTGCCCTCAACCTACCCCTTCATCCCCACCGCTCACCTCTGTCTACCCAGGTGAGAGCCCTTTCTGTTCACTGAGTCCGCCTTTCTCTTTCCTCCACTGTATCTTGTTGTTCATTTCTGTTATCCCTGCCTCCCTGTTTATTGCTTATCCAAATGCTCATTCTTAAAAAACAGCTCAGTACAACCTCTTCAATTCCTTTACGCTTTTGTTTTGTAAGTGACTCTGGTCCTTTGTTCTGGTATCACTTTGTTCTAGAAGTACACTGCATGCATTCTTTTACTTCTCTGAGGGCAGGGGCTCTGCTGATTCAGCCTGCTTGGTGCCCTCCTTTGCCCCGAGCACCATGCTCTTTACATAACGGGTTTTCTACAGTGGATGAGGTAGGGAATGCCACCTGGGCTGTCATTTTTCCATGGTGCCTGCAAGCAGCAGAAACATACCCTGGTGGACTTAAATGGAAAAGATACTGGCTCCAGATGCGCAGGTTCAGCGGCCATGGCTCACGGGCTCAGCCTTTCCGCGGCATGTGGGATCTTCCCGGACCAGGGCACGAACCCGTGTCCCCTGCATCGGCAGGCGGACTCTCAACCACTGCACCACCAGGGAAGCCCGAAAAGATACTTTTTGAAAGGACATTGGGTGGCTCACAGAGTCTCCCAGAAAGTTAGAGAATAAGGCTTAGAAAATGGTCGTGAGAGAGGGCAGCCAGGGGCCAGAGCCACAGCCAGAGCCAGCCTGGTAAGGACCACCTGCCACCATGGCTGACACCAGCCATGCATCTGTGACTACATGAAATAGCTGTGCCTCATTTTCCTCATTCAGAAACTGGAGATGATAATCCCAGTCACTTTCTCAGGGGGTTTTGGTGAGGATTAAACATTGAGAAGGCCACCCAGTACACAAGCTTAGGCAAGTTTTTCTTTCCTTCCATTCCTCAGCATCCTTAGCTGTCAAATGAGTACGACAGTACTGACCTTATAGGATTATCATGAGCACAGCAAGAATAATGCTCATGTGGGTTGGGGTGCAGTGGCTAGCCCACTGACCTTGTCTCTTGTCACCTGCTGGAGGGGAAATAAGACCCATGTCATGGGGTTGCAGTTAGATAGCACAGGTAGCCTTTCAGAGAGTCTGGTACTCGATGAAGACCAATGCATTCTGTTGTGATTATCACTGTATTAACTTGTTTGATTCTCACAGGCAGTTATGGTTAAGACAGGAAGAACTTGAACTCAGAGGGAGTAACAACAGGTCACAGGTTCCCCAGCTGATAGAGGCAGGATTAGAACCCAGCATTTTCCTTAATTGTGTCCTCTCTGGACCATGCGCCACCCCAGTGCCTGGGCTGCTGGTCTGTGAGCCATAAGGGAAAAGACAATACTTTG
This sequence comes from Lipotes vexillifer, assembly GCF_000442215.2. NCBI lineage: Eukaryota > Metazoa > Chordata > Mammalia > Artiodactyla > Lipotidae > Lipotes > Lipotes vexillifer. Next base: position 1,388,155 of record NW_006771890.1, read on the forward strand.
GCTCCCAAATATTTTTGTTTTAAAGTGGTTGAAATCCAAGAACTGGAAATTGGCCAGAGTTTTACCCTAAACTTCTGCTTCTTTTGTCTCATGTGGTTGCTAAAGAACACAAAAGGGCCGTTTTGGTGATTCTGTGTTGTTTTGGGGGTTTTCCCCTTTCTCCTTATCCCATTTTGCTTCCCCGCCCTCCTCCTCCCCATAACTGTGCTGTAACCATGGTGCTGTCGAGACAGAGGAAAGACATGATAAAAGTGGAAGGAAAAAGGTGATGGCTTAAAAATGTGCCCATAGATAACATTAAACACAAATGATTCTATAGTTTGGCTGGGGGAGAGAGGGGAGGGAAAGAATCCTGTAGCATGTCAGTGTTTTAGACCCTAGCAGAAAAGAGGCAAAAGTAGTAGCTTTATTCTCCAGTAGTTTTAGGCTCTGGATAAAGGAAAATGTGAATTTTAGAAGTTAAGCAGTTTAAACTCTGGTATCATTTTACCACTGTGGCCTCATTTTATTTCCCTCTGCAGCCCCTTGAGGGAGGTTAGGCAATATTCTTATCTCCGTTTTTCAGATGAAGAAACTAAATGTCAGGGAAGCCAAGTCACACAGGTAGGAAGGTCCATGGCAAGTGGACCTGGATTTTCTGATGAGGAGTCCAGCTTACTTGGCTGCCTCTCTGACCATGAGCTCTGAGAGGATGGGTACCTATTCCCGCAAGTGTCTGGGGCTCAGTTACTTCTGGGTCACCTTGGGATCTCGGAACTTTTGCCCAGGCTGAGAACCCCAGCCCTGGGCCCATTCATCACCAGCCTTCTTTCTGAAGCTCCAACTCTTCCTGGGCCCTGCTCCTTGTAGTGAGACCCCAGACCCTTCTCTGGCCGTGCCTCCTCTTCCCTCCGTGATACCCAGTGTCATAACTCCAATGAGGTGAGGTTCCCATGTGAGCTGGGAAGAGGTGCTGACTCATGTAGCGTCTGCATATCAGCCCTGCAAACATCATTGATGTGACTATCTGCTTGGGACAGAAAGTGAGACATAGCAGGGAGGACAAGCAGAATATTATTGCCTCTATAAAGTATTCGCTCATCTATTCGTTCATTCCTTCCTTCCTTCCTTCATTCATTCATCAAATGTTGACTGTGCCAAGCTCTAGAGATACGCCCACAACTAGGAAAGACGTGGGCCCTGCTCCTTGAGCAGAGCGGGAAGACAGATGCTGAACAAGTCATGATCAGGTGACTGGCAGGCAGAGTATGGTGCTAAGGGGCATGTAGCAGGGGGCCGGGCCTGGTCCTGGGGCTCCAAGGAAGCCCTCCCTGAGAGGAGGTAGAGAGGAAGGAGTTAGACGGGAAGGGGGAGTGGTTGGGAGGGAAGCATGTCCAGCAGAAGGACTAAACAGTGAGCAGGTGTCAGAGGGGTAGGGCATGGGGCTGGGATGCTAACAATGAGGGAGTGTGGTGTCCAAGGGGACTTGGGGTGGGGAGGAGTCAGAAAGGTTAGGCTATGGGACCTCCAAGGGCTGGCGAGGTGGTGAGAGGCTGTGAAGGCCATCAGAAGCTCATGGAAACCACAGAGACAGGTAAAATATGGTTGAGAGCTTTGCTGGGAAGAGGTCTTCAGAGGAGCACTAGGCCCAGACACTGAGGAAGAGGGAAGAAGGGAGAGGAGGAGGGGTCCAGGGCCTGGTGCAGAGAAGGCCCAGTGGAGAGGAATGGTGTGTGGCCCAGACTGGATGGTGAAGGTGCAAGCCCTTGGGCATCGGGCCCCAGAGAGTGAGCTCCAGTAAGAACATCAGCTCCACCAGGGCAGGGACCTTCTCTGTGTTCTTCTCTGATGACTTGCCAGCCTCAACATGGTACCTTGCACCTAGTAGGTGCTCAATAAATACTTGTTGCCAGGTGAGCAAATGAATGAAGGGAGCAATTTAGAAAAACTTCTCACTTGGTTCTCATACAGGCGAAGAAAAAACACTGGGAATAGCTCTCAGTCTCGATTCCCTTTCCTCCACCAGTAATGGAGGGCCTGGGAGGGGTTCACTGCTTGGCAGAGGTGGAGTGAGGTGTGAATTGCAGGGCATGACTGAGGCCACCCCTTCATCTTCTAGACATCCCAGGAAGGTGCCCAGTCAGGCCAGCATGGGCTGCAAGCTCTCCTGTGTATGGGGGCCCAGCCCCTGAAGATGAACACAGGTCCAGGAAAGGGGAGACCCATAACCACCACTGTAGAGACTGAGGAACCAACCTGTGTGTGACAATCCAGTAGGTTCTTCTGAAAATCCCAAGAAAGGGGAAGGTCTAGCCTGGCGGACTTGGGTCCCGGACTGCCGTAGGGATGGGCAGGATTGCTCGGTTTGGATTTGTCAGATGTCTCAACCTATTTTTCCAGTGCTGGGTTTGATAAAATGCAAAATGCATTTTGCCAAGCACTTTTCCCCTTAATTACATGTGTATATTTTAAGGGAAATTTAATCCATATGTTTCTGATTCATTTACATGGAAATCATTAAGAGATTGTTTTCTAGGAGCCATTTGATGTGCAAGAAGCTCATGAAACTTTTTAGAAGCTGTGTTTAAAAATTGTTTCTTTCTTTTCCCTTTGCTTGGGGGCATGTGTGTGCGCGCACCTGTGTGAGAGAGAGAGTGAGAGAGAAGGGGGGGTGGAGAAAAGGAAGGTTAGAAAGAAAGAAACTGACTCCAGGATGTCAGAAACAAATATGGACTCTAAATGTTTTTTTTTCTCCTTCGAATTCTGAGCTAAACACTTGGAGTAGGCTAGACTCTTGCTTTTACATCTATTTTCAGCACTAACTGAAGGTGATGGTGCTATGGCCATAAGTTGCAATCTTGAGTAAGGATCAGAGGATCAGGCCTGTACAGACTGCTTCGCTTCTAGCGAAGGACATTCAGAACCCTCCCCATCACATGGCCCTTTGGCACCTGCAGGCCCCCTACGGCCAGATGAATGTTCCCAACCCTGTTTCATCAGTGAGAACACGACAGGACAAGAGTGTTTGGCCAGATGCACAGATGATAGTGCCACTGAAGTGACCCCACAGTTGTTATCCCAAAGTACTCATCATTTTTCTCTTCTAGTTTGGAAATTATACTTTTATGTCCTAGAGTGACTATCTCTGTCTTACAATTCACCATTTGAGTGGCTGAGTTCAAGTTCTTTTGGCAGTTCCTTCACATTTCTGACTGTGCATGTGGGCATAGCACAAACATAGGTCTGTGAAGATGTGTATGTGTGTACACATAGGTTTGGGTCTCTATTATCTCATCAGAGGTGGTGTTAGTGGAAAGAGGATGTCCTGTGGCTTGCTGTGGCCTCTGCTTAGGCTTATGTTTAACCCAGATGTTGAACTTGTTTAATGAATGAGTGAATGAGCTGATTACTCACTGAGAGGCATACTCTGTACTGAGCACCTTAGCTGCAGTATCTCACTTACCACTGCCCAGTGTGTTGCAGGCAGCAGGTAGGGACTGCCATCCTCCACAACCTACTGTGAGAGAATTCCAAACCAACCTCCCACACTCTCTTCTAGTGTCAGGTCTGGCGTGTTAAATGGGGTGAAACTCAAATGCATGACTTCAGGTGCTGGTGGACGGTTTCCTGGAAAGCAAGTGAGAAGGGAGTTCCCACTAAGCCTCTCTGAAACACTTTCCTGCCCCTCTGGTCCCCTTTCACCCTGGTACTGACCTGTACATTCCCCATTGTCCCTGTCCTGAATCATTTCCAGACTCTTTTCAGAACCACTGGGGAGCCTCTGGAGTGTGGCAGGCCTGGACTTGCCTCGAACTTCTGTGAGTGCCAGCTCGGTGGTCTGGGGAAAAACGTTTCATGCTCTGAGTCTCAGTCTCCCCATCTGTAAGGTGTGAAGGGTCATTTTGGGCATTAGCAGAGGTAAGGGTGCGGGCCCGGTGCAGCATCCATACCTTGGGACACTTGACTGGTACACGCTGACTCCTCATGTCAAACTATCTCCAGCTCCTGCTCCTGGGGGCGGGGGCAGGGGTTCTATGTGGCCCTGCCCAATCCCAGCACACAGGTGCCCTTCCCTTCAGCACTGTTTGCAGGATGACATGCAAATCGTCACAAACCGACACCTGCTTCTGCCCTCTTTCACTGGCCTCCCCTTTCCACCTCCTCCAGGTCATGAGACCAGGACTCTGACTCCCTGAATGCCTACCCCTGGGCTCTGCCCTCCCCCCAGCCTGCTCTCCTCTTGCAGAGCTAGGCTTCCCCTTTCCTGACAGCGCAGCTTCCTAGAGCCTGGTCTTGCACTCTGGCCTCAGCCCTCCTCCCCAGAACAGTCACCTGTCCTTCTTTTATGTTCCCATGGTTTGGTGCTTTCCTTTTCACTGGGCTCTCTCCCCCTTGAACTTGGAGGCAGGGGCTGTGTTTTCTTCATCCCATTTGGAACTTAGCAGAAGGGCTGGAATAGAAAAGATCTTCCACAGATGTTTCTTGAACCTGCGTCACTATATGAATACTTTAGTCCTATGCTACTATAGGTCATGACAAACAGATTGCTGGGTTTCTTTTTTCTACTTTTGGTTTGTCAATTCTACTTCTCTGTGCATTTGATTTTTGGGGGGTGGGGTTCCCTTTGAAGACAGTAGTCTTAGATGTATGTCTAATGAGATAATACTACTTTCAGGGTCTTTTAATATGTTTGCATTTTTTATTATCTCTTTTTTCAGAATAATAGAAATCAGGATGGAGGCTTGCGATTGGTAGGAGCTGAATCTAGGCTAGAGGAATTCTAAAAGGAGGGGCCAGGTCAGTAAAGGACAATGCAGGAGCAGAAATGATATACTAACAGTGTTTTCTTTTTTCACCTGGTGTCTCGACATTTGTGAAATGTCACAGTAAATAGTAGAGAGTCAGAGTTCGTAGGTGATTTGTTTTTCTTTTCTTTTCTTTTTTTTGATGACTTAGAGGGAATTGAAGGTCATTCCTATGCTAACATCACACTTAGGTGCTTACTTTCCGATCTGTATTTTGATTGGGAGGGAGGGACCATCTTCAGCACTCTGGAAATGACAGCAGTGAATGTTGCAGCCTGGGCTCATGGTCAGATGTGTTCCAGTGGGGAAAATCGTTAAGAACCACTATCCCTGGACTGACTCAATCAGCCATGCTATGCCACAGGTCCCCAAGAATGAGAAAGAGATTGCTTTGCTGAGGAAATGCAGGTAGGCCCTTCAGGATTTGGGGAAAACAGGGGAGACACACAGAGAGTCCTGCAGTCGGCCCTGGGCTCCTCAGCAGCCCTCCCTGGCATGTGCTGGGTTGGTCAGGGGCTTGTTCAGGGGCGTGGGGTCTGGGTGTGAGTGTGATGTGTGGTGGTTGCCTTGATGCTGACCCTTGCCACCACAAGGGCTCAGGCTATGCTGTTTGCTCATCTGTTAAGTACTCATTATGGTAACACCTATTTCATAGGATTTGTGAGGATTAAATGAAAACAATATATATTAAATCTTTAGCCCTGTGGCTAGTGGGTGGTAAGAGCTTACTAAGAGTGACTTTTGTTAGTACTGTTATAAGAATGATGATAGTGTAAAGCCCACAATGGCATGGCCTATGCCTGGGAGTATCTATGACACTGAACAAATTGACATTCTTTTTCCTCCTGCGCCTTGGAAACCCTTTTATCACTGGAGTTGTACATCAAGAAATTCAATGAACAGAAAACAGTGTGGAGCCAGAGTCGCTTGGGGTTGGGAAGACCATGAGTATCTTCTGCATACGGCCAGTCCCTGATACTTGCGCCCATCTTCCCCCTGCTCATCGTGCTTGGATTGCGGGGGGAGTTGGGGGGGAAGGGGGAAGGGGGCAGCTCTTTGTGTTCATGTCCTTCTGCTCAGCTGCCAAGAACCTTGGTGTCATTGTCAGTTAAATGCCGTAGGGTTTGAGATAACACTCTTTGCTTTCCTTTTGTATGGGACCCGGGGCTCTCAGAAGTCTCTGGGGGCCTCAGCTGTTTCCTGTGCCTCCTCTTGCAGGGGAGAGAGGGAGTAAAGGAAATCTTCCTGTTCACTTCTCACTTTCTTTCCCTTCTTCCCAGCTCCAAGCTTATGGGCTCTTCTGTCCAGAACACACTAGCCATTGTCCTTGGAGACACTCACCTGTGCATTAGTCCACCCGTGTCCCCGTGTCTCAGTTTCCTTCCTCTAGGTAACATTTATGTGGTCTTTATGATGTGCAGGTGCAAGCATGATCTAATATAATACAATTCTACCCACAACTCAGTGAAGTAGAAACAATTATTATTCCCATTTTCCAGATGAGAAAACTGAGGCTTAGAGATTGGTCAGCATGACTCAGCTAGTAAAATGGGCAAGTCAGCATTGCATCCCCAACACTGCCTTCAGCACCTCCTGGATACCCTGCCTCTTTAGACTCTGTCCTACATGCCACTACATCCACCGCCCTGTGGCTGTGCCTACGTGTTCAGTTAGCTGTGTCCTACCTGTTTATGTGCACACTTCACGTGTGAGGCAAATGGAAGACCCTTTTTTTGTCAAATCGTGCTATTTTCTTCCCACCATATGGAAATCTATCATAAATGATAGATTTATAAATTTATAAATTTCATAAATTTCCTCCACCGTCTTATTTTGCATAAACACTCACAGTCTCTTCCCCTGATCAAAATAAATGTTGCAGCAGAAAGTCGTTTTAAAAATGTAAAGCAAATTCTGTATCAGAATGTCAGTATGTCCCAGTGGCTCACGTGTTGAGGATATTTCTGTCAGAGATGAGGCGGTTCCACATTTAATCCTGCAAACCTGCCATACCAAAGTACACATGAGACCAGTGAGTAAGGGAGCAGTGATTCAACATGCAAAAAGGCTCTTTGCTTCACCAGAAATGTCACTGTAGTAGGTTTAGGAGAAGTGAATTCTTCCTCTGTAGGGACTGGCGTGGCGTTTGCAGAGTTGGGTTCTGGGAACACCACTATCATGTATTTATTTTTATTTTTATGTTTTTAATTTATTTTTGGCTGTGTTGGGTCTTCGTTGCTGCACGCAGGCTTTCTCTAGTTGTGGTGAGCGGGGCTACTCTTTGTTGTGGTGCGCCGGCTTCTCACTGCGGTGGCTTCTCTTGTTGCAGAGCACGGACTCTAGGCACATGGGCTTCAGTAGTTGTGGCATGTGGGCTCAGTAGTTGTGGCTCATGGGCTTGGTTGCTCTGCGGCATGTGGGATCTTCCTGGACCAGGGCTCCAACTCGTGTCCCTGGCATTTGCAGGTGGATTCTTAACCACTGTACCACCAGGGAAGGGAAGCTCTTCATGTATTTATTTAATAGATGTTCACAGAGCTCCTCTGGTGTGGCAGACATTAGGCATTAGGGGTGGTGATGAATGAGCAGATGCTGCCTGTGCTCTCGTGACATTTCTAGGCCAGCAGGGAGGCAGATGGGGAGTAATCACACCACTGAGCATTTAATGCAACCAGAAGGAGTGCAATGGAGGGAGCTTTGGTCCAACGAGAGTGTGTCCCAGAGCATCTCAGCCTGGACCAGGGGTGAACCAGGGGTGAGGTACGGCCACGGTCTGAGCACGTTTTCCTGAACAAGATGAGCTTGCCTGACGCTTGAAGGGAGGGTAGGAAATAATTTAGGTAAAGGCTGGGGCAGGGCTGGGAGTATCCCAAGGAGAGATCATGTTGCACAAGATGTCAGTAAGCAGTCCTTGAAAGAATGTTTTGGGATGAAATAAGGGAAGGAGGTGCCATGTAAAGTCTGTCACTCTTGGCAGTCCATTGTGTCCATGAGATATTCAAGGAATTGGAGTTTCTATCAGACAGAAAGACATTTAATTATATGAGGCAGATTTCCCCAAACTTCTTTGATTAGGGTGTCCTTTTATCCTGAAACAACCACTAACATCTCAGAAGGAGTTGGTGTTCCTGGGTCTCAGAGACTCAGAACTGTAGCTCCATGTGTTCAGGTGATAGGTCTCAAGGGTACGCCAATAAGTGACCAAGATGTAGAGGAAAAGATAAGGATGTAGAAGAAAATGCATAGTACAATGCATGAGAGAGAGAGAGAGAGAGAGAGAGAGAGAGAGAGAGTGTGTGTGTGTGTGTGTGTTTGAAGGATATACATAAATGGTTGAATATACTGAACACTTCTAGAGGGATGTATAGGAAATTAAAGTACCTACCTTCCACTTTCTACCCTTCTGTTCAGTTCGAATGTGTTGCTTTTTTAGGAATTAAAAGAACAAAAGAACTTGATTTACAAAAGCTACTCAACTACAAGTAATTTTCAGGTACACATCTATTTGATGAAAGGAAACACATCTCTGTGTACACTGCTAATGGCCTTCCACTTGCTAGTCCTTTCAGCTTGTGGTAGATATGGCTGACAGTGGTTTTGTTGGAGGTAGGAGGACCATGGAGTAAGTCGTTCATGTGCAGACACTGCCTTTGCCGGAGATGGTATTTAGTGTCATCTTGTGTCCCTGTGGTGGCAGCAGTTATTTTCATACAAACGATGTTGGCCTGGTTTCCTTCTAAAGTGATTCCATGATGCTTCAGTCACCCACTGATGGGTATCACATACATGGGGAAGCCCTGCCTCAAATATGAAGAACACTCTGCACTTGGGAAAGAATATCTCAGTGTTTCCAAGAGTCACACTGATAGAAGTGAGGTTTTCTATTCTCCAGCCAAAGGCGGGCAGCTGAGCAGTCTTGCTGTGCTCTCATCGGCACTGTCTCAGGTACCCTGCAAGAGGGCTTTTTATGAAGCAGCTGTTCCTGAGCCTCATTGGACCCTCTGGAGGTGAGCGGTTGTCTGACGGAGGCCCAGGACTAAGGTATCTTGTCCCTTCTGCTCTACCCCCTGTCTCAGGCACCCTCCTCATGCCTGGCCTGCATCTTCTACCTGAAGAGTGTTGGCAGCACAGGTGGGCTGTGAAGATAGGACACCAGTTCTCAGGTGTATCTCTGTTCAGTGCTTACCAGTTCCTCCAAATGTCTGCTTGTGAATCTTGTGACACTCAAAAATTCATGCCTCATATATTTCAGGTAGAGTTCTAGTAAGAACAGTGTGGTTGCCTTATTTTCCAAGATGTCATTCTCTGCACAATGTGGGCAGCTCTATTTTGTTATCTCTAAAGGGCCATCGTCATGCATTCTCTCTCCATTCTGAAGTGGGGGAGTCACTTTTGAACATTGCTGATCTTTTCTCTTTTTCTCCCTCTTACTCCATGGAAGTAGGACAGCCCCTGAGTGGTCTCTGCCTCAACAGCTGCTCCTGCACTGTCTCATACCTATGTTGGTAGATATTTTCCTAGCTCCATACTCAGATAAATGCAACACACTGTGACTTTATCTTTTGGCTGGTGGATTGATCCACATCTTAGAGAGACTGAAGGCATAGAACTCTACATGATGGAACTCAGACTGGAGTTAAAAGTCTTCTGGCCCCAAATCTGTGGTTTTCCCACTAGAGCTTTGAAGCAGAGCCTCTGCAGTTGAGTCCATGTGGGCTTGTCCTCCCTTGGGTCTGCTTTATTCAAAGCCCAGTGATGGGTGCCGGGAAGTTGGACCGTTCTTGTCCTTCAGAGACTTTTCTGGGCTGGGTTTTCATGTATTCACTGCCATCAAAGGCAGAGTGAAAGAGGGGAAATAGCAGAACCAAGTGCCTTGGGAGCCCGATTGAAGAGGTGCCTGTGATGGGCCGTCAATGGGAAGATAGTGGGGAGGTTTCCTCAGCTGGTGTGGGAGCCCTGAGAAAAGGCAGACCTGGCCAAGCCCTCCCTCCTAAGGTGCGCACATAATTGGGTAGCAGTGGTTTGCTTTTTCCTAAACCAGACTTTAAAGACTGACCAGAGGCTCTTTGCTTACTAAGATTTACAGTGTTTGGAATATGCTCTAGGATTTCAAGAATAGGTTGTCATACTCTCTGCTCTTTGTTGTTTTCTTAAGTTTGTCATTAGCACCTGTCTCAGGATCCTTCCGCACCTGTCACTCATCAGTGGAATATCTCCCTTTTGAGACAGAATATCCCAGTGTCTTAAATCCATCCATATATAAGGATTTTATTCTTTTCCTATTTGCCAGTTTACTCTCCTCTTTTCAAAGAAGACTTGAAGCGGGTGTACTGAAAGTGGCCAGATCAACTTTGTTCCCATCCCCACACCAGGCCAAATGCTCATTTCTTCTTTTGTCCTTCTTGCTCTACCCTCTCTTGAACTGAGTCCAGCAAACAGCTGAGTGATATTCATATTCATTCATATTCATTCATCCCAAAGGCACTGTTTTTTAAGTACAGTTTGGGGCTACTGTGTTGAATGAAAAGAAGGATACTAAAGAACAGAACTGTCAGTTTTGTGAGTAAGAAACACTGAGCTCACAGAGAAGCTTCATTTTGTTCACTCTTTTTGAGGGAAAAATCCAGCAGGTATGAACATAAAATCCACCGAGATGCTCCTGTCTCCCAAGGGATAACAATAGATAATCAAGACAGCAGCCGCCCCATGTGGGCTGACCATGGGGAGGTGCCGTGGTGAGTGCTTCATCTACACCGTCTCCCTGGATGCCCTCAGCACCCCCATGAGCAGGAGGTAATCAGATCTGGTGGGTCAGTGGATGGGTTCTGAAGCCAGACAGCCTGAGTTAGAATCAAGGCGCCATCACTCAGCCGTGTGTGATTTCAGGCAAAATACTTAGCTACTCTGTGTCTCAGGGGAGAATAACTGTACCCAACTCAACTTGTGGAGTTATTTTGGGGACTAGATGAGAGAGAGACAGAGACAGACAGACACATACTCTAGCATATCAGAAGGCTCATAAAGTCTTAGCCACCATTGTTGCCATTGCGCACCCATTTTATGGATGAGAAGACTGCGGCTCAGGGAGGTTAAGTTACTTGTCCAAGTCTGAATTCAGATGCAGGTCTGCCTGACTCCCAAGTCAGTTGCCTTATCTGCCATGCTTTAATGAGCAACAAGAGCCTCCCAGGAGAGGGAACCTCAGAGAAGCCTGGCACCCTGGCTGTTCCTCACTCACGATGAGGGTCAGCTGGTTATAACCAGATCAGAGTGTCGCCATGGCTAGTTCTTAATGACAGTTCCTGGTGCCAGGACCACCCTCCAGCCAGGAAGCATTGGTGTGGCTGAGTCAGTGGCTCGAATATTGAAACAATGTGTGTCCTTAGTGAATAGCCACTGCTCCAAAGCCCCCTCCCCAGTGCCCCTTGTCCACCCCAGTATCTCCTTACAACTAAGGACTTGGCACCACAGGTGGGCCCTGCTGCAGGGCTGAGGCTGATGTGCATTATAGTTGCTTAGCACCTGCCATACAGGTTGCAGACACAGTATTGCCCAGGTGTAGCAGTGCTGCATTCTGTTGGCTAAAATTTAACAAGGTGCGTTGGCTGTGACCTCAGAGTTGGTAAATGTGTCTGCTTTCTGCTCCTTGGGCTCTGACTCTTCCCTGAGCAGAATCCTGAGAAACTCGCAGTGGGCCCAGGCCTTCTGCCTCCTGTCTCCTGGCTCTCCATGCACTCCATGGCTTCCTGGCCTTGGTCTTGCATTCCTGCAGCTCCACAACTCTGTTTGGTCCACACGCCTTCAGAGCTGGCTGAGGAGACCTCCGGGGCTTTCTCATGGCTAGTGGGCCAGGACCCAACTCGGCCCAGGAATGAGCCTAGGGTTGTCCCAGGCATCCTGGCAGAGAGCACGAGGATGGCTATGTACATCCCAGCTTTGTATCCCTCACAATCACTGGGGTTCTCATATGGGGGTTAGAAAGACCTGGCATCCTTCTAACAAAACACAACAGGCTTCCATAAATGTCCTGGGTGGAATCTTTCCAGGAAGTGACTGGGTCTGTGGAGACTTCTTTGTTTTAAACCAAGGTGGGTGGGGTGGGGGGTAGACTCTCTCACTGCCCAGTGTAGAGCCAGCACTAAGGTTGCTGTGTTTCCTGGGGGGTTTTGAGTGAAGGCCTGGGGTCCAGTCCCCACTCCTCCACCTGCTGGCTGTCAGACTGATGAAGTTGTTAACCTCTGTGAGAGTTAGTCATCTTCTGTCAGGCCTGGGATCCCAGTGGCAGGATGGGGGAAGCTATCTGGGAGAATGGTAGGATGGAGCAAGGAAAAGAGTGATAGAGGGAGAGAGAGAGAGTGAATGTGGACAAAGGAGGGAGGGCATGGAGGGGGAAAGGGGAAGAGGGGAGGGAGGGGCTCCTCTGGGCCTCAGCCACTGGCTAGTTCCTTCTGTGACTGGTATTATTGGTCATCTGACTCCAGGAACACTCTCCACTTACCCTGACACATTTCATTCTAGAGTTCTGGATTTCTTTCCCTCTGTAGCACATTCTAAGGAGTTCACCGAAGAAGATTTGACTAGAAGTTATTTCAACTGTCAAGCTAGGAAATATCTTTTGATACTTTTTCACCTTTTTATTTTTCCCTCCTAAGTCTCACTTGAGTTACTAAAAAAAGAAGCAGGACTGGGGGTTTGGTGGTTATTTTTTACTTATACAGGAAAAGCCATCTTCATCTGTCAAATTCAGTCACATAAAATATTTGAAAATGACATTTATTAACTGATGTTAGGAATTAACAAGTACATTGTCACTTGAGTAAAGAAAAGGACTCGGGGGATGGGGGGGGAAATTAATGAACCTTCCTGGGTGCAGGGCCCTAATGCCGCCCGCACAGAAGACAGGGTGACGAGTGGCTCCCCGTGGGTCTGCAGGCAGGGACCTTTGCATGCTAGCTTTCATGGCGGGACAGGTGGTGAGAAAGGAGACACCGGCACACATCTGCGATGTGTCTGTTGTGACGGTGAGTTGTTCCACACGTGCCAAGTTCATCACTAAAGAAAGATGCTCCTCAGGGACCGGGAAATAAATTAGAGGTCCGTCTCCAGGTGCTAACAGCAGTGACGCTTGCCAAGGAAAGAGCACTCTTCAGAGATGGGACTGGACCTGGATCGCCTTCAGCCCAGATGCAGTCAGGTGCACACTCCCCTTCACCTGCCAGGATCTCACTGTGTTCTTGGTCATACATAACAGCATTTGAAAGGCAGGCGTGGCCATGGAATCAAAATCTTCATGGAATCAAAATCTAAAGACCAGCAGACCCACACCAGAGCAAATTCCAGATGAAGAAGTCAGACCTTTGAACAGTGGGAGTCTGCTCTCAGCTTTGGCCCCTTTTCAGACAACTCGGCAGCAGAGATAATACGCTTTTCCCATTTTAAGCAACCTCCTTTTCTTAATAAATAGCTTAGTCATAGGAAGCACGTAATGTACTTTCAGGTTGTGCCAGAAAGAGCTTTATCTTCCATTTCCAGGCCTGTGGCATATATTTCTGTATAATGAATGACCAAGCTAGGAGGAATTGTTTCAGAGATTCTCTGTCTCTGCAAGGATGTGGTTTATATTAGCTCAGCTGACAGAAATCTAAGTCAAATATTCTGTTGACAAAGGATGGAGACCAAGATCCGATTTTAAATGGGGAGTGATTATTAACTTGGTTGGTGAGAAGTACAGCCATGTGCTGGCACTGAATGGCTTAAGTCAAGGCTACTAGGGGCTTGTCCAGCCTCAGATGGAGGTGGGGAGATACCTGGGGCCAAGGCAATGCCAGCAAAAAAGCAAAGCAAGGTGTTTGAACAAATATGTAATGTTTTGGTGTGTCTGAGTTGAAAATAAAAACACTAAGTTGTGGGACTGCAGTACTGTGGAAGTTGAAATGGTGAAGTGGTGGGGAGGCTGGGTTCTTAAAAGTATAGTTGAAATTCTTAATGGTTCGAGTAACTCTCCACATAGATATTTAGAGGACTGGGATTGTTTACATGTGCAACAGCTGATATTTCACAAGTGCCTTAGTGCAGTGCAGTCTGCCCACCTTTTCTCACATGGTAACACACTAGGATACCAAGAAGAGGCACTTCTCCGTCCTGAGAGCTTGAAAGGTCTGGCCCAGCAGTGGAGGGCTGGCCTTAGTGTTTAGTCTTGGAGGCAGATGAGGCAGGGGCTTCACACAGCTAACTTGTCAGTGTATTTGGCCCAAATACAGCAGTTCACAATGTCCAGAACTGATTCATTTCATAGCCAGCATCATGAAGATGTAAAGGAACCAGAGTAACTATTTGTGCTGTAGAGAGAGAACATGAGGAGAGTCCAGGCAGCAGAGGGTGGGGAAATGGTTTTCATCTCAGTCTACTTACTGATTAAAATCACTCAGACCTTCTTTTTCTTAAACAGCTATGTTAAGATATAATTCACATACAATACAATTTGCCTAAAGTATATAATTCAGTGGTTTTTAGTATATTCACAGATATGTGCAGCCATCCCCACAGTCAATTTTAGGACATTTCATCACCTCAGAAAGAAATCCTGTACCCTTTAGGGATCATCCACCTAGCCCCCCATTCTTCCCAGCCCTAAGTAACCACTAGTCTACCTTCTGTCTCTATAGATTTGCCTTTTTTAGACATTTCACATAAATGTAATATAATATGTCATCTTTTGTGACTGGCTTATTTTACTTAGCATAATGTTTTCAAGATTCAACCACGTTGTAGCCTATATCAGTATTCATTCCCTTTATGGCTGAATAATGTTCCATTGTAGGAATATACTACATTTTATTTATGCATTCATGAGTTGATGGACATTTAAGTTGTTTTCACCTTTTACTATTATGAATAATACTGCTTGAAATATTCATGTACAAGTTTTTTGTGGACATATGTTTTTATTTCTCTTTGGTATATACCTAGGAATGGAATTGCTGGATCATATGGTAACTCTGTGTTTAACCATTTGAGGAACTACCAGATTATTTTACAGAGTGGTTGCACTATTTTCCATTCCCACAGCAATGGATGAGGGTTCTGATTTCTCCACATTCTTGCTAACATTTGTTACTATCTGGGTTTTTTTGGTTATAGCCATCCTAATGTGTGAGAAATGATATCTCATTGTGGGTTTTTTTTTTAACATCTTTATTAGAGTATAATTGCTTTACAATGGTGTGTCAGTTTCTGCTTTATAACAAAGTGAATCAGTTATACATATACATATGTCCCCATATCTCTTCCCTCTTGCATCTCCCTCCCTCCCACCCTCCCTATCCCACCCCTCTAGGTGGTCACAAAGGATCAAGCTGATCTCCCTGTGCTCTGCAGCTGCTTCCCACTAGCTAACTATTTTACGTTTGGTAGTGTATATATGTCCATGCCACTCTCTCACTTTGTCCCAGCTTACCCTTCCCCCTCCCTGTATCCTCAAGTCCATTCTCTAGTAGGTCTGCATCTTTATTCCCATCTTGCCCCTAATTTCTTCTGACCATTTTCTGATTTTTTTTTTTTTTAGATTCTATATATATGTGTTAGTATATGGTGTTTTTCTCTTTCTGACTTACTTCACTCTGTATGACAGTCTCTGGGTCCATCCACCTCACTACAAATAACTCAGTTTCGTTCCTTTTTATGGCTGAGTAATATTCCATTGTATATATGTGCCACATCTTCTTTATCCATTCATCTGTTGCTGGACACTTAGGTGGCTTCCATGTTCTGGCTATTGTAAATAGAGCTGCAATGAACATTTTGGTACATGACTTTTTTTTTTTTTTTTTTTTGCGGTACGCAGGCCTCTCACTGCTGTGGCCTCTCCCATTGCAGAGTACAGGCTCTGGACGCGCAGGCCCAGTGGCCATGGCTCATGGGCCCAGCCACTCCGTGCCATGTGGGATCTTCCGGGACCAGGGCACGAACCTGTGTCTCCTGCATCGGCAGATGGACTTTCAACCACTGCGCCACCAGGGAAGCCCCTGTTTGTAGATTTTTTGATGATGGCCATTCTGACCAGTGTGAGATGATATCTCACTGTAGTTTTGATCTGCCTTTCTCTAATGAATAATGATGTTGAGCATTCTTTCATGTGTTTGCTGGCAATCTGTATATCTTCTTTGGAGAAATGTCTATTTAGGTCTTCTGCCCATTTTTGGATTGGGTTGTTTGTTCTTTTGATATTGAGCTGCATGGGTTGCTTGTATGTTTTGGAGATTAATCCTTTGTCAGTTGCTTCATTTGCAAATATTTTCTCCCATTCTGAGGGTTGTCTTTTCGTCTTGCTTATGGTTTCCATTGCTGTGCAAAAGCTTTTAAGTTTCATTAGGTCCCATTTGTTTATTTTTATTTCCCTTTCTCTAGGAGGTGGGTCAAAAAGGATCTTGCTGTGATTTATGTCATAGAGTGTTCTGCCTATGTTTTCCTCTGAGAGTTTGATGGTGTCTGGCCTTATATTTAGGTCTTTAATCCATTTTGAGTTTATTTTTGTGTATGGTGTTAGGGAGTGTTCTAATTTCATTCTTTTACATGGAGCTGTCCAGTTTTCCCAGCACCATTTATTGAAGAGATGTCTTTTCTCCATTGTATATTCTTTCCCCCTTTATGAAAGACAAGGTGACTATATGTGCGTGGGTTTATCTCTGGGCTTTCTATCCTGTTCCATTGATCTATATTTCTGTTTTTGTGACAGTACCATACTGTCTTGATTACTGTAGCTTTGTAGTATAGTCTGAAGTCAGGGAGTCTGATTCCTCCAGCTCCGTTTTTCTTTCTTAAGATTGCTTTGGCTATTCGGGGTCTTTTGTGTTTCCATACAAATTGTGAAATTTTCTGTTCTAGTTCTGTGAAAAATGCCAGTGGTAATTTGATAGGGATTGCATTGAATATGTAGATTGCTTTGGGTCGTAGAGTCATTTTCACAATGTTGATTATTCCATTTCAGGAACATGGTATATCTCTCCAACTATTTGTATCATGTTTAATTTCCTTCATCAGTGTCTTATAATTTTCTACATACAGGTCTTTTGTCTCCTTAGGTAGGTTTATTCTTAGATATTTTATTCTTTTTGTTGCAGTAGTAAATGGGAGTGTTTTCTTAATTTCACTTTCAGATTTTTCATCATTAGTGTATAGGAATGCAAGAGATTTCTGTGCATTAATTTTGTATCCTGCTACTTTACCAAATTCATTGATTAGCTCTAGTAGTTTTCTGATGGCATCTTTAGGATTCTCTATGTATAGTATTGTGTCATCTGCAAACGCTGACAGCTTTGCTTCTTCTTTTCCGATTTGGATTCCTTTTTCTTCTCTGATTGCTGTGGCTAAAACTTCGAAAATTATGTTGAATAATATTGGTGAGAGTGGGCAAACTTGTCTTGTTCCTGATCTTAGTGGGAATGCTTTCAGTTTTTCACCATTGAGGATGATGTTGGTTGTGGGTTTGTCATATATGGCCTTTATTATGTTGAGGAAAGTTCCCTCTATGCCTACTTTCTGGAGGGTTTTTATCATAAATGGACATTGAATTTTGTCGAAAGCTTTCTCTGCATCTATTGAGATGATCATATGGTTTTTCTCCTTCAAGTTGTTAATATGGTGTATCACGTTGATTGATTTGCATATATTGAAGAATCCTTGCATTCCTGGGATAAATCCCACTTGATCATGGTGTATGATCCTTTTAATGTGCTGTTGGATTCTGTTTGCTAGTATTTTGTTGAGGATTTTTGCATCTCTGTTCATCAGTGATATTGGCCTGTAGTTTTCTTTCTTTGTGACATCTTTGTCTAGTTTTGGTATCAGAGTGATTGCTGCCTCGTAGAATAAGTTTGGGAGTGTTCCTCCCTCTGCTACGTTTTGGAAGAGTTTGAGAATTATAGGTGTTAGCTCTTCTCTAAATGTTTGATAGGATTCACCTGTGAAGCCATCTGGTCCAGGGCTTTTGATTGTTGGAAGGTTTTTAATCACAGTTTCAATTTCAGTGTTTTTGATTGGTTTATATTTTCTATTTCTTCCTGGATCAGTCTCGGAAGGTTGTGCATTTCTAAGAATTTGTCCATTTCTTCCAGGTAGTCCATTTTATTGGCATACAGTTGCGTGTAGTAATCTTTTATGATCCTTTGTATTTCTGCAGTGTCAGTTGTTACATCTCCTTTTTCATTTCTTATTCTGTTGGTTTGAGACTTTTCCCTTTTTTGTTTTTTTGATGAGTCTGGCTAATGGTTTATCAATTTTTTTTATCTTCTCAAAGAACCAGCTTTTAGTTTTCTTGATCTTTGCTCTTGTTTCCTTCATTTCTTTTTCATTTATATCTGATCTGATCTTTATGATTTTTTTCCTTCTGCTAACTTTGGGGTTTTCTTGTTCTTCTTTCTCTAACTGCTTTAGGTGTAAGGTTAGGTTGTTTATTTGAGATGTTTCTTATTTCTTAAGCTAGGATTGTATTGCTATAAACTTCCCTCTTAGAACTGCTTTTGCTGCCTCCCAGAGGTTTTGGTTCGTCATGTTTTCATTGTCATTTGTTTCTAGATATTTTTTGATTTCCTCTTTGATTTCTTCAGTGATCTCTTGGTTATTAAGTTGTGTGTTGTTTAGCCTCCATGTGTTTTTATTTCTTACAGATTTTTTCCTGTAATTGATATCTACTCTCACACCGTTTTGGTCAGAAAAGATACTTGATATGATTTCAATTTCCTTAAATTTACCAAGCCTTGATTTGTCACCCAAGATATATCTAGGGCTTCCCTGGTGGCGCAGTGGTTGAGAGTCCGCCTACCGATGCAGGGGACATGGGTTCGTGCCCCGGTCTGGGTAGATCCCACATGCCGTGGAGTGGCTGGGCCCGTGAGCCATGACCACTGAGCCTGCGAGTCCGGAGCCTGTGCTCCGCAACGGGAGAGGCCAGAACAGTGAGAGGCCCGCATACCACAAAAGAAAAAAAAAAAATGATCTATCCTGGAGAATGTTCCAGGAGCCCTTGAGAAGAATGTGTATTCTGCTCATTGTGGTTTTGATGTAAATTTCCTTGATGACTAAGAATTTCAAGCATCTTTTCGTGTGATTATTGGCCATTTGTATATCTTAAGAGAAATGTCTACTTAGATACTTTGTCCATGTTTTATTGTGCTATTATTTTTTTTATTATTGAGTTGTAAGAGTTCTTCATATGTTCTAGGTACAGGTTATATGATTTATTATATATCAGATATATGATTTACAAATATTTTATTCTGTTTTGTGGGTTGTCTTTTCATTTTTTTTGATGGTGTTCTTTGAAGCACAAAAGGAATTTTATTTTGTTGAAGTCCAATTTGTCCATTTTAAAAACTTTGTTTATGACAACTTTGTTGTCATAGCTGAGAATTCATTGCTTAATCTAAGTTCGTGAAGATTTAGCCTTATGTTTTCTTCTAAGAGTTTTATGGTTTTAGCTCTGACACTGAGGTCTTTGATCCAGTTTTAGTTCATTTTTTTTTTTATGGTTTGTGGTAAAGATCCAACTTCATTCTTTCGCATGTGACTCTCCAGTTGTCTCAGCACAATTTGTTTCAAAAGACTATTTTTTCGGCTATTGAATGGTCATGGTATCCTTGTGAAAAATCATTTCACCATAGACACACAGGTTTTTTTCTGGACTCTCAATTCTATTCCATTGATCTATATGTCTGTCCTTATGCTAGTCTTGATTACTGTTGCTTTGTAGTAAGTTTTGAAATTGGCAAATGTGAGTCCTCCAACTTTGTCCTTTTTCAAGATTGTTTTGGCTATTCTGCGTTTCTTGCAGTTCAAAATGAATTTCAGAATCAGTATATCAATTTGTACGAAGAAGTCAGCTGAGATTTTTGTAGAAAACTGTTGATTGCCATGGAACGTATTGCAATTTTGACAATATTAAGTCTTCTAGTCCGTGAGCATGAGATATTTTCCCATTTATTTGGATCTTTAATTTCTTTCAATGAAGTTTTGTAGTTTTCACAGTATAGGTTTTGCATTTCTTTGTTAAATTTATTCCAAAGTATTTATTATTTTTGATGCTATTGTAAATGAAATTATTTTCCTAATTCATTTTTGCATTGCTTATTGCAGGTATGTAGAAATACAGTTGATTTTTATATATTGATCTCATATTGTGCAGTATTGCTGAAGTTGTTTCTTAGTTCTAATAGTTTTTTTTTTTTTAGTGGATTTTTTAGGATTTTCTGTGTACAAGCTCACGTCATCAACGAGATAATTTTACTTTGATCTTTACAGTCTGGATTCTTCCTCTCTCTCCCTCTCCCTCTCTCTCTCTCTCTCTCTCTCTCTCTCTCTCTCTCTCTCTCGCTCTCTCTCTCCCTCCCTCTCCCCCTTTCTCTCTTATCACCCTGGCTAGAACCTTTACTACAATGTTGAATAAAAGTGGTGAAAGCAGACATTCTTGTCTTGTTCCTGATTTTAAGGGAAAGCATCCAGTATTTCACCATTAGATATGATGTTAGCTATAGGTTTTTTGTAGAAGGCCTTTATTAAGTTGAGAAAGTTCTATTCTTATTTATTTAGTGTTATTTATTTATTTATTTATTTTTAAATCATGGGAACTCCTTCCTTCCCTTCCTCACCTCCTCACAAAAAGAGTCCAGAGCAGGCTTCCTGTGTCTTCAAAGTAAAATAGGAAAGTTGAACACAATTAATATAATATTAACATTTTAGAAGCATTTACTTACTATGTGTCAGGCAAAGTGTTTGAAATATACATCCCCTTTAGTCTTCACAGCAACCCTATGAAGATCAGCTCTGTTTTTATACCCATTTTATAGGTGAAGAATCTGGAGAAGGTGTGGAGAAAAGGCAACTGTCATACACTGTTGGTAGGAATGTAAATTGATACAGCCATTATGGAAACCAGTATGGAGGTTCCTAAAAAAACTAAAAATAGAGCTACCATATGATCCAGCAATCCCACTTCTGGAAAAAATGAAAACTCTAATTCGAAAAGATACATGCTCCCCCAATGTTCATAGCAACACTATTCACAATAGCCAAGACATGGAAACAACCCAAGAACCCATCAACAGACAATTGGCTTAAGATGTATATGTATATACACAATGGGATATTACTCAGCCGTGGGAAGGAATGAAATATTGCCATTTGCAGCAACATGGATGGCCCTAGAAAATATTATATTTAGTACATTGTCAGAGAAAGACAAATGTTATATGATATCACTTTTATGTGGAATCTGAAAATAATACAAATGAATCTATATACAAAACAGAAACAAACTCACAGACACAGAAAACAAACTTATGGCTACCAAGGGGAGAAGGTGGGAGGGAGGGACAAATTAGGAGTATAGGATTAAGAGATACAAACTACTATACATAAAATAGATAAGCAACAGAGATTTACTGTACAGCACAGGGAATCATATTCAATATCTTGTAATAACCTATAATGGAATATAATGTGAAAAGTAAACTCTGAATCACAAAATAAAAAATGAAGGTCAGCAACATTGAAAAACTTGCCCAGTGTCATACAACCCCTTGATATGCTCAAGCTATGCAATATTGCCTGAATGTGAAATTCTTTGTGGGAAATGGACACCTGGACGATTGTGCTGTGTTGTCTGGCCTGCGAAAATAATAGATGTGTCCTTTTGTGGTCCATTCCCCAGACATGTACTCTAGCACTGTCTAGATGGGCCCAGGTAGGTTTAACCAGCCAGAGAATACTTTGCACCTGTGTGTAATCCTGAGGGGATAGATCCCCTTTTGCTTTATATAACACAGAATTCAGTATACCAGAATTAAAGCCCTTTAAAGGCCTATAGAGCAGAGGCTGGCCGCTGCAGTGTTTTCAAGATGTTTGCTCTGCCTTGTGTTCTGGTCGAGGATGGATTATCAAAAGCTGTGGGAACAGGTGACATGCTCTAGTAGTTGGTCTGATTCTGATTTCTGCATTCTGTACCTTCCAGAAGAGGATTTTTACATACCTGCTTACATCTCTGCATACCCGTTGGGGATAAACTTGGACTGGGATTTCCAGTGCTTCAGAATTACAGGTATACTTGGCCTGACTGCCTCTTGGATGAAGTTGATAGAGGTGTATGATAGAAGGATATTCAAAGCTCCCTTTAAGTGGCAAATTGAAAAACCCTACTTAATAAAAAAAATGGAGGTGGTTCATCACATTTCAATCTCATTTTGAGCTGCTTCTATACCCTCAGAAGACTTCTTTTCCCCTGTGCAAGCAAAACTTTTGATTACTGTGGGCATTTATCAACTTTGAGTGAATAAGCTTGTCTCTGAGCATGGCAGTGAGAGCCAGCCTCTGGAAATGTCATTTAGAGGAGGACAGCATCGCTTGCTGTTCCACAGAGCTCAAGAGAAGCAAAGTTAAGTGCATTTCTGTGAAGTCGAAAGTGGGAATGTCAGAAGTCATCATTCAAATGCAGGCAGAATGGTTGGCTAGTCCCTGAGAAACTTGAATTGCTGGGGTGGGACCCTGTCTAAGAGGACTTTGAGGCAAAGGAGGTAATATTAGAAATTTTCAACATTGGCAAATGTAGGAAAGGGAATTTTGGTCCACTTGTTTGATTGTCACTGTCACTTTTCCTGTTCAAAACTTAAAATCCTTCCACAGGTGATCAGAGTGCATGGAACTAGCAGACCCCGAGCTGCCTCCTTTGTCAGTCCGTCCTCAGGCTGTCAGTGCCTTTTCTCTCTGATGTGCCCATTCTGCCTTTCTGACCTCATTTTCTACCCGTGCCGTTGTGTTCCCCCCAGTGCAGGGTGGCCTTGTTCTGTCACTTGTGTGAAGATACCCATTTTCTCCTCATAGTCTCTGCAGATTGCCCTCCCCTTCCTGGCAGCTCCTCCATGCTTTCTCCTGTCTGTCTACATCCCATCTACTTTCAAAGCCACCTAGCCTTCTGTCGGGCTCAGCCGTGTTCCTGCAAGCCTCCCATATCCTGATGACCTTGTCCTCAGAGCACTTGCACGGCTTGTTGGTGGAATCATGCAATCCAGGGCTTACTTACTTTTTTTTTCTAATTTTTAAAAATTGTGGTAAATATAAGCATAACATGAAGTATATTATCTGAACTGTTTTAAGTGTACAGCTCAGTGGTTAAATATATTCATATTTTTGTGCAACCCTATCACCACTATCCACCTTCAAAATGCTTTTCGTCTTGCAAAACTGAAACTCTCTACCCATGAAACAACTCCTCATCTCTCCTCCTCCAAGACTGGCAACCACCTTTTAAAAAATTTTTCTAAGGTTTTGACTACACCAAGTACCTCATCTAGGTGGAATTGTACAGTATTTGTCTTTTAGTGATGGACTGTTTCACTTAGCATAATGTCCTCAAGGTTCATCCATGTTGTAGCATAATTCATAATTTCCTTCCTTTTTAAGGCTGAATAATATTCTGCTGTATTCATAGACCACATTTGCATCATTCTGATGGTGCTGGTTCCTAGCCAGGTTGTGTCATGGGCTGATGCTATGTTTTCTGTTGAGCTCAGTGTCATGACCACGAAAAGGAGATGCTACGTATGAGCGGACGTATCAGGCTCAGAACATCGTAGTTCTAAGTTACTTAGAAAAGAAGGACCATGACATATGTTGCTTGTCCTCAAGTGGTTTGGAAAGGAAAATCATGTGTGTGTATGTGTGTTGTGTTTTATATGTATCTCTCTAGGGAAAGTGTGCAAATGTTAAAGCAAGTGGGATAAAGCGTTAGCAGTGGGAGAATCTAGAAGGGAATACAGGTATTCTTCATGCTATTTTTATTCCTGCAACTTTTCTGTAGGCTTGAGAACGTTTCCAAATAAATGGACTGTGTCCTGAGCTGGTAAACTGGCCCGAGTCAACATTCATATCAGGCCTCACTGCCCAACTAACAGTAGAAGCTTCCAGGTGGACAGGTTACCTGTCAGGATGTTGAGTAATGTCTGGTGTAACCAGAAACTCCGCTGATCAATCTGTCATTGTCAGATCTGAACTTATTCTTGACTGGAGAGCAGATGAAGTGGCCACGAGGCAGAATGGCCAAAGCAAAGGGGACTAAACAGTTATTTGTTGGAAAATTAGAAGTTTCAACTTACAAAGACTCTCTTGGAGATTTCATTGCTGAGAGCTATTTACACATGAGTATGGTTGTACTTTATGTATTCCATCTAAAAATGTGGGCTTTCCACTGAATTACCATAGAGCAGAAAAAAAGTTATTGAAAACATCCAGTTTTCCAAATCTACTCTAATCCTATAGTACAAAGCTAATAAAAACTTGCCAAGCTGATGCTGGCACGCTGAGTGCACTAACTGCAGTGCTGAATGTGGTGGGGCTGGGGAGCCGATGGGAGAGATGGGCAGTTCGCAATGTTACAGATGATGACCCTTAGTCTTCAGACTTTGTGTGAGTTGCTTTATTTTCTTCTCTGCCCTTTTCTGTACTTTCTGGATTTTCTACAGTGAACACTTTTTAAAGATCATGTGGGTGTGTTTGGGAAAATTATCTGGTTAGGCCAGGCCACTTTCCATTTGTGTGTGAGATATGCAGAGAGTGAGCAGGACAATCTCAAGGACAGTTTGGACTCACCCCACCATAGATCATCCAAGCTCCCCTGATTGAAACTCCTTCAGAAACCAGCCATGCCAGCAGACTGAATGAGTGTGTTCTCCACAGGTAGCCGGATGTCCTGATGTCACTTTCGTTTCCATGGCTCACTTTGCTGCTGCTTTGTGAGCCAGCTTAGGGTAGATGGCCAGTGTATAGGCTGACCCTGGGCCAGCACAGAACGCCACATGTGTGGGAGGGGAGACCCTGGGAGGGGACCGGAGGAGATTAGGACCCTGAGCATTTCTGGAAAGGACCTTTCTCTGTCTCTTTCTCTCATTTGCTTTTTTCACTCTGGTAAAATACTGAAGCCTTTTCTGTTATTGTTATTATTAATATTACAAGAGCAGCTGCCATGCATTGAGTGTTCACAGGTGCCCTGCATCGTGTTAACTCTGGGGAAGCACATAAGCTCACTCACCTGTGAAATGGGGCTGTTACTAGCACACCTCAGTGAGAGAGTTTCTAGGCATTCATAGCTGTTCCCTCTAGGGAAGACTGGCTTTATTCTAACACACTTAGCCAGTGTTCTGAGGAATTGGCTGTC
This sequence comes from Lipotes vexillifer, assembly GCF_000442215.2. Taxonomy (NCBI): domain Eukaryota; kingdom Metazoa; phylum Chordata; class Mammalia; order Artiodactyla; family Lipotidae; genus Lipotes; species Lipotes vexillifer. The sequence goes on from NW_006771890.1 coordinate 1,413,136, forward strand.
ATTCTGCACTGTTTTATTTTCATTCCCCATGGCCATCATACAAAGATGTACAGGATTCTCAGGGTCCTCAATCTGGTTCTGTTCAAGGCACACCCATGTGTGTACGAGATCCCAGGCCCACCTCTCTTAAAGCTGGCCCTTTATTTGTGCCATGGGATCTGAAGGGCCCACGTTCTGCCTGTATGACTTTTTAAATTTTGAACTTTTGGAAATGTGACCCCAATAATTTACTTACTCTCTTTTTGGATTGGTTTGTGTCAATAAAATGTGGTCTAGAAGACGTACCTAGTGGCTCTGCTACTAACAGTGCGAACTTGGGCTTATTACTCAGCAACTTAAGCTCAGTTTCCCCATCTGTAAAATGCGAATTACACTAGCACCCACCCTAGAGCTGTTTTGAGGATCAAATCTCTTACTATAAGTAGATGTCTTAGAGGAGTTCCTGCTACATCCTGAGTGCTCACTACTGCTGATTTTGTTCATGGCCCACTATCTTTTAAAGGTGTCGCTTTGGGCATATTACTTAAGGTCTCTAGTGCCCCAGGCTCCTTATTTGTAAATGGGCACAGAGGACCTATATCACAGGGGATTAAGTGACCCAAAGCATGAAAAGTGCTTATTCGGCAAGTGGGAAGAACATATATGTGGCCAGTGTCATTATTTTTAGGGAGATGTGTTTTTAAAATTGAATTCATCTTTCTCTTTTCCTGTGTTAATTCCTTTTCAAATAAAGCCTAGTGGACAGTTTATGGTGCATTTTCCAGGGCCATCAATATTGCTTATATTGTATTGTGTGTGTGTGTGTGTGTGTGTGTGTGTGTGTGTCTGTCTGTGTGTGTGTGAGTATGTGAGTGCATGTGGAATGGTTTCTTTTGCTACTTGGGTATTTGTGTGGTTTGCACCCTGTTTCCATCTCAAAACTGGCATCTCTTTGCCTTCCTTTTCTTTGCCTTCCCTGACCAAAGACGTCTCAATCCAAGTTAACTTCCTCACAGACACACATGTAGGATGGTGCTTACATGGGTTAAGCGTGTGTGCATGCTTTGGGTATTTAGTTCTCTTTCCAAAGTTTTGAAACTGGTCAACTCGAGGCTGGAGCAGGCAGCTCACAGAGTGTGAGCAAGAGGGGTCTCCTCCTTTTGTTTAAGTAAATTGTGAAGAAGGAAATACATTAAACTGTGAGACCGATGAGATGAGGAGATGTGTTAGCGAACATTCTCAGAGTCTACCAGTTTGTGACCGGGCATCTCAGGACCAGGCATGACAACCTGCCGGGAGCCAGCTCTGCAGCTGGGCTGGAAGAGATGAACCCCCATCAATGTAACTCAGAAGGAGAAAAAGAGGTGAGCCTGGAAACCCTCTGGGTTATCAGTGAAATTACCACTGACTCAATTTGCAGTCATCTTGGAAAGGACATGCTGCTATCTCTCCCCTGGTGAATTTCTGCAGAGCACAAATTCTGCAAGTGAACCTCATCTCTGTCCCTAATCAAGTGGTGGCTGGGCTATTGAACATGGTGGTTGTCCCAATTGTCCTTTTCACTTGGCTTGTGAGGCAGAGCTGGAGTCTTGGCAGTTCTTGGAAATAATGACCTCATACAAGAACATCCAATTTAGTAGCAGCTTCAGGCTCCCGGTGCCTTCATAAGCAGAAGTGTTTGCGTTTCTCCCCTGGTCAACAGATTGTTTACGGGTACATTTTCACCTAGAGTAACAAACAGTAGTGAACTGTGAAGCTGCTGCTGAGTTTTATCTATAATTGAAATACCAAAGGTAAGACTAAATATAATTTGCTGTTATCTCCCCTAAGATACCAAGGGTGTTTTGAGTTTGTTCAATGCTATTTTAAGAAATTAAATGATCCTGGCAGTTCCCTGGTTGCCTTGTAGTTAGGATTCTGGGCTTTCACTGGTGTGACCCGGGTTCAATCCCTGGTCAAGGTACTGAGATCCTGCAAGCTGTGTGGTGCGTCTCCCCCCGCCAAAAAAGAAAAAGAAAAAGAAGTTAAATGATCCTTTTCACCTACTCATGCCGTCTCATAAAAAGATGAAAAATTATCTAACAGGACTCCTAACCTAGTCATTGTCCAAAACATACATTTTAAAACAACTGAATTGAAGAACATTTTTAGTGGGTTGAATGATGTTCCCCTCAAAAATTCATGTCTATTTGGAACCTCAGACTACGACTTCATTTGGAAATAGGGTCTTTGCAGATATTATCAGTTAAGGATCTGAAGATGAGATTGTACTGGATTTTGGGGTGGGCCCTAAATCCAATGACCAGTATCCTTAAGAAGAGAGGAAGGCACACAGAGACAAACATAGAGGAGGGCCATGTTAATATCGAGGTAGAGACTGGAGTTATGCTTAGACAAGCCAAGGAATGCCAGGGATTGCCAACAACTAACAGAAGGTAAAAGAGAGGCATGGGGCAATTTCTCCCTTGGAGCCTCCAAAAGAAACCAGCCTTGCTGACACTTTGATTTTAGACTTCTGGCCCCCAGAAGTGTGAGAGAAGAGATTTCTGTTGTGTTAAGCCACCCTATTGGAGGAGTTTGTTATGGCAGCCCAACACACCAGCCAGGGTTCCTCTGAGTCCCAGTAGACAGTTTCATATAGGACTGCAGGGGGAGGTGAAGGCATCCAGGTCATGAAAAACAGAGAAAGCCTGAGGAACTGTCCTCATTTAGAGGAGACTAAAGAGACAGGACAACTGTTGTAATGTGTGGTTCTGGATCAGATCTGGGCCTGTGGATGAAATTTGAATAAGATTTGTAGATTAGGTACTAGTATTGTATGAGGTGTGGTTTTGATTATTGGACTGTGGTTAAGTAAGAGGTTAACATTTGGGGAAGCTGGGTGAAGGGTATATGGGATTCTTTTTGTTTATTTATTTATTTTTTAACAATTTTTGCAAATGTTTTGAAGTCTGAAAGTATTTCATAATGAAAATTTGAAACAGAGATACTGTTTGTTTACAGGAGAAAGATGAGAGAGAAAGGTTTGGGGGGATCATTTGTGCATGCCAAAAACGGCGAGCTGGTGAACTGGCTAATGTATATACATTTCTGTAGTGAAAACACAGGCTTTGTCTCTCTGTCCACCAACACTTTTCTCCTTACACTTGTGAGGAACTTATATTCATTTATTTTAAAGCAAGTCCCTCCAGATACTCTGAGTACTGAAAATGTCACTCATGAAAACAGACTCCTTTACTTCTCCCCATTTTCAGCGGAATGCCGTATTGCTGTTACAGATGAGGGTGATGTATATGTCTTGGGAAATTGATAAATGGAACAAAGAGGAAGGGTTTAAGTTGTAAAGTAGTGCATACTGCACAATTCCATTTTATACAAACAAAATGTATGGAGAAGGGAATAGATGGCTTTAACATCAGGATGTAAACAGTGGTTACCAACAGGGTTAGGGTGGTTTTAATCTTCTCCCTGATCATTTGATTTTTTCAAATATTGAGGATATTTTTGTTAATTATGAGAAGTTATTTTGTAAGGGAAAGAATAAGACTATTTTTAGAGGGTGATTTCCACTCTCTCCCGCCAGAAAAGAGTTCTATGTTTGGTCTAAGATAAAAAGCCCCAAGTGGAATATTCTTGCAGAATTCATTTATTATTCCACTCTCTCACCATGTAGGACCAAGACTTGAGCTATGTTACTGTTCTCAAAGGTGGCCAGCGTGACAGCAGAGCCTGTTTTGGTGGTCTAGTCAGAGTCTGAAATATCCAGCTGAGGAATAGTCCTTGGCTCAAGACGTCAAGATTTTTTTTTTTTTTGAAACACTGTCTGCATTTTGTTTATCAAAAGGTCTTTCGTATGTTTCGCTTTGGCACAATTAAGTAGATTTTAGAATTTGCAGTTGTGGGTCCATAATATATTCATCCCAAGACGCCTTTGTGCATCTGTTATGTATTTTCATATTGTTTTTGCTAATAGTTTTGGAGAGATTTTAAGCATTTGAACCTTTTTTCCCCCTTGCTTTAAAGACAATGGCTGGAGAAAGTTAAGGACTCAGAAAGTTATTAATTTTTTTGTTCCTCTAAGTGCACTGTAGTCCACTACTTTTAAGATGAAAGGGCCCATTTTTTCTTTTCCTTCTTCTCTGTCCTTTTCTTCTTATATAGACTGTGTTACTCAGAAGGATTGGATTGACCCTCTGCTATGAATCTGTAGTGACCCCATATGCTAATTAACTATGTCTTATCCTAATTCAATTGTAAGAGAAAAGATCTCCATATATACACGGTAAATACGTAATATGTTTTAGAGAACAAATATTGAACAACTCTAAATTAAATTAAATATTTGTTTTAAGTAACATGTTTTCTCTCTCTCTCTTTTTTTTTTTTTTTTTTTTTTTTTGGGTTCGCGGGCCTCTCATTGTTGTGGCCTCTCCCATTGCGAAGCACAGGCTCTGGACACGCAGGCTCAGTGGCCATGGGGCACGAACCCGCGTCCCCTGCATCGGCAGGCGGACTCTCAACCACTGCGCCACCAGGGAAGCCCAACATGTGTTCTCTTAAACAATTCTACCTATGATGATGAACAGTAGTTCTGAAACAAACTTTATTATCCTCTCTTCACATCTTTTCTTGTTCCTCCTGTGGAGTCCACGCATATCCTGACCTCACAGTGACCAAGCTAGCCTTTTTTTATCTTGACCTTGTAAACTTTGACTTGGCACCATGGATGGTCCTTGCTTTTGGACATTCCATGAGTAACATAGCTCTCAGTTCTGACACACACACTTTCTTATATTCTAATCATGTAAATGCTATTGAAATAGCAGCAACTTTAAATTTACATGCCCTTTAATTCACATACAAAATAGCACCAAGCTATTTAAAAATAATTAAACAGACCAAGGGGTGAAATCATGGCAGATTAAATAAGAAAGCTGAATTTGATAGTATCTGCATAGATGGCTTGTCTTCTTTCTAGTTAACTGCTGAAATAAAATTAGTCATCAAATGTGTTAGGACTCCAAAATGTTACTGGAGTTTTGATTTATACTTCTGGTCGTTTAAAATATGTTTGAAACTATTTAATCAAACTGATCAAATAAACCACCATCACTATATAAAAGTTTTACCATCTTTATTGCTAGAAGACCTTTCTGAATAAATGTTTCCACAAATAAGAAAATAATGAAGTTTGGACTACTAAAATTTTTAAGAAAAGATTTGTCAAGCCTTGACTTAAAAGCATGCTCTTATTAAAACTATTCCAGCTAAAATCTTTAAGTAGCTCTGTCCTTGAAAGTTTTGGAGATCAGCTTCCATTTCTGAAGGCCCGTCCTTGTCATACATCATTTTCGTAGCAGCTGGCTTCTCGCTTGGTGAAGTTCCTGTTAAAGATGTATGGCCTCGTTGTTTTTATTTTAGTAGCAATACATTTTTTTTCTTTTTCATTGTTATTTGTAGCATGTAATCTTCTGAACTTGCAGCATTATTTCCCGCAAAGCACTTCTTTCTCTCTTCTTTGAATTTTTTGTCCTTGATAAACTTTCTTCTGTCTGCCATGCACTTTTAGAACACAGAACAGACTTCTTGTACACCGGTGTGGTATGGAAATGCTTCACTTGGAAAATGATCCTGCCAGATTTAAATTATTTATCAGAATTAGTGCTTGGTGAAATCCCGAGTCACATGGGTTTTGTGGCCTCTGAGATGACTCTTTGGGTGTTTGTGACCATATTGGAAACTTGGAGGAGATGTTTCTGGTTTGGCACCCTCTCTTTCCTCTTCCCGTCAGTGCCACTCTGAATTTCTTTCAGAAACCCATCTTCCATGGCTGCTGGGCTTGAAATCAGACCCAAGACTTAGCATGTTTAAGCCAATCAATCAGCATGCCTCATTCCACTCTTGTTTTGGTTAGCTCAGGGATGGGTATACAATGCTCAAAGTCAATAAAAGTAAGGAGACATCTGAAGATCTCATATTCTACCTGTGAGTATGGTGGGAAAAAGTTTGATGACTGTAAGTGCTGCAGTAATTCTGTGGCCCCATAAGGGGAAACGTTGGAGATGCTGGGGCAAGGGCTGTAGGGTGAAAGGCTAGGATGTGTGAGAGGAAGGGTCTGAGGATGGAGCCAGCTCAGTTGGATATGGAATAGAAAGAGAGAAACCACAGCCTTGGTGAAACCATTGGCAATCTCTGGACCAACCTACCCTTGAAGCCTTCTCTACCCCTAATCTTTTTAGTTCTATGGGCCAGTATTTTTAAAGTGACTTTAATTTGGCTCTTTGGTTCCTTAAATTGGAAAGATTCCCAGCTTGAAGAAGTAGAGGGTGTATTGACATAATTATAGTAGCAACAGTCTTAAGTAGCATCCAGTTAAGTAATTTAGTGGATTAATTAATGTTTTCCATTTCTTCTCCCATCAATAAAACACTTTGGCTGATGTCTGGAGCATGCTGAATGTCCATAGCTAGCCAACTGCCCCCAGTACTCAAAAGGCCATGGCTTTACATACAATGATTGGCTAAGTGTTAAAAGATGGTGTTATGTATTATTTTAAAGATGATTCCTTGCTCTAATTCTTTTTAGTTATACACATCGTGATCACATCAGAGATCTCTCTCTCTCTCTCTCTCTCTCTCTCTCTCTCTCACACACACACACACACACACACACACAAACACAGATTCGGTTCCATTCCCTGTGGAATGGGGAGAGTTATAAATGGAGTGTCCGTCCATTCTGTTCTGCCAACAATATACCTACTTACACTAATTATCTCTATGTATTAATAAAAATACCCCCCCTCAAAAGTGATCCAGTTTGGATAATAAATTATATGTTCATCTAGTTACAAATCATGGAATAGAATTAAAGCTACACCCTTTGATTTTTCACGAGCTTATGTGACAAGAGGAGGGGACCATCAAATACCCATCCTTGCCACTCAGGATCTAGTGTACATTAGCTGCTGAAGGTCCATAAACTCAGTCATTGGGTCTCAATTAATTGGGCCCAACTGCTGTTTTTCAGTAGGCCAAAAAAATAGTTGATATAAGCATTTGTGGGGTGAATGAGGTCTGGTGGAAAGATGGCTGGAACATCCTTGTTAATAATTCTTGGCCAACATTATTGGAAGCTGGTATTATTCCTCGTGGATATCATGCTTTTGGGGAGCAGTTTGAACTTCCCGTGGTACAGTTGGGCTGGGAGTGGGGAGAGCTTACGACCAGAGGATCTTCACATGAAAATGAGCATCAAAAGCAAATTCCTATAATGTTCTAGCCGTGTGAACCCAGTGCCCTGGTGCCATATCCATCAAAACCACCTTGGCATGAAATTGGCTTCCTTTACAGAGCTCCGTGTTGGGGTGGATCTTCCCCACAGGTTATTTGCAGAGAACATTGTCTGCTTCTTCGAGCATCTTTCTGCCCTTTCTCAGGCCTACTTCTGACTCCTGTTTACATGTTTGTAGCGGCGTCAAGCTAGAAATGCCCTTGGTTATGTGACCACAACTACATTTTCTTATTCTTGGGGCTGCATGCCGTCAGGAGTTTGTCAGTTTCAGAGCTGGAAGACATAGAGGATATATCATTTATATTTTATTAAAGAAAAACTACAGTTTTCTTTATACAAGGAATGTGTTCACATTTCACCTGCCATCCTACACCCTGGTGTAGATGCTGTTAAAGTTGAGATGTGAGTTACTTAGGCAGGAAACTGGGAAGAGGTGATGAGCATGGCAGCTTTGAGCCACTGGAGCTACATTTCCCCAGCCCTAGTCATTCATGGGCCACACTCATGTCTTCATCTGTTTCTGCCCAATGCCTGTTTGATTACTTGATGCTTTTCTATAAACTGACTCACTCTTTATTTTCACCTAAATTAATTTAGCCTCGTTCTGAGCAATAATCTGCATGGGTTTGATGTGTTGCTTAAAATTACTCTAACATAATGAAGTACACAAAGGCTAAAGTCTTTAAAAGTTCCTTTGTGTTCTACCTGAAAGCACTTACCTAGGATGGCATGTGCGGTGTGTGTGTGTGTGTGTGTGTGTTTTGAGAAGGGAGTGAGGGCAGGGCATAAGCCCCTTTCCATCCATGGTTCAAGAAATAAGAGATTATAATTTTATTCTTCTATTTCAGTGGCTACTTGTAGCTCAGATATCTGGCAGCAGCATTCCAAATTTGGAAAAGGGTAGTTCTCTTCTGGGAATTTAAAAGTAAATTAAGGCATAAAAGACCCATTACTAGATCTGGTCATTCTGATCCCCAAACCCAGGCCATTCGCTAGACAATTGCCTTTCCTCACCCCACTGCACCCACGTACAAAGACCAAGGCTTCCAGCATCTCAAAGGATGACGAGATCCTGGTACAAAGAGGACAACGTGTCTACACCTCCATCACCATGACCATACCCATCCTGCCACCACTGAGTGGACTGTTAAATCGATGACAGTGTAGATGTGGGCAGGACTTGCACTGAAACGCAGATCAGAGGAGTTCTGTGGTCCTCCTCAAGGCTCAGCTCAAATCTTCTGCTGTGCCTCTTCTTCCAGCTGGCTCATATTTCCTTCTTCCTCACTCAGAACTCACCTTTCATTCATATCCACCCCATCTTTCCTACCCACAAGCCAATTTTTCAGGCTGGTACCCTGTGACATCTCTTAAAAGCAGTGCAGAATACTAATTCCCTTCCATGCCCCAACCAGGGCCTCTCTCAGAAGTCAGACTCAAGGCTGCATGTCGTCTCTCCATATAAATCTCAGAGCAAATGCAGGAGAGTCAGCTCTCAGCCTTTGGGTGTTAAAAACAAACAGCGGGGGGCTTCCCTGGTGGTGCAGTGGTTCAGAGTCCGCCTGCCGATGCAGGGGACACGGGTTCGTGCCCCGGTCCGGGAAGATCCCACATGCCGCGGAGCGGCTGGGCCCGTGAGCCATGGCCGCTAAGCCTGCACGTCCGGAGCCTGTGCTCCGCAGTGGGAGAGGCCACAGCAGTGAGAGGCCCGCGTACCGCAAAAAACAAAAAAACAAAAAAACAAAAAAAAACCCCAAACAAACAGCGAAGTTGCACTTAGCTCTGTTTCCCTTTTTGAATGTCCACAATCAGCTTATCTCCCTGTCTGTGGTTTCTGGGCCCGCTTAATGGTGATATGCTATCCTGTTTCCTCTGCAGTCCTCTGCTCCCTCGGCCTCCGATTCAGCTCCTTCCTTTGTCCAGCCGCAGTTCTGTGTCTTCATACTGACAATATCCCTGACAGCTCCTTAATTGCTACACGCGTTTGTACAGTTCCCTAGCAATTATATTTCAGACCCTGTCAGGGTACCTGCTAGCCTCGGGGCTGTGTTTATATTAAATATCAATAAAAAGCTGACAGCATCAGTGAAGATGGCAGGCTCACAAAATCATATTTTAATGGGAGCCACAAGATGGAAGGGAGGAATGTTTAAATTCCTTTCTCTCTTCTGGAAGTTTGGAATGAGAGGAGACTTTCTGAGTGAATATCAGGAATGGGTTCTTAACAAATAATGACAGCTATAGGTTCCATACTCTAGCTGGGAGTTATCTTTTTGTGTGTGTGACTTGTCATAACATCAGTTTTCTCCAGAATTGTTTCTTTGTGCACTTCCCCCACACCCCCCACCATGGAACACAGGACAAGCCTTCAAATACCCTAGGTAATTTTAAATGCTTGTTGACTGAATGGTTACGTTTATTTGGCTTTACTTTGAGTGGGGTGTGTGTGTGTGTGTTTAGGACAGAGGCCTGGGACCAAGGGTCTCTGAGCCCCACCCTACCCTCTCCCCATACCCCCTGCATCGCCACTTCTGAGGGACACTTTCACTTTAGGCAAAAGGATAGCCTAGCCCATCTCAGGCTGTGTAGCTTTTCCCCAACAGGACCTCGGTTCTCCCACCCTTCAGAAATAGTATGCGCCTTCCCAGGAGCTGTGAGTATGACGGTGAATGAGGCATGTAGGGCAGCTGGCACCGTGTGAGCCCATAGCAGTGCCCAGAAAAAGTCTTGCTGAAGGTTTCCAGTACCCAAATGTGTGGTCAAGAATTTTTTTTTCTTATGGTTCCCACTCTTTCATGCTGCTTACGAATAACTTCTATCAATTAGGGACACACTGCAAGAACAGCTGGCTGGGATGTACATTCTGAGGACTGTTGCAACAGAGAAACTGGTGTTTGCAAATCTGTGACAATCCAAATGTTGGAGGACAAACTCTTGCCTGTTTCTATCTGTAGATTTTCCCATTTGTGTGCCATCTAAGAAGCATGCCAGCTCCCCTTGGGTGAACTCCCCTAGGATGCAGTACTCTGAAGCACTGTCCTCCAGGCTTCCTGCTGTTGAGGACGCCCTGCTTGGATGCTGGGACGATGCAGAAGAGAGCTTCTACCTCTGCAATAAATGCCTGCCTTCAGAGTGTAAAACTTGTTTGGTGAGATCGTCCTCTCTACACCAGTGGCTCCTCTCACTCTGCCACCCTGCCACCCTAGTGTAGGCACCATCCTGTCCCCCTGGAAGGACAGTAGGAGCCTCTAAACAGTCCCTCCATCCCCACTCTCCTGCCTCTGCTTGGTTGCTCTCCAAATGGCAGGAGTGTGTACCTGCCCTCTCTTCAAACCCTCCAGGGGCCTCCACTGCTCCTGAGATTGCCAGCAGACTGCAGCCCAGGGTCTTCAAGGTCCTGCTAAGTTCTCATCCTCGATCCCTCCCACCCAAGCTTTTTGTCCTCTGAATTCCAGGTATTTAAACTTGCAGTTGGCAATGCCAGGACCACTCTGCACCCGCACCCCCGGCCCCACTTTTAATGCCTATTCATTCCTCACATTCCAGCTTGATCAATAATGTGTTAGGAAGACCTTGCTTAAGAACATGTTCCCCAGCATCGTGTTTTGCCCCTTCTGATACTAATCATAACTGTAATCTTACACTTAATTCGATAATTATTGGGTTTTCTGCTTTCCCCAATGGACTATACATGCCTTTGAGTTAAAGGCTTTGCCTGGTTTTCCCCACTGCTTTGTCTCCAAATCCTAACACAGTGCCTGGCACACAGTAGTCATTCAGCAGGTATTTTCTGAATGAATGAATAAATGCATACTACGTCCGGTACAGGGGCTAAATGCTTTGGAGAATGTTAGAAAATAACACATGATTTACACCCTTTAAATGGGTTGTACAATGGCAGTAGGAACAGCTACAATAAATGAAACAAGAAAAGAAAAGCCTCAATAAGATTGTCCAGGGTGGGGATGTGGGTGTAAGTTGGGAACTGGAGGAGAAGCAAATTTGAAAATGGATCCTAGGCCAGACCAGATCGTCTTAGAGCACTGGGCAGTGAGATGTAGTCTCTGAGTGATGGTTTAGCAGAAACTACTGAAACTTCTGGGTCAGGGTGTATGATCTTGCCTTGGAATTCAGCACAGATTTGCAATCAGGATGCCAGGTTCCAGAGAGCCGCAGCAAGGGTCTTGCAAGGCTGGTGTTATTCTAGTACTTGTTGGTGGGAAAGGGGTGGCTGTGCTCACCCCATCTCTGAACCTGTCCAAGGTGAGTTTTATTCCCTTTCTAACCAGAGCAAAACCTCAGGGAGGAAGTAGGCTTTGATTCTTCAGCTCTTTGTTAGAGACCTCAAGGGAGACTCAGTTAATGGGACAAGACCACATATCAAATGAGGTGTTTTATATTAGTGATACCAGCACCAGCTTAACTACAGTTTATCAGATGCCACTTTAGAATCCAAAGCCCCATGAGATATGCTTATCTTCACTCTAGAGTGTCTTATCCAACATTTTATGCCTTGTAAATGTCCCCTCTGCAAGCAGCCCCCAACTCCAAATGCTGATGGTGATGAAAGAGCTTCACTGTGGCTCTGCAAAAGAGACCCCAAGGGGGATGCGTTAGGGGACCGTTGCAGACGGGTCCCCACCACGTCCTCTTCAACTCACACACATGCCTGGAGCATTTAGTGTGAAGATGCTGTCAGGGTCCCCAAGAAAGCTTGATCCCAGCCCCCTCCTCCAGGGACCATCCAGTTCATTTATTTGTTGACAGCTGGGGGCAGACAGCCTGCTCTGAGCCACATGTTACCTTGACTGTACCTCCCATGCCACCTTTTTCCCCCCACCCCTTACTATCTGGTGAGTAGTGGAGTTCGAGGCCTCCATTCCAGTCTTCTTCCATCTAATAGCTTGGACACAACATGCCATTTAGCTAATCTCTACCTTGGACAGGTGATGTACTGGGGCAATGGACTTCAATGCTCTGAGGATCAGTTTCCTCATCTGTAAAATGGGGCTAGGAAGAGTAGTTTGTAACTGTCCTGCATAGTCTCTGGCCCGTCATAAATGTGCCAGAAATGACAATCTCTGCTGCTATCAGTATCATTATAATTTTGATTTCTATCACATAATTTTCTTTTTCTTAGTATCTCTGACAAAGACTTGGGAATGGTTTATTCCAGGGGGATAAAGAATGACAAGGAGGAAGAAATGCAAGTTTCTCCACAAAAATTTAAATATGTTAAGGGAGGAAGACTATTTAAAGTTGATATACTTAAGGCAAAAAATCCGAACAAACAAGTTCCATCATTGACGTGAAATCCACTGGGGAATGAGCTCCTGAAGTCTAGCACATCGAGGCAATGGGCTGAGAGTCTAAGGTACCCTCTAGTTTTTGCCAAACTGGTAGCTGTGTTCCCCACTCACTTTGCTTCCTAGCTCCATCCGGAGTGGTTCAGCACGGGGCCATGAGTATTCCTCATCCCTCTCTTCCCAGGACTGCCAGAAAATGCCTCCAGATTTGGGAAAAGCAAGCTGTATTTAATATCTAGCACATCACTAAGTTTATAGGAAGGGTAAATGTTTTGCTAATAAATCTATTTTATAATTCAACACACATTAAGGGCTATTTTCCAATACATATTAAGTGCTTGATAATTAGCATCATAAGTATTCATTATTTAATCTATGATCTATTTAGAATGAACGAGAGAGACGTCATTTGCTTGCTGAAATGGGAGACATGAAACCTCTCCAGCCATTCTCATCTTGAATCTGGTCCAGCATGCGGGGCTGAGGAAAACTGCGTGGACTCAGTGCCCCCAGTAATCCCTGTGCTGGTGTAATTTTATATCCAGGAGACACACACCTTCAAAGACCTTTGGGAAAGCCCAAGATCCTTCCTCCAGCTTGTTCAAGGCAGGAAATAAATACCTTCTTTACAAGGGCCATACTTCAAAACCCAGTTGAACATGAATTCAGTCCCTTCCCTTCAAACAATGACTTTTGGGTAACAGTAGTTTGTAATTCAATATTAGCCTATAATTGTTCATGTATGCTCAGATTCTCTAGAAATGGACCCGTATTTTGTGCTGGAAAATGGCAAGTTTAAATTAATACAGTGCTGCTAATTCACTGGAGAATAAATGATATTGAGAAAAAAGATGAAGGGAGTATCAGGTAACTTTGAGGTCTGGAGAGGAAACTCAAATACTAAGGCATCCATAAAGATCCTGATTGTTTGAAGGGTGTGTTCTGGAAAAAGGAAGTAGGCTATGCTGGCTATAGATTTCAGAAGAAAAGAAATTTGATTTTTGAACCATGAATAAAAGCATGATGGGCCTTGGCACTGGTGGAGCACAGATTACGTCTGTTAGAAAATGTATACTTGGCAGGAAACTTTGCTGATCTGCTAAAATCCTCACCATGGCCTGCCCACCTCTCCAGCCCCATCCTGTAACTCTCTCCTTTGCTCACAAGGCTCTAGTAATACTTGTGGCTTTGTTGTTTTGTTCCCTAAGACATGGGTTTCTTCCCAGCTCCAGACTTCAGAACTTGCTGTTCTCTTTGCCTAGAAAGTATTTGCTGGCCAAGGGGGTTTTGAGCTGATGCCTTCTTAGCATTCAGGGCTCTCCTCAAAGAGGTCATTTTTGACCGCCCAATTTGAGTAACTTCCCTTTCCCCAACTAATCACACGGGGTAACTCTCAAGCCTACCATCCCTTTTACTTGTCTTCATCACACCCATTTCTGTTTGGAATTCTCATTTCTTTTCCCTTGTCTCCCCTCGTCAGACTGAAATGTCAGCTTCATGGTCTATCTGGTTCAGTGCTGAATGCCTGAGATACTAGGTGCTCAATAAATATTAATCGAATGAACAAATGGAAGAATCATCGAGAGTGCCTGACCCTGATAATTTGAGGAAGGGAGGAAGGACACATAGGTAGAGCCTTACCTGGATGATCCTACGACAGCTGGACTGCCCTGGGTGGGGAGTTGGGGCTCACCATAGAGCTGCAACTGGTGATGTACCCTCCTGGTGAAGCCCTCCTGCTGCTGGGCACCTATGTGCCTTGTACCACCAGCTTTTGAGGGAGGGCTGCTCTCATTGCCTTCCACAGATGGAGACATTGGGACATAGGAAAGTTAAGTCACAAGTCCAAAGCCATTAGCTAACAAGTGTTGAGTGAGGTCTCAAAGCTGGGATTCCAGCTCCAGAGCCCAAGTTCCAGACTGGTGACTACAATGTTGGGGTGCTGACCAGAGGCACGCTGCAGAGAACAGGGAGGAAAGTTGGGAGTCTTCTTGGAACCTTATTTATTTGCTAAGACACGGAGCAAATAATGGCCAGTATGTATGGAGTGTTTTGTATGTGCCAGTTGCTGTGCTAAATGCTCTACATACATTAATTTGCTTGAGGCTCATCAACTCAGATAGGTCACAGGAGGATGGAACTCGGGACTGAAATGCAATGGTTACTCATTCACAGAAATAGAACTAAAAGGAAATGTGTGTGCATGTGTGTAAGGGGGAGTGTGCAGAGAGAACGTTAGCCATCTGCAACATCAGGTGACCCCTATGTAGCAAAGCGCAAGCTTCAGAGGAAAGCACAGATGAGAGCAATTATTGGGTGGAAATAAAAAAGGAAGCTACAAATGTGATTTTTTGATGGATTGTATGATGTATTATAAAAACAGAGCAGGGATGTGTGAGTGCTTTTCAGATACAAATTGCAAATTGATCAGAAAGGTGGTATGGGACTCTTACTCTCTAAACTTCTGCTAGTAGTCTGTTTTACTAAAAACTGAATGTCTGATAAATTTTTGACTGGCATTGGAGGTAATTTAATCTCTCAGAAGGTAGAGGAAACAGGAGGAAGAATTGCTATTCCTGGACTTGATATTGACCAATATGAATCATAAGTTGATGCAGAATGGACAGGAACATTGGGAAAATGACAATGTTATGTGGAGTTCACTTTATTGAGCAGAGAGGCTGGGCATTGACACAACACTAAACATTAAGGGAAATGATTTTAGTCCAGTTTGTTGCACTACAGGTAGGACCCAATGAAAGAGGTCAGAAAGAATTGTAAGCTCATAAAATTACAATGCAGACATGAAAATCTGAATTTGTTCCCATAAAGAAGAAAAGGGAGAAGGCCTTTAAACATCCTTCAGTAGGAAAAAGGCCTGCATCTATTAAACTCAGATTTTAAAAACAGTACATTAACAACCATAGAATATGGCTATATTGTATAGGATAATTAAGAGAGTATGAGTACATGTAATGGGTTGAATAGTGGCCTCTAAAGGATATGTCCAAGTCCTAACCTCCAGTACATCCTTCAAATGTGACCTTATTTAGAAATCGAGTCTTTGCAGATGTAATTAAGCTAAAGATTTTGAGATGAGCTCATCTTGAATTTAGGGAGGACCCCAAATCCAGTGACTGGTTTTCTTAAAGAAAAAAGAGGGAGGTTTGACACAGAGACCCACAGAGGCCAAGTGAAGATGGAGGCAGAAATCGGAATGGTATGTTTATAAGGCAAGAAACGTCAAGGGTTGCTGGCGACCACCGGAAGCTAGGAGAGAGGCATGGAACAGATTCTCCCTCAGAGCCTCCAGAAGGAACCAATCTTGCTAATACCTTGATTTTGAACTTTTGGCCTCTGGAATAAATTTCTGTTATTTTAAGCCCCCACCCCCACCCCAATTTGTGGTAATTTCTTACAGCAGCCACATGAAGCTAATACAGTCCATTAGACCCCTTAGATTATTTTAACTAGACCATATTTTTTAGTGATTCTGTTTCCCTTATTCATCATACCCTGGGAAAACCGAAGCCCTCTTTTCTTAAAGAGACATAATTTCAGAGCAAGATGTGGTATCCAAATGAAGTGGATGAAATGATCCTCAGGCACTATAGTTCTTTTTCATTTCTGAAGGTGCTCACAGTTCCCAGAGGGAGGAACAATCTTAGGTTAGTACGGCCATCTGGAGATATGGGCAGCCTTTTACTACCCCCAGAGATATCATGCTCAAGAAAAAAGAATTGTCTAACTGGAAACTGGTGAACTCCTTAACATGTTGAGACAGGGAGCCAGTGAAATGGAATTTTCGCTTCTAATTGTGGAAGGTTTTTATAATTGAAGTTATTGATGGAAGAGGCAAGAACCGTGGATTTTTCACTGTCATTATTGTATTTGCACCTTCGTGGATTAATTTAAGTGGCTTTCATAGCAAGGAGTGAGTCACAGTAATTATTGTAAAGCTTGGACAGGAACAATAAAGAACTCCATTTTCCAGGATGGTGAGGATAGTCTTACTCAAAATTACTTTATAGGAAAAAGTTGACTTGATCATTTTCACTCTCCCAGTCTATGATGTGGTTTATTATAGTTTACAAGAGTTAGAGCATTTGCCCTTGATATGAGAGTTAGAATCCCAATTGCCTGTTGAATCTGTGTAAGTGGTCTGAAAGAATGAGACAGGCTGGAGGTAAGGCAGTAAGACAAGGCGCCATGTCTGTCCACTGGGTCAGGCGTCATATCGTGGCTCTGTCTCATCCTCCACATCCTGTGGGCAGCCAGCTGGCAAAGGGCAGGCAGCTGAGGAGGAGGAGTGGCTAGCACAATGCCAACAGTGAGTTTCCTTGCAGTGTACCTAATTTACATAAGCATTTCTAGAGTTACTTTTTTCGTTGGCTTGCTGTGCAACTTACGGGCTGGACTGAGGGAATCTGTCCCCATACCCACTGTCTGCGTAGTATGGAGGGATCTTTGGAATGAGGATGCCACAGTGGGGTTACTGTGATTCACAGTTCCACAGGGAATTCTGGTGAGGGTGCTGGACTCCAGGGGAATGGACTAAGCTCCATTGATGACTTTGTGAATGCCTATGGCCATTAGTCCCTTTCTGCCAGTGTGTATTACCTTCCAAACAGGCCAAATAATTGGGTATTATCATCCCCATTTTACAAATAAGGAAATCACAGATAAGAGGCTTTGCCATTTGCTAGTTGGGTGTTTTAGGAAAGAACCTGACCTCCTGGTTCTCCATTTCCACTTGTATAGCATGGAGAACAACAGTGGACCTGCTGTGGAGGGCTGTGGTGGGGGTGACAGGAGTGAAGATGAGCACAGTGCCTGCCTTGCAGGAAGGACTCAACAAAGGTTTCTCCTCCTCCTCCTCTTCTTAATTATTAACATGCTCATCCTATTGTCATCCTTACCCTCATCATACTGGGACTGGACAATTATCTGTACTCTTGCAACAAAATTTTGCTAGTGTTGCATTATTTTGAAACAGGATCTTCCAAGGTTAAATAAAAGTGGACAGTTAAAGAGTATCCTCAGTGATCCACCATGCTTTGATCAGTATGCAAGAAATATATATTTTCTGTCTTTGTCTTCACTCTTAATTCTCATCTGTGGACAAAAGACAAGGGGTTATCTTTGGGCTCCCAAGGGTGAGGAAAAGACATTTGCTCATGGGATGACAGGGCAGAAGAGTAGATAGTTGTCTGGAATTGGAGAACAGCCTTTTATTATTCATCAGTCCATCCATCCATCCATTCATCCATTCATCTCTTTATCCATCCATCCATTTTTGGAGTTTCTGCCACGTGCTGGTCAAAGGTGTGTAGCAGGAGATCAAAGCAAGATTGTTCCTGCCCTTATGGAGCTCATAATCTGCTGAACAAAAGAGGTAGAGAGATTTAGTTATGTAATTCCAATTTACTTATTTATTTATTTTTAAAGCAGACTGACTTTTAAGTTAGAGGTGGAGAGAATTGGAACAGGGCTGCATTGGCTGAGGTGACTGCAGTGACAGAAAACACATTTTTCCTGTTTTCAATGCTGAGTTCTGACTCAGGAGCCGAAAAGTGGAACAGAATGCTAAGAAAGTCTCTCTTTGCTTTCTCTGAACTATTTGCTCAGCCAGATTGAAAGTTACCCGAAAAGGGATGTGCCTTTCAAGTAAGGAGTCATCAGTAGAGTCTCCTGGGTGGCTTAGAGGGCTCAGGCAGGATGGGGAAACTCTAATGTACATAAAGCTGGAATTCCCAGGAGCTAAACATTTCGGGAGCTATAACTTTCTTCACAGCTTCCTGCAGGATGGGCCCCATGGTGATATCTGCCAGCTACGTGGGATGCCAGCTGGGGTTCTGTTTCACTTTGGTTTGTAACATTCCTCTTCTCTCCCCCCCGCCTTTTTTCCCCAGATCCAGCAATTGTCAATGGGGTTTATTGGTCCGAATCCCTAAACAAAGTTTTTGTAGATAACTTTGATCGTGACCCGAGTCTCATATGGCAGTACTTTGGAAGTGCAAAGGGCTTTTTTAGGCAGTATCCAGGTGAGTATCCCTGCATTGAGAATTATGGTTCAAGTTACTGATCCTGTGATATTTTCCTTTAGGGTTAAGGGTTAACAATTTTTTCCCTTCCCTTAGAAGAAAATGAAAGATTAAATTCAAATCTATTAAATCTGTTGTCAGGGTACAGGACAGGAATGCAGTGTGGCATCTGCATACGTGTGCACACCCACATTTGGATCTATGTGTGGTTTCAGCATCTTCCTCAATAGAGTTATTCATAGAGCTGCCACCTAAAGTGAGGAATTGGAGTGTGAAATGTATCATATTTCATCTTTCTGGACAAGAGATTGCTCTTATTACTATTACTACTATTACTATTGTTATTATTACCAGGGAAAGGAGCAATCCACAATCGGCTGAGTTAAATTCTGACTGAAAAATGTAAGAAATGGAAACATTTGAGCTTAGATTTCCCTACTCTAAAGCTGACTGCTCCTGAAAGGAGAGGTTGAAATGGCCAAAGCACTACTGACGTCAGTGCCACCAAGAGCACCCTCAAATGAATATGTTTGTCAGAGTTTGTCCATCATGACTTTGGAACAAGTGTTCCTTCTAGGGTCTTCCCAGGCCTCTGCTTTGCAACAGGAATTTAATTCTGGCTTGGTTTGAATTGTAATTAAAAAAGGAAGTTTTAATTTTGCTTACAAGTTGTGAAAACAGGACTCGAGGCTGCAATTGTGCCAACATCACAGCTGTAGAAATTAACAAGCTCAACCTAAAAGAAGGAGAAAAACGCTCTGCATAATCTTGGAGCAATTAAGTGGAGTCTTTTACGTTTTCATTAAGTAAGGCTAGGCACCTGATGTCTTCCCACTTTGAGGCAGAGAGACTGCCAGCCTCTGCCTTCAGGAGTTGTTTGCCCTGTACTTAGCATCTGTCCCCTGAGACTTGCCTGCCGAGTGCCTGCTTTGCCAGATTATTCAACATTTCCCGAGAGCTGTGTTCAGCAG
>NW_006771890.1:1432787-1477014 GCF_000442215.2 Lipotes vexillifer
CAGCAGGGCATGCATGGTTCCTCCTGGAGCTCACAGAAATTTAAACAATAAGCATTCTATTAAAGATAACATTATAATAAACAGTGGTCTATTAAAGTTCCAGTGTCACCAAATTGCAATCTGCTTTGATACACTCAACGGAGAGTAAATTTAATGCAGATGTTGTGAAAATAGAGCATGGTGGGGGGCTGATCCATCAGGGAAGCCACAAGGACATCTTACCATGTGGCATTTGGATGAAGGTGGAGCAAATAAGAAGAAACCACAGATCATCTGTTGTCTCCACCAGCAGGAAGTCTTCAAACTAAATTGAAAGTTTCAAATTTAAAATCTGATAATAGAGATGTATTAGTCATCTCAGGCTGCCGTAACAAAACACCACAGACTAGGTGGTTTAAACAACAGACATTTATTTCTCATTGTTCTGGAGGCTGGGAAGACCAAGATCAAGGTGCTGGTAGATATGGTTCTTGGTGAGACCCCTCTTTCTGGCTTGCAGACAGCTGCCTTCTTCCTGTGTCTTCACATGGGAGAGAGAGGAAGTTCTGGTGTTTCTTACTCTTCCTGGAAGGGCACTAGTCCCATCATGGGGGTTCCACTCTCATGACTTCATCTAAACCTAATTGCCTCCCAAAGAAAATTACCTTTCAATACCAGAACCTAGGGTTCTTCAACCTATGAATGTTGGTGGGACACATTCAGTCCATAACAAAAGAAAATCCTCATAAAGGGTTTCTCTAATTGGAGAGATTAATTTATGTACAAGATTTTTATTAGTCAGAATCAGAATAGTTGACTCAGAAATGCTTACAGTTCTTTTATGATATTGGTGGCAGAATTTTGACTTTGTAAAATTTCTGCATATTTTCTTTGTGAATAAAGACATAGGTCACAGTCCTCCAAAGGGCTTCACTGCCCTGATACATGTCAGTGCTCACTCAGTGCTTGGTTCTGAACAGAGAGTACACCTCTTGTTTCTTGGACATAAAATGATTGTTAGATGAGGGATCCATGGGCTTTTTTTGCTAGGATTTTTTTTTTTTTTTCTTTTTAGGATGCTTCTTTTCATGTTTAGAGTGGTACAATAGTATGAATCAGTGGTAAGTGTAAATGTCGTAAGCAGAAGGGAAGTTCCTTCATTCTTACATAAGTGTGTCCTGAGTTCTTGCTTTGTTCCAAGCCCTGTGTGAGGCCCTGAGGATAAAATGGTGAGCTAAGCGGAAAAGGTCACTGCCCTCGCGAAGCTCCCTCTTGTGGGGAAGTGCATTCATGAGAGATTTTGGTTGCCAGTGGCAGAAACCCAGTTCCAAGCAGCGCCAGCAGGGAACACATTCGTTGAATCACCTGACTTTCAGGTGATGCTGAGTTAGGCTCTGCTCTGTTGGCCCTACTCTTCATTTTCATGTGCCAAGAAGATTATGAAGATATATGTTACCTTAGATGAAATTAATTTCCCTCCAATATTAGTTTATAATGCCTTTGGGAGAGAAACAACAGTATATAGAAATATTGCACAATATTTTACATTTAATCAGATTTGAGCATTTGAGTCTGCAGTAGAGATTTTGACATTATTTTCAGTTTCACCTGTGGATATGCTGAATGTTCTAGGGACCTTGTCTTGTGAAAGCTGAGGAAGGCAGGCTAGGCATCACTGATGCTGGTCCTGAAGTCTGGAGTGCTGCCGAGAGAAGGCTGAATGGCAGTGAAAGCTGCTGCTGAACTGCACTGTTCCTTTTATCTTGAGAGTCATGCCCCAGCCAGCCTGGGAGGGATCCCATGAGGCATTTGACACTTCCAGAAATGATATGGCTCCTGAGGGTACTCCTTGGTTAAGTGACAGTTCCTTGGATCTCAGAGATTTAAGATGAACCAACTATTATTTCTCTGGGATTTGATTACTTGAACATTTTCAAAATATCTGTGTGTACAAAAAATTACATACTAAAATGCTGAAATGTCCTAGGAGAGACAGTACCATCTGGGACAGGGTTTCCTGAAGGTTGTCTCCTAAATCATTTTGTTGTGAGATTCTTGGGAAAGGAGGGGCTCAATGGTCAGATTAGTTTGGTAAATGCTGCCTCTTGCTGCCCCAGCAGCCAGAGGTTCAAGATGAACATAAGCAGTTCCTCCCATGGCATGGAAACCAGTTTTACTTTTATACACTTAACTCACACTAACATACAGTAAATTCTCATGGAACCTCCTTATACTGCCTGTGTAAGGAAGAGAATGGTGGCATGGGATTTGGGAGATCAAGTCCCAGTCCTAACTAGAATTCTCAGGAAAATCTGTTGAACTTTGAGAACCTTGGAGTCCCGGCTATGAAATGAAGATTTGGGCCCAAAGGTTAGGTGTGGGTGAGATGATCCTCCAGGGCCCATACAGCCCTGTCTTTGAGTCAAAGTGTGACCTTTATTGTTATATCCAGGGCAGCTGTGCCTAGAACTGTGTTGAGGTACTGTCTTCATCCCCTTAGTGTGTACCTCCTGTCCTGACCAGGAAGGGCGTGGGCCTCCTGGTTCCTGCTGTCACCCAGTCTCTTTCCTTGCTATAGACATCCTCTCTGCACAGCCACACCAGCCTTCCTTCAGCTCCTTGAACTTGACATGCTCTTCACATACCTTGGCAGACATGGTTCTCTGTGCCCGGGGGTAATCTTCTTTACCCTGTGGCCACCCCTCACTTTTGTTTTACAAGTCCTACGCGTCTTACATGTAGTGGGTTGAATAGCGTCCCTCCAAATTCATGTCCACCTGGAGCCTCAGATGTGACCTTTCATGGAAATAGGTCTAATATAGCTGGGATGTGATCATACTGGATTAGGATTAAATCCAATGTAACTGATGTCCTTATGAGAAGGGAGGACATACAGACACAGAGGGAAGACAGCCACGTGAAGATGGAGTAAGAAATTGGAAAGATGAGCTACAAGTCAAGGAACACCAAGCATTGCTGGGAGCCACCAGAAGCTAAGAAAAGGCAAGGAAGGATTCTTTCCTACAGCCTTTCAGAGGGAGAGTGGCCTTGTGAAAAGCACCAAGTTTCAGCAGTGCATGGGTGGAGTTACAAGCCCATTTGCAGGGAAAGGACCTCAATCCAAAAGGAGAGCATTGAGTGTCATTAATTCCTTCTTCCTAGGCCCTGGCCTAAATGCTAGGACAGTAAAAGAGAATTGCATGTTTTCTCCCCCAGTGGAGCACATGGTGATAAGGCTGTGATGGAGGAAGGGTGGCAGAGTAGGGGTGAGGTGGAGGCTGATCAGATATGGTTGTGGTCTAAAAACACTGGCCACAATTCAACTCAAAGAATGTCCACTGAATGTCTACCATGCATCAACACATTAAAAAAAAATTCTCTTTATTTGGACTCAAACCAGTTCTTTGTGGAATTACACATTGGAGCATTACCTAGCCTCACTATATATATAATTTCATTATGTGTGAAGACTGTCATCCTAGCTGTACTTGGCTTTATACAAATGTAGTATGTCAGATGTTTTTAAAATAAATTGCATTCTTCTCCTTTAGTGTACAATATATTATGTCACTTTTATCTTCATTACCTAATAACCTTCAATTGGCAATGGCTTCTCATACTTCTGTTTTCCAATTTGTTACAGAGAACTTTTAAATTAGGTCCATTTGCACGTGGGAAATGTAGGTACAAGGAGGACAAAACAAAATGACTCTTTGGTTTACAAGCTGCCATCTCATGATTATCTCTGGAATAATTTAGTGATGTTATCTTAAGCACGTGCCTATTATTAACCAACCCATTGTGGTCCAGAAAACTGACCCTTATTAATTGGAAAGGAGAATCTCAATGCTACAGTGAAAGTCAGGATTTTCTCCTGTGAAAATAATTTTTCTGTTTTATTTTCTTAACTCCAAAATCTGTGTTTCTAATCCTCCATCCCTGAGCAGTACTGATGGTTGAAAACAATGATTTTCTATCTTATTTTTAGGCAGCAAACCCTTTTCTTTTTAAATGAAAGTTTATTCATAAAGATTAAGTTGTAAATAGAGCATGTGAACCTTGGACATATCCTGACCAGTCTGCAAGCCGTGAGACTAAGGATGTTGGATCCCATTTTACGTAAGGAGAAAACCCCCCGGGCTTCAAAGACTGAAAGTCAAATTTTATTATGCAGTATAGTTAGGGCCATTTTATTTCATTTCAGTGTAGAAGGCCAAGACAAAACAGAACTGAAAAGAGAACAGACTTGTGTATATTCTGAGATGGAAACATATTGAATGCTTTCTATCCCCCGTGCCCTAGACATATACCTATCTGGGTCCAGGGACGGGGCCTGACTCTGCCCAGAGATCCATGAATGATGCAGCCAGGTCCAGCAACTTGAAGGACAGTGAGAAATGACCTTGGCTAACTTTATCATTAGCCATGGGAAGGGGCTGGAGTCATGTCCTTTCTTGATGGGCAGTGGGTTACTAAAGATGTCACCACTCTCTAGCAGATCTTGGAGTTCCTGAGCTAAGGCCGTGTTTGCTATGGCATTCCAGCCCTAAAGCACCTTCCCAGAGTTGGTGATGGAACATGTGATGAGCTCCAGGGTCGGTGTTTGCATGTGATTTTTCACCCTGTTCATTCAATCAGCAAAGCAGAGCAGCCTTGAAATGCTGTGAATAAATATTTGAAGTTTCTGCGTTTCTTATAACTCCATTTTTCTTCTAGGGATTAAATGGGAACCAGATGAGAATGGAGTCATTGCCTTTGACTGCAGGAACCGAAAATGGTAGGAAACGGTGAAACCTCTTAGTTATTTTTTAAAAGAGAAAACTTGCCTAGAGATTCAGGATTCATTTTTACTTAATTTTCTTCTGATCTAGGTACATCCAGGCAGCGACTTCTCCGAAAGACGTGGTCATTTTAGTGGATGTCAGTGGCAGCATGAAAGGGCTCCGTCTGACGATCGCAAAGCAAACAGTCTCATCTATTTTGGATACGCTGGGGGATGACGACTTCTTCAACATAATTGCCGTAATTGCAGCTGTTTTGTACTTTCTTTGCACTTTGAGTTCATGTGATCTTTTATCAGCAAGCAGTTAACATTCTTATTGCTTTTGTATACATAGCATTAGATGCCCTAGGATGAGGTCTCATTAGTTCCACGTGAGTTCACTGAATCGTGGTATTGGAGGGATTTCAGGGACTGGGAAAGCAGTTGAGCACATTTTTTCTCACCTAGCACTCAGGCACTATTATCTGGAAGAGTAGCACCAGATTTAGTTTTCCTGGAGAACCAACCCTTTCAGAACCTTGGGGAATTAGACCTAGCGAGATTTTCCTTAAACTACTAGATTTTCTCATGTGGAAATTAATTTTAAGCTAGGTTAGTCTGATGACAATGACAGTAATAGAAATCATGCTGGTAATGAAAATGTAGAGAATAGTTTAAGGCTCATAGGGTACTTTATCTCAGCTTCAGAAACAAAAGTGGCATTTATTAAGTGCCTACTGTGTGACATTTGCTTACTCTTCGTATTGGTATTATCTTCATTCCTCACAGCAGCTCTAGCGTGTAGGGGGTGGTTTTGGCATTTTCTCAAGTGAGGTTGCAGGGATTGAGAGTGTCAGTAACTTGCGGAGGTCACAGAGCTGGGAAGTGGGAGATACGGGAACCAAGCCCGGGCATGAACACACTGCCTGGGCAGGAGCACTAATTCAGGAGTCCATCTCCAGTTCTTTTTCCTCTTCTTCCCCATTCTCTGGTATAAGTCTCATCATGTTCCTTTTTTTCCTCCCACTCTTTTCCAAAGATGATAACCGCAATGAGCCTGGTTGTTTTCCTTGAATACTTAGCTGGGTGCTCCTGTGTGATGGTCACCTGTACTTTTCCACATCACCTCTATCTGGGACACGGAGTGACTGCAGCAGGCAGTGGAGGCAGTGTGGTGAGAAGACAGAGCTTGGCTTCAGGGATGGAACTTAGTTTTGAATGCAAATTTGGCCACATACAATGCCGAGTCTTGGGATGAACCACTTGAGTCTGCCTCAGCCTGCAGCTGTGATGCAGGTGCAGTAACATCACTCCCAGGGTCCCTGCCAGGATAACCCAAGCTGGTACACAGGAGGCCAGTGTTAGGGTATGAAAGAAGGGCTGCTATTTGAAGAATGAGTGGCATGGACATGCTCCAAGAATGCTGTTCCTGAGTCTGCATGGCTTCTCCGGGCCCCTGAGCAGTGTGTCATCATGGAACCCTATTTCTGGGCAGCCTTCTGCATGGGCATAACATCCACTTTTTTTTTTTTTTTTTAATAACATCCACTTTTATTCACTGGGCAGAGGGCATGGGTATTGAAGTGACACTGGGCTTGCAGAGGGGATTGCTTGATTAGTGTCCTGCCAGCTTCTGATGAGACTTGGAGCAAAAAGGCACAACAGCAGGGCACCATGATTTAATAGCTTCAGATTTTAAAAAGCCCTAAAGAAGAAAAGGAAGAGAATAATAAATTCCATGGGAACAGAGGTTGGTCTTGTTTATTCAGTGAACTATCCCCAGTGCCTAGGACAGTACCTGGCAAATAGTAATTTAAATCCTTGTTGAATGAGTTATACCAGCAGCTGCTTTCCATGGAGCATCACTGCCAAGTGTCCCAGTGTAGATGATCTCATTGGATCTTCACCCGAGCTCTGTACCGCCTAGCCTGGAGACAGAGGCACGAGGAGGTAGCAGCTACTGCCTTTAGGTCACACACTCAGAAAAAGTGGCACAGTGAGGACTCAGAAAATGTCCAGGTTCCCCTTGTCCTGTTTCCTGAGCAGAAGTGAAGAAAATATAGTTGAACCACTCAACCATCTTACTGTGAAACTGTATGGCCTCAGGCATAGCTCTTTGAAGGAGATTTTTCAGACAGAACTTTGGGTTTCCAAATCAAGAAAAGTTACTTTAGTTACCAGGCTCATTGTGAATATGCAAATGTGGGCTGATCCTCACACATCCTGAAGCATTTACAGATAAGAAGCAGCTAATTTGGGACTATCTTTCTTTTTAATCTTTAATTACTCATTACAGAAGTATCAGAAATTTGCATAATAAGAGCTAGCTAATTACATTGTGAATCCTTTATCAGTCAGGATTTATTGTTCTGTTAACAAGACCAATCGATTGAAATAATCTCTGTAAATTCATTAAGATATACAAACAGTGTCAACTCAATAATGAAGAGAGGGTGATTAAGATAATTAAAAGTAGACATGCCAGTTATTATAGAACAGCTAAGGAAAAAAAATTTCCTTTTTACCCCAAATTGGCCCCTTATATAAAGAAACCCATTAGAGGGCCCATTAACCCTCACTGTACATCTGTTTGTTAGTTTTCAATGTAAATGATCAGCTTCAAGACTATTTACATAATTATTTTGACAACTAGAAAGATACTCTGAACTTTTTCATTTGAAGCCTCTATAGTAAAATCATGAACTCTATTCCCTTAATGGGATCAAATATGTTTGAATTTATATTAAAAGCCTGAGGTCATAAAAGGAACCACTAATTAGCAGTAACTCTAACGTATTGACTGCTTTTAATATAGGCAACATATGTAAAAATTTTAAACAACTCAGAAATGTTCCCATTCCCTTTCCATTTGGCACATATTCTTCCAAATTTTTCTGTATATATATGAACACATATTTTTCCCACAAAAATAGAATCCTATTTTACAGACTATTCAGCAACTTGCTTCTATACTTGTATCAAGTGTACCTGAAGAACAGAGCATTCCATCCTCTATAGTTGGCATTAATTTTTTAACCAGTCCCCCTTTGCTGGACACTATGCTGTTACTAATCTCTTTTCTACTCAAGTGCTACAGTGAATGGACTCATACTTATATTTTTGCAGGATTGGGTGTGCTTCTGTTGAATAAACTCTAGAAGTGAAATTGTTGCACTGAAGGAGGGTCTGCACAGTTAGGTATTATCAGAATGTCCACTAAGCAGGGTATAATGTTTGCATACTTAGAAACTGTATTAGTCAGCTCCATCTGCCATAACTAAATACCACAGACTGGGTGGCTTAAGCAACAGAAATTTATTTTATCCCAGTTCTAGAGGCTGGAAGGTCCAAAGTCAAGGTCTGGCAGGACTTGGTTTCTGGTGAGAATTCTCTTCCTTGCTTGCACATAGCCACATTCTTGCTGTCTGCTCACGTGACCTTTTTCTCCCTGTGCTTACGCAGAAAGAAAGAGAAAGAGGGCAAGCTCTCTCACATCTCCTCTTATCAGGGTATAATCCCATCACGGGAGCCCTACCTTCATGACCTCATCTAACCGTAATTACCTCCTAAAGGCCCCATCTCCAAATACCACCACACTGGGGGTTAAGGGCTTCAACATATGAATTAAGGGGAGGACACAAGCATTCAATCCATAACAACAATATTTTGAGGGTCCTAAATAGTAGATTTGTAATTGACAAGTCATCATTTGCATTCCCTGAATTGTCTCTTCCAACCCTAAGTGTGTTTCACCAGTTTTGCCTCGCCAAATTGTGGTGGTTGTTTTTTCCTCCATCTCCTTTTCCTATTTCTACAGTGGCAAAATTGCTCTAGTAATATGATGTACATTTTTCCTCCATCTGTCTAAAATGGTCACTTGCCCCCATCTAGAGGGAGACCCCACTGCAGGCTCTTGTAAGTGCAGGGGGCTGGGATGTTTGAAACTCCATTCAGAATGCCCTGCAAATCTGTTTGAATGCATTGTTCTAGTTGGCTGGATTCCATTTACGGGAGAGGACATTATCATTTCACCCTTCATTACACTGTCAGTTTTCTCTTGCTTGCTGGGTAGATGTTTGAGGAGACATTTCAGTGTTTTAGAGAGAAAGTAAAAAATACAATCTTTATTTTTAATGTTGGAAGCTCTTGTACATTGTAGGTTTTTTGTTTGTACAAATCTAATTCATCATTGCCATTTGATTTTCAGTGCCATAATGGGGAAGGGAGGAAAAGAATTTAAATGGTGGAAAAGACTTTCCTTGCCCATTCTAGCCATTTTTGCATGTTTGTATTAACTTCATTCTTAAGTGCATCTTATAGAGTATTCTGAAAAATGTCCAATCCAGATCTTTCCAGAGAATAAACATGAAAAGATAATGTTAAAACTTGTTTTAGTTTTCCTGAGCAGGATATTGCAAAATCAATCTAAGACCAATGAACTAAATGATTGAATAATGAAAGAATAGTTGAAATATGAGAGTGATTTTGTGCAGTTGAAGTTAAAATTTAAGATCAGACCACTGGTGCATGAAAAGAGATGTATCTGACAAGAGAAAAGCCATATTTTTCTGATTCACTTTGAAGTCTAACTCCAAGCCATGCATTAAATTAACAATATTATCATAAAAATGAGGGTGCTAATTCCGTTCCATGCTGAAGTTAGAAAAATGATTTTACAGAAGCCTAAGCCATGCATTAAATGAACATAGTATTAACTGGGCTGATATTGTTAAATCAATTTAAATGCCTCCTGTAGCCCGTGTTTGTGCAGAGTTGAATAGAGAAGAGCATCATTTGTTAGTTCAACACAGAACTTTCTGGTGCCCTGGTTTTAATTTGCAGAATTTTCTTCAGAACCATTTCTCCAGTGCTTTGCCTGCTGTGGATTTGCTTTTTAAAGTAATCGATTCCGTATTAAAAGTATGAGGATGGTATTTTCTTTCAGTGCTCATTTTTTCTGTACTGCTAATTACGTCCAGTCGTGTTTCAAATTACACAAGAAGCTTTTGTAATGCAAAAGATCCCTGGGATGCCTTGTGTTGGTGAAAATATTGTGGATTCATCAGCTTCATTACATAAACTCTACACATTTTCATTCTAAAGGTTATTTAATCAAAAGTGCACCAATAAAACCATAAAAATATTTAATGGAGTTCCAGCAATTCTACATCAGATTCTTGCATTGTATGAGCATGCCAGTATTTTAATTCTATATATATATATGTGTATATATATATATATATATATATATATATTTGTGTGTGTGTTTGTGTGTGTGTGTGGAACTTAGGCTTCTCTAAAACGTTTATTACCTGTTTTTCAAAGAGGCTGGAGATTCTTATCATACTAGTTTATTTTTTTGTCTTTGTGTCAACTATTTTTTTTCTTCTCTTGGCTTTGTTTCTAATCTTTTCCATCAGTGATCTTCAGTTTTGCCTTTCATTTCTTTGTTCTGGTTATTTATTTATTCAACAAATACTGTTGAGTGCTAAGAGTTAAGTACTGAGGCTGCTTTTGTAGATAAGGAAGACAGGTTGTCTTCCTGCATGGACTTTGAGGTTTTGTGTGTATGTGTGTGCTTTGGATGTGGATGCAACCAGGAAGCAGGTGCTCACAGTCCTGTGGACAGAGCAGTCTCAGAGAGGGTTGGGTTGGGGCGGGGAGGCTGAGAGAGCACAAAGCTGGAGCATGGCAGCCAACGGGGGGCTCAGTGATGGCTTCTTGGAAGAAGCGATGACGAAGTGAACACTTTAAGATAGGTAGGCATTAGCCAGGCTTATGCAATGAGGTAGGGCAGGAAAAAGGAGACTAACAATTGAGGAGGAAAGTGCTGTGTAGTAAATTTTCTCCCACCCCCAGGAGGTACAGGCCTGGCTGGCTTGACCGAAAGGAGTTTAGTGACTGGAAATAGTGGAGTGGGGGTGAATGTGGGAGGCAGAGAGAGTGGGTAGGTGGGGGTGATGGGGAAAAGAATGGTAGTGGATTGAGAGGGGTGGCCCAGATCAAGCAAGTCTGGTCAGCCACGTAGAGGAACTGGTACATCCCCTGAAGGCAGTGGAAGACATGGAAGGAGTCTCTGCTGCAGGGTGACGTGTCCACATGTTCCCTAAAGTCTTTCCTTTCTTCATGAGGTCTTTCCTCATTATCCTTAAAGGTAACTGTTGATCTTTTGTTAGGCCTGAAATCTGCATTGCTTTCATTAACCATGTCCAGCTTCCAACGTTAAGCAGGGTTCAGAATCCCCAGTATCATCCAGAGCCCAGTCAGCTGTCCTTTGCTCTCCAGTCTCTGGGCTGAGATTTACATGAACCAACATGTGACACTGTTCTACACCAATGCCGAAGCTTGCATGAATCTTGGTGGGTGAGCCCAGCCCATTTGTTCTTTGTTTTTAGATTCTTCTCCCAAAAGTTCTGGCCATTCATTGAATGAAACTTGGCTTTCCTCTTTTAGATCATCATTAAAATTCCCATTGAGGATTTTGCTGTGTCTTTAAAATGCGAGATGTTGGGGGTACTTCCAGAGATTGGGCAAAAGGAAAGAAAAGGCAGATGGTGATGTATTCCTTGCTGTCAGAGCCTAGAGTTTGGTGGTTGGCCTGAATAGCATGGGTTTCTCTTGAGGCTTTTTTTTTTTTTTGGGTGGACCATGGCAACATCACAAATAAGCACTTTTTTTCATGAAAAGGAAAAGCAAACATTATTGAGCACATTCTTTTACTAATAAAAGTAAGAAAAAGTGGTCCATGATCACTCCACAGTGATGATCATGTGCAAATTTAGCCAGTGTTTGATATCCCTGACACATGGCAGGTGCTTAGTTAATATTCAGGGAGCAAACGAACAAAGGGTTGCATGGCAGATACCTTCCCGGCTGGTATTTGGCAGTAGGCTGGCAGCTCTGAATTGGCTCCCTGTCTGCCAAATACCCAGGTTTTTGGGAGGGTTCAGATTGTGGCCTGGGGTGGGGCAGTGTACAGCCACACAATGTGGTGGTTTCTGTCTCAGATATTTAGAGAGTCACATGTGCCTATTGAAGCAGCCCTTCTCTCCAACGAATGCAGAGTCTGTGCTCTCTGCAGAGGTCAGGGGTACGTGAGCCCTGTTCCCAAGAACAAGTCATGGCTATTGCCCCAACACCCCTTCCTACTTAGCAAGTACCAGCTGTCAGTCTTTCTGTGTAGCACACAGCACACTCACATAAATATTTTCTTTCTTTCTTGTGCTTGTACACCCAGACACTTTCTTACATGTGGCTTCTCTGTTGACTCTTTACTGAACCATCTCATTTCATCCTCACGGTGAGTTCGTTAGAAAGATGCAGTTACAATCCCCATCCCCCCAATACGAACACTGACACCCAAAGCGTGGAGATGCTTTGGCCAAGGTCACCCAGCTAGTGTGTGTCCGAGCCCAGATTTGAGCCCCCTCTGTTTGCCGCAGTTGCTTTAGCTCTACTGCTCTACACTTGTGTGAATCAGAGGAGAAGAGCCAACCAGCCAGGAGAAAGGGAGAAGGAAACTGACAGTGACTGAGGCCCTGAGTCTATGTGGTAGATTCTAAGTTCTTTAAAGGGTGACAGGTCTTTGTCCATCTCCTCACCACATGTTTAGTGGGCTGGCTAGACCATCTCTAGGGCTGCCTGGGCTCTCTCCTATCCTGCTAAGATACTCCTCCCATTTCCCAGAAACTTGCAGGAAGGACTAAAATGTTTGGGGAGAGTAGTGGGTGGTTGAGTACCTCCCTGGGGTTCACTCTTGGTAGTGGGAGGGAGGAAAAGCAAATGGCAGAAGAACATTGCATCTGGCTAATGATGATGTGCATTGCATCCGTTTCTATTTGACCACTGATGTCTGATTGTTTAAGTAGGGATGAAGGAGAGCTGAAGGAGGCCATTGTATCTTAGGACTGGAGGTGACCAGATCTTCAGTTGTAAATTGACTTGGCCATCTCACATTGTTTCACAAAGTGGAAATCTAGGGGCCATCCATTAAAATGCAGACATGGAAAGGTTTCCAAAAGGAGAACTGCTGGGAGCCTGGGAGCAGTTCTACATGCAGGGCACCCTTGGTGTCCCCCTCTGGAGGAGTGCTGGGTAGCGTGGTGAGCATACACAGCCCATGGGCCTCTTTGGCACAGCTGCTTGGTGTGCACCATTCTCTCACACAGACGGCTGAGCCCCGTTCCCTTTGGTGATACAGTCCAGATTGCTTAGCATAGTTTTGTCCTGATGCAGTCAAGGGAAATTAGTTAACTGCAAGCTTGGATGATGCCACTAACAAGCTGGCGGGGGTTCAGAAGAGCAGATTCCTCCACTGTGGCCAGGGCTTGCACAGTGACGGCGAGCATGGTTTTGATTACTGCACATGTTCCTCCCTGATGAGGGCAAGAACTTCTTGGTCTTCTTTACTTGTAAGCCCCTCTCCGGTCCCCCACATATACAGGCCTTTACATAACAAAGCAGTTTCAGGTATTTTGCCTCATTGGATCCTCACAGGGGCCCGTGGAGGGTAAACTGAAGATGAATTAGCACCTTATGCATAAGATCTGGGATCACAGAGGTTTAGTGACTTACCCAAGGCCACACACTGAGTGTATGGCAGAGGCGGGACTTGGACCCAAGTGTCCTGACTCCTACCTCAGAGTATAGAACCCCAGGAATCAACATTGTGAATGTGTATCAGGTAGAATGTAGATAAAGTTTTAAAATTTACCTGGAAAATGGAGTTGGAAAGTTTTGGGCTGCAAGTTACAGAACAATTGAATAAAAGTTGCTTCCGTCTATAGGTGTTTCATAATCTCATGGAAGAAGCCTCAAGGAGGGCAGCTGCAGTTTGGTACAGTGGTTCAACAGTGTCAACAAGGACCCACATTGGCTCTATCTTTCTGCTCTGTCTTCCGTGAGCCTTGCTCTCCATTCTTAACCTTGTCAACCTTTGCAACCTCATGGTTGCAAAATGGCTGCTGCAGTTCCACAATAGCATCTCAAGAGGGAAGGAAGGCAGTGGATGTAGAAGAGTTTTCCTTTAATGGCAAGAAAAAAAATTTCATTGAAACTGCCCAGAAAACTACCCCTTATGTTTCATTGGCTGAGAATGGATTACTTGACCACCCGCAGCTGCAAGACATGCTGTGAAAGCCTGTATCCAACAGAGGGGGACCAAATAGCTGTGATTGCCTAAGACTGATTATGCTTCAAGAATGAAATGAATTACGCTTTAGGAATGGGCATATTATCACCCTGAACCAAATCAGTCAGTGAGGGAGGTGGAAGAGAGGAAAAATGGCTGTTTTTTTTTTTTTTCCTCCCAGCAACTTCCAGTGTCAGTTTTATATGCACTGAGAGTTCTGTTTATTTCATTTTCTTTTGGCCACACTGTGCGCCTTTAGGATCTTAGTTCCCCAACCAGGGTTTGAACCCGGGCCCTCAGCAGTGAAAGTGCAGAGTCCTAACCACTGGACTGCCAGGGAATTCCCTGGACTGAGAATTTTGGAGAAGCATTTCTTCAGATTAGACTGTGCAGTTGCTTCCTGGATCCTGAGATGACATTCCATTTGTCGACAGCTGATTTCAGAATTGTATAAATCTATTTTTTCTCCATGCCTCATCTCAGCTCTAAGTCCACTGAGCTATAATTTTTCTGATGGTTTTATGTGACTAAAAACAAAGATTAAAGAGGGAGCAAAAGTCAGATTGATAGGAAACATAGGCTTAGGGGCCAGAGAGGAGAAATTGGGGGCTCTGAGGTCCTGGGGTCAGTGGTTGGAAGGTCAAACTGCTTGGGTTTGAATCTGGACTCCACCCTATGTACGCCTCAGTGACTTTGGGCAAGTTGATTGTCCTTACTCGGCCTCTGTTTTCCTATCTGTAAAGGGGGAGTGATTGGACATACTTACTACCTGAGGTTGAGGTATCCTGTGAATGAAGTCTAGCCTGTGTCTAGATAAAGGAAATGCTCACTAACAGTTGCAAATATTAGTGTTATCACTACCCCTACTTGCTATTAAGCATCTTGGTAGGTGAAACCTGATATATCTTAGTCGCTGTTGCAGCAGCTGCCAGTCTGGTCCTCTGCAGTCTGTCCCTGCAGTGTGTCCAGAGTAGTTGCCCCAAGCTGATCTCTTTATTTCACCCACTCCCCTGCCCACAGCCTATGGTTCTCACTGCTTAAAGTCCAAACTTCTTAGCCAGACTTTGCTCGCAGGCTGGCCCGGTGAGAGATGGTTTTGGTCCCTTCCCTCTGGAGCTCTGGGCTGGGCCTTTGGTCCCTAAAGTGGAAATGCCATGATACTCTCATTGAACAAATTGTTCCCCAGTACCTACTCTGGGTCCAGCCCTGTGCTTGTCACAGGGAATACACTGAGGAACCAGACATAGACCCCACTGATGTGGTCCCACATTGTGATGAAGGGTCCAGGCACCAGGCAATTAAAATTTTGGAATAGATAGGAGTGGAGCCTCTCGTAACAGAGACAGCTTCCCAGAGGAGGCAGGAGT
This sequence comes from Lipotes vexillifer, assembly GCF_000442215.2. Taxonomy (NCBI): domain Eukaryota; kingdom Metazoa; phylum Chordata; class Mammalia; order Artiodactyla; family Lipotidae; genus Lipotes; species Lipotes vexillifer. The sequence goes on from NW_006771890.1 coordinate 1,448,026, forward strand.
GAGGTGGCCCAGAGGATGAACAGGCGTCAGCTGGAGATGCCAAAGGAGGGCTTCAGGCAGAAGGCCCAGTTGTGGAAGGCCTGAAGGAAAAGATGGGTCATCTCAGAGGACAGAAAGGGAATTAGGGCTGGCTGGTGCCGAGTTTATGGGGAGGGCTAATGAGTGAAGATGCTAGAAAGGTCAACAGGGCCGAGTGGCCAGAGCCCTGCCAACCCCTGGGAAGGTTCCTCTGGGAAGGTTCCTCTGCAGAGCAGTGGGGAGCTCTGAATGACATTGACAAGAGGGGGCATGATTAGATTTGTGTTTGGGAATGTCCCAATCTAGCTACAGTGCAGAGAACCATGCTTGATGAGCGAAATTTAAATAAGACCACTCAAAATTTCTCTTCCTAGCTGTGAGCTTTGGAGAAAAACAAGCTTTCATAATCTGGGTATTCTGGAATCAAAAATGATGGGAAGGCTGGCATTGGCCTGTGTGGACAGTGGTGTCGCTGGGCATGTGCAGTGCTCTGACCAACACCTGCAAAGGCTCTTATAGGGGAACATCCAGGTCTCTCCTTTCCAACATTCTATACTCACTCATATGTGACCTGCACATGGGTTCCTTAGCTCCATGAAACCAAAGGCAGAGCTGGAGCCCTATCCGCCCAAGTTTGGAGTGCTCTTTATTTATTTATTTTGCCTCACCATGCAGCTTGTGGGATCTTAGTTCCCTGACCTGGTATCGAACCTGTGCCCCCTGCAGTGGAAGCACAGAGTCCTAACCACTGGACCGCCAGGAAATTCTGTGGAATGCTCTTTAGATCTCAGCTGGACCATGCACTGTTAGCCATGCCCCGGGAGCCCCTATGTTTGGAGTCACACCTGAAGGATTATCAGTTAACTGTGTACACCCTGAACACTGCCATCTACCAATATGTGCTCTACAAGATTCCCCCTCAAACAAGAAATGAATAAAGTATGTCTTTGCACTTAAGCACAGTTTTTTTGTAGAGGTACCGATTGAAAAAGTCACCTTATGTGTAAATGAATTGAGCCTGTGATCATGCTGCTTTTTTGTTTGTGTGTGTGTATATCCTTAAATTATTGTGTACCCTTCAAAGGCTTAATTGTTTCGTCTTGGCTGTTTTTCCCTTTGCAGTATAACGAGGAGCTTCACTACGTGGAACCTTGCCTGAATGGAACGTTGGTGCAAGCTGACAGGACAAACAAGGAGGTAGGGCCTGCCGCTGGGCAGGTGCATCAGGGGTTGTGGCACACCCATCTCCCTCACAGTGATCAATTACAGTAATTCTGTCCTAGTATTTAGAAACTCACCAAATGTACTGCCCTTTCATTTAGGGCCTTGGAACTCCAGTGTGTAGAACATTTATGAAGAGGCCCAAATAAAATCATGAAAGTAAAATACTTATATTGAGTTCAGATGCTCACTAGTTCTGAAACAATCACATTGATTTTCTTTTGGTCTAAGCACATCCTGTGTTGTGCATTTCACCCATATTGACACCATTGAAAGAATATGGCTCTTGCTGGAATTTCAAAGAAAATTGAACCCACTTGTTATATCTCTTTTTGCGCTTAATAATAAAATTAAATAACTGTTGGGGTAGATATTGGGGTAACTTGACTCCTGGATTAGAAGGTAAGCTTTACAAGGATAGGGACAATGTCACTCTCTGCTGTATCCTTAATGTTCCGAGCATTGCCTGCTTCATAAATATATTGCCTGGAACAAAAGGAAGGTATGTTAATGGAGGAACTTAGGAAATGGGATACAAGTTTCCTTTCCAGTTGGAGCATTCTTGGAAAATTTGCACAGTGGATTTCTATATAATTCTGTTTTCCTTTGGCCACCCTTAAATCTGTCAGTACAACCATCACAGCCATCACCAGTCACCCTACAGGGCCAAATGACAATTTAGGTTGAAAGTGTAACTGTGGCTGCAACAATGTCACACGTCCTGGGACTCATAGCTATCATTACTCACATTGTTTTGTTGTACCTGCCAAGTGGGTACAATAAAATAATGCTCCTCCTCTGGAGAGCAGATCCCCATGAGGTGACTGAGGACAATGGCCAAGGTAGCTCTCTGTGATGTACTATGCATGTGCTGGGAAGAACCTCTGGCCCAAATGGGCAGGGAGTCCCATTGGTGCTATCCTAGATGCAGGTGGTAGAAGTTTGGGTACCTCTGAGGGAGTGAACAATAGAGGACTGGGAGAAATGCACTAGAACTGGAACACAGAGTGAGAAGGACAAATTATAACAGAGTTAATATCCAAACTTTAATCTGAGGAGGAAGCACCACTATAATCAGCTTTGCTTTTAGGAGAGAGAAACAAGTATGTTATAGTTCAAAGAACAAGTGTATCCAGGGAATGTTTGTCCATGGTAATTTTTTTGGCCAAGGTAGGAAAAAAATAACAAACTTACAGCCAGATTTCTCTAGGGACTTTCTGTTTGTTTGGCCATTGCCTGGCTCTAGAGTTCACCCCCTTCCCAATTTTGTAGCATTGGAATATCTCCCAGAGCCTTAAATAGGTGTCCAGTGATGGTGCTTACAACATTAAATAGAAAAGATGCTTCCTTCAGGTGGCTTCCCCGATGAACAAGGGCAGTGTGATATTTGGAGATATGAAGTCTAATGAATGAAAAAATTGTTAGAGAAAGTGAGCTAAGAATTTATTTAAAATCTCCTTTGAACTTATGAATGTTGAATATTGAAGTCGTTTTTATTAAAACCAATCCAGACTTTTTATTTTGCCAGTATGGAGTAGCCATATTTTAATCAGATCCCTCCCCTTACAACTGAAAAGTCCTGGACGTTACCCCACAAACAAGTGTAGGAAGACCTGCAAGGTAGAAAGAAGGGGAACTGCCTAGACTTAAAGACATGGAGGTGAGTTCCCTGGGTTTTTTATTAATTCCCATAGAATCAATATCTTTTCTATAATAGAATCTGTTCCCAAATAGAGCACTCCAGAAGCTTCCCACCTGGGCCAACAACAGGCATAGACAAAAACAAACAAACAGAATAACAAACTTCTAAGGAAAGCCTGTTTCCTTTAGTCAAAGGACCAGGAAAAGAATGGCCTCACAATAAAATCCTTTTGTGACAGTACCTTTCCTATACTAGCCAAACACCAATGGAGCAACCAATAGACCAGCTGTCCACAGTTTCAGCAGGGCTAAACAGGAAGTTGATCTTCCACCCCACCCACAACCACTTGGCCCTTCACACCTCAACAGAGAGATTGACTGCCAAGAAAACCGATTAAATAGGACCCAGAGTCTCACTGTATACAATCCAAAATGCCCAAAATGCAATTAAAAATTCCTTGTCATCCCAAGAACAAGAAAAGTCACAACATAAATGAAAAAGACAATCAATAGATGCCAATATTGACAGGAATCAGATGTTGAAATTAAAATTAAATTAAAAAAATATTTTTTAAAAAATTAAATTGTTTCAAAAGCAATTAGGAATTCTCTTTTTCATTTATTTTTCAAATAAATGAAAAAATATAAAATCTCGGTAAAGAAATAGAAGTTATAAAAAAGAGCCAAGTGGAAATTATAGAACTGAAAAATACAGTCACCAAAATAAAAAGCTCACTGGATCAGCTCAGTTGTAGAGTGGAGATGACAGCAGATAGAATTAGTAAACTTCAGGACAGATCAATAGAAATTATCCAGCCTGAGCAACAGAGAGAAAATAGATTGGAACAAAATGAATAGAGTCTCAGGGACATGTGGGACAGCAAAAGGGCTAACATTCATGTCATAAAAGTCTCAGGAGATGAGAGAGTGGGACTGGATGGATATTTGAAGATATATTGGCTGAAAACCTCCCCAAATTAGTGAAAGGCATAAACATGCATGTTCAAGAGGCTGAGTAAATTCCAAATAGGATAAATCCAAGTAAATTCATGGGAAGACATTATAATTAAATATAATTAAACAAGGAAAACAAAAGTGATATCCACCACAGAGAAATGACACATTATTTAAAATACCATTTTGAATAACAGCAGATTTCTCATATGAAACAATGGAGACCAGAAGGAAGTGGCGTAGCATTTTTCAAGTACTGAAAGAAATGAACTGTCAACCTAGGATTCTATATTCAGTGAAAATACTCTTCATGAATGAAGGAGAAATAAAGACATGCTCAGAAGGAAAACTATGAGAATTTGTTGCCAGCAAACCTACCCTTAAAGAATGGTTAGAGAATTTCTCCAAACAGAAGGGAAATAACAGAAAAAGGCTTGAAACTTCAGAAAGGAAAGAATATAGGGACTTCCCTGGTGGTCCAGCGGTTAAGACTCCACCCTCTCAGTGCTGGGGGCCCGGGTTCTATCCCTGGTCAGGGAACTAGATACAGCACGTGCATGCCGCAACTAAGAGCCCGCACGTGGCAACGAATATCCCGTGTGCTGCAACTAAGACCTGGTGCAGCCAAATAAATTTTTTTAAAAAAAGAAAGAATATAGAAATGGTTAAATATAGAAGTAAGTATGATATAGTATCTTAATTCTCAGGAGATTTTAAAAATATTTTATTGAAGTATAGCTGATTTATAACGTTGTGTTAATTTCTGCTGTACTGCAAAGAGACTCATTTATACGTATCAATGTATTCTTTTTCATATTCTTTTTCTTTTTCATACTCTTTTCCACTATGGTTTATCATAGGATATTAAATTATAGTTCCTTGTGCTATACAGTAGGACCTTGCTGTTTATCCATCCTATGTATCATAGTTTGCATCTACTAATCCCAAATTCCCCATCCTTCCCTCTCCCATACCTCCCCCCTTTGGTAACCACAAGTGTGTTCTCTATGTCTGTGAGCCTGTTTTTGTTTCATAGATAAGTTCATTTGTGTCGTATTTTAGATTTCACGTAAAAGTGGTATCATATGCTATTTGTCTTTCTCTTTCTGACTTACTTCACTTATTATGATAATCTCTAGGTCCATCCATGTTGCTGCAAATACTGTTATTCTTTTTAATGGCTGAGTAATATTCCACTGTGTGTGTGTGTGTGTGTGTGTGTACCACATATACCACATCTTCTTTTTTTTTGAATTTTATTTTATGCTATTTTTTATACAGCAGATTCTTATTAGTTATCTATTTTATACATATTAGTGTATATATGTCAATACCAATCTTCCAATTCATCCCACCACCACCACCCCCTGCTTTCCCCACTTGGTATCCATATGTTTTTTCTCTACATCTGTGTCTCTATTTCTGCCTTGCAAACCAGTTCATCTCTACCATTTTTCTAGATTCCACATATATGTGTTAATATACGATATTTGTTTTTCTCTTTCTGACTTACTTCACTCTGTATGACAGACTCTAGGTCTATCCACGTCTCTGCAAGTGACCCAATTTCATTCCTTTTTATGGTTGAGTAATAGTCCACTGTATATATGTACCACATCTTCTTTATCCATTTGTCTGTCGATGAGCATTTAGGTTGCTTCCATGACCTGGCTATTGTAAATAGTGCTGCAATGAACATTGGGGTGCATGTGTCTTTTTGAATTATGGTTTTCTCTGGGTATATGCCCAGTAGTGGGATTGCTGGGTCATATGGTAATTCTATTTTTAGTTTTTTTAAGGAACCTCCATACTGTTCTCCATAGTGGCTGTATCAGTTTACATTCCCACCGACAGTGCAAGAGGTATACCACATCTTCTTTATCCATTCATCTGTCAATGGACATTTAGGTTGTTTCCATATCTTGGCTATTGTAAATAGTGCTGCTATGAACATAGGGGTGCATGTATATTTTCAGATTATAGTTTTGTCTGGGTATATGTCTAGGAGTGGGACTGCCGGATCATATGGCAACTCTATTTTTAGTTTTTTGAGGAACCGCCATACTATTTTACATAGTGGCTGCAGCAGTTTACACTCCTACCAGCAGTGTAAGAGGGTTCCCTTTTCTCCACACGTCAGGAGATTCTTAAATCATATTTGATAGTTGAAACAAAAATTATAGCATCATCTGATGGTGCCCAATGTTTGTTGAGGAAATTCTTAAGACAGTTATATTTGAAAGTGTGGAAGGTAAAGGGACCTAATTAGCAGTAGGATTTCTACATTTCACTGTAAGTGATAAATGCTAATACCAATAGACTGTGATAAATTACAAATTTATATTATAGTACCTAGAGCAACCATTAAGAAAACAATAAAAAGAGGAATACTTAAAAAGTAACTCACAGAAATGTAAGAAAAGAGAAATAGAAATGAGAAACAGAGGAAATCAACAGGAAAAAGAGATAAAGTGGCAGACTTAATCCCTAGCATATCACTAATTATCTTAAACATAAGTGGTCTAGGCACACCAATTGAAAGATAGAGATTGGCCAAGTCGATTTTTAAAAAATGACCCAACCATATGCTTACAACAAGAAATTTGCTTCTAATACAATGACATAGGTATGTTGAAATTAAAAGGATGGGAAAAGATATACTATGCAAACATTAAAAAATAGAAGTGACTATATTAATATGAGGTTAAGTCATCTTCAGAGCAAAGAAAGATACTAGAGACAAAGAGGGACGGTACGTAATGATAAAAGGGTCAATCCACCAGGAAGAAATAACAATTCTAAATATGTTTGGACCAAACTACAGATCTTCAAAACACATGAAGCAAAAATTAAAAGAGTTGAGAGTAGAAATAGAAGAACTTACAGTTATAGTTGGGGACTTGTACACTTCACAGTCATGAATTGCTAGACTATTAAGATGAAAATCAGCAGGGATATGGAGGAACTGAACAACACCATCAACCAATAAGATACAGATACCATTCATAAAAGGCTTTACCCAACAACAGCAGAATATACCTTCTTTTCAAGTACCCATGGAACATTATCCAAGATAAAACAGATCCTGGGTCATAATACAAACCTCAACAACTTTGAAAGAGTTAAAATGATAGAGTATTTTTTATAATTATAATGGAATCAAATTAGAAATCATTAACATAAAGACATCAGAAGAATCTCTAAACATTTCAAAATTAAACAATATACTACTAAATAATTCATGGGTCAAAGAGGAAGTCTTAGAGGAAATTTTAAAAATATAAAAGTGAATGAAAATGAAAAAACAGTGTATCAGAATATGTGGGACAAAGCTATTATAGCATCTAGAGGGAAATTTATAGCACTGAATTCTTACATTAAAGAGGAAAGCCTCAAATTAATAATCTAACTTCCTACCAAAAGAAACTAGAAAAATGAGAGCAAAATAAACCCAAAGCAAACAGAAGGATGGAAATAATAAAGAGCAGAAATTAATTACAGGCATACCTCATTTTATTTTGCTTCAGTTTATTGCACTTTGCAATAATATTGCGTTTTTCACAAACTGAAGGTTTGTAGCAACCCTGCGCCAAGAAAGTCTATTGCCACCATTTCCTCAACAGCAAGTGCTCACTTCATGCCTCTGTGTCACATTTTGGTAATTCTCACAATATTTCACACTTTCCCATTATTACTATATTTGTTATGGTGATCTGTGATCAGTCATCTTTGATGTTACTATTGTAATTGCTTTGGGATGCTACAACCTGGGCCCATATAAGATGGCGAACTTAATCAATGTCTTGTGATGTAATGCAATTCCTGTCAATTACAGCAAGGTTTTTATAGTCATAGACAAGAGTATTCTAAAGTTTACATAGAAAGGCACAGGGCCTAGAATATTAAACAATCTTCAAAAAGAAGGAAGTAGGAGGAATCAATTTACCCAATGTTAAGGCCTATTACATAGTTACAGTAATTAAGACAGTGTGGTATTGATGGAGGAGTAGATGTATAGATCAATGGAATAGAAGAAAGAACACGGAAATATACCCACACAGATAGGCTCAACTGATTTTTTATAAGAGTGCAAAGACAATTCAATGGAGGACAATATCCTTTTCAACAAATAGTGCCAAAGCAATTAAACATCCATAAGGAAGAGGAAACAAACAAATAAACAAAAATTTAACCTTGGCTGAAACACTGAAACTTAAACAAAATTTAACTCAAATGGATCAAAAACTTAAATGTAAAATGTACAGCTATGACACCCTTTGAAAAAACAAAGAGAAAATCTTCAGAAAATCTAGGGCTAGACAAAGAGTTCTTAGGCTTGACACCAAAAGCTCAGTCCATAAAAGGAAAATTTGATAAAATGGATCTCATTGAAATTAGAAAAAAACCCTTTTCTATGTGAAAGACCCTGCTGAAAGGACGAAAAAATGTGTGGTTTGCAAATATCTTTTCCCAAGATAGTTTGGAACTAGCAATCTATATGAATATACTAACTATATATAAACTACGTATAGAGTACAGGTATATAAAGAATACATAAATAATGCCAACACAAGAGTCCAAGCATAATTAGAAAATGGGCAAAAGACATGAAGAGACATTTTGTTGAAGAGGATATACAGGTGACAAGTGAGTTCATGAAAAGATATTCAACATCATTAGCTAGGGAAATTGAAACCCCAATGAGGTATCATTACACACCTATTGGAATGGCTAGAAGAAAATAAATGAATAAATAATAAAAAACACCAAATGCTGGATAGGATGTGGAAAAACTGGATCACTCATACCATACACTGCTGGAAGGAACATAAAATGATACAACCACTTTGGGAAACATTTGGCTGTTTCTTGTAAAACTAAACATGCGATTACGATGTGACCCAGCAGTTGCACTCTTGGGCATTTATCTCAGATAGATGAAAACTTGTGTTCACCCAAAAACCTGTTAGCAGCTTTATTTGTAGAAGCTAAAAACTGGAAACAACCCAGATATCCTTCAGTAGGTTAATAGTTAACAAGCTATTATATATCCATACCATGAAATACTACTTAGCAATTAAAAAACAAAAAAGAACTATTTGTACCCACAATAACTTGGACAAATCTGTGAATATTTGGGGAATTGTCCTGAGTGGAAAAAGCCAATCCCAAAATAATATATACTGCATGATTCCATTCTTATAACATTCTTGAAATGACAAAATTATGGAAGTGGAGAACAAATTAGTGGTTGCCAGGGGTTTGGGTTGGCAGTGGGGAGAGGTCAGTGGTTATAAAAGGGCAGCATCAGGGAACCTTGTTGTGATGGGATTGTTATGTATCTTGACTTTATCGATGTTAATACCCTGATTGTGATATTATATCACTATATACTATATAGATAGTATATATATATATATATATATATATATATCACTATATCCTATATTTTTTAGTATATATATATATATATATATATATATATATATCACTATATCCTATAGTTTTGCATCATATCAGTGGAAGAATACTAGGTAAAAGGTATAAGGCATTTCTCTGTGTTATTTCTGACAATTGCATGTAGATCTATACTTACCTCAAAATAAAGAGTTTAATTAAAAATATTATGAAGTATACAAGTTGATCTTAAAAAGGGGCTTTATCAAATTAGCACAAGCAGTTGAACAATGTGTGTTATCTTAGAAAAAAGGTGCTGATTGTAGCTCATTTTCTAATGGCAAGGGAGTTCAGTGTTCTTACCTCAAATCTCAGAAGACAAAGCATTTATTTTTCATTGGAATCTTGGGATATTTTAAGCAAAGATGAGCTCTTTTGGCTAATTTCAACCAATTTCCATTTCTATCATCAAATAGATGTTAGGCCACATACATTAAGGACTCGCATCGTGGATGTGACACAGACTAGTAAATTCATAAAAAGCAAAATGATAATTTACATCACCTCACCTAACTGCAAAGTCCTGGGGTGGAAAAGTCTGCACCCAAGGCCTTGAACATGGTGTCAGGAGTCATCCCCACTCCCTCCAGTGCCTCTCCTATGTGTCTTCTTATGGACTCTGATTCTGCAAGGTCAGGTGCACATTCTGGATCCATAATTGCATTTCCAGTGGCTGGAGCAGCCCAGCCAGCAGCCTGGTCCCAGTGTCTACAGCTGTGGCAAGGAGGCAGGCCTGTGTTAGACAGACTTGCTTGGTTTTCCAGAAGGAAAAGACTGGGCAACTAGGTCAGTACCTATGAGGTTGATGCTCAGTAGAAGCATGAATGAATGAATGAATGAATGAATAGATAAGCCACCTGGGAGAGGATTCTGGTTGAAAAAAATTTTTTTTTTCATTTCAGTAGAAGACCCACAAAACACTGAAAACAAAACCATGAACTGCATTACATTTTTTTTTTTTTTTTGCGGTACGCGGGCCTCTCACTGTTGTGGCCTCGCCCGTTGCGGAGCCCAGGCTCCAGACGCACAGGCTCAGCGGCCAAGGCTCACGGGCCCAGCCGCTCCACGGTATGTGGGATCTTCCCAGACCGGGGCACGAACCCGTGTCCCCTGTATCGGCAGGCGGACTCTCAACCACTGCGCCACCAGGGAAGCCCCATTACATTTTAATATAATCAGGATAACCTGAACTCGATTGTGAGTGAAATGATCTGATTCCAGGGTTGATATTCCTCACTACTCTGTCTAGTTCAGTCCAAATCCCTTGAATGGCAGCTTTGAAGCCATTTTCTCATGTTCTTTGTGAAATGGGAATGGGGATTATGACCTTCTGTATAAACCTGTGTACAATGGGCAGTGTGCATGCACGTTGATGCCAGCCTTCCATCCTGTGAGTTAAATAATTCTGACTAAAATGTGCCAAATCCTTTGGGATGATTCATTCTTCACTCAAAATATCCATATATATCCTTACAAGTTCTCATGACAGCCAAATATCATGTCTTTCTTACCTTTTCTTCTTATGACTATTTCCCTGGTGGCCACTGTAATGCTACTTGCAGTTAATGAAAGGGTATGAAAGGGCTTCTAGAAGGCGACATCTGGAACTATTATGTCGTGTACCCTCAGCCCAATGGCAGTTAACTCTGGTTTCCCAATATTTAGGTGACCTCCTGAAAAATCAAAACTGGTTAATTTTAATTAAAACATTTTGGTAAAATTCATCTTAAAAATTTGAAAGAGGAGTGAGAGAATCTTGATGTCTTGAAATAAAAGAAAATGTTAGGGCAAAAACACTGGCCTTGGACAGACTAAATAGTCCTGTTTCACAGATTTCCTGTGATTTTGCTTGACATGGCCCATGACACCTCATCCCTGAACAAGTGATCTTGAGATTCTATTAAGTTTTTGTTTTTGTCTTTCAAAGTATTATTTACTGTCTAGAGAGAGTTTTGCTTTGATGCTTTATGTACCAAATAACGGAAATATTCTTTCTTTAAAGAAAGAGAAACCATGACAAATTGGTTGAGCCTGGAGTTTAAATATAGAATTCAAATGAGTAAACTCTTGTCCTAATCTACTTCAGACCTCCTGAACCGTTCATCAGACCTTAAAATGAACCTCCTGTAGTCTCTCTTGGGGGAGGGAGGAAGATTAGTGATATGGCTTTTCTCTGGTTTTGTAATGAAGATGTTCTGAAATCCACTGAATTTCATAGCTCTGTTCAAGATTCATTTGTATTTGCTGCAAAATCAACCAGTCTTAGAAACCCATGTCACTCTCATCTTCCTCCACAGTTTTGATCTTTTCCCACGGGATCAGGAGACACTGAACTTCCGTGAATTAACAAAAATGCACATCAGAGTTGCTGGATTTTCCCCAGTATTGTTTCTTCCAGCCTGAACTTTGTCAAAAGAGTCATCCTGGATTCTAAAACTTCCCACTTCCCATGGCTTTATGGGCATCCAGTGTACAGATGGGTATACATTGTACAGATTTGCCAGTGTTATGGGAGTGAGGGGTATGTTATGAACTGTAAGCAGAAAGTAGCCCTCTGCACATTGGTGAATGTTGCCTGCCCAAACACCAAGGGAGACAAAATTGCAGAGAGAACAAACACTAACCCATTTTTATTCCATTCAAAATTAATAAAAGGTAGTAAGAATTGCATTGCTTTAAAAAATGTCACAGTACATTTAAAAATACAGAGAAAAATTTGGAATAACTTAAATGTAAATAAATTTTTCTAGATCCAAAATAACACAATGAGCTCTAAACAAGAATAAGTTGGGTTTACAAATATTACCACAAAAGAGTGACAATGGTCTATAGTTAGGTGAACTAAAAGCATGACGTTGTACAGCAGATCTCTCGAACTTATCTTGGAATATTGAATCATTGGGCGCCTCCTTATTAAGGCTTCCATCATATGCCTCCTGTTTGCCTATCCATTCTCCTCTTTTGCTATTATGACACTTCCCCCCACCCCTGCCCTCCATCATCTTTCTCTCTCTCCCTGCTTCCTTCCCTCTTTCTTTCCTATTCCAGCCATATTAAAATTCCTATTAGCCTAGAAGTTATCGTGCACCCTCTTGAAACCTTACATGTGTTCTGTTTTCCCTGTTTGGAACATACAACTTTTTTCCTTCCTATTCTCCCACATCTCTTTTGCCCAATTAACTTTTTCATCCTCTGATCTCAGATACAATAATAGTGCCCTCTGTGGTTTCCCCATGATGCCACGTGGCGATCTGGTTTCTCTCTGCCCTTCCCACTAGTCAGGGTCTCCTGGATGATTTTGTATTCACCACTGTTTCTGCTGCATCCAGCATAGGGCTGGGCTGTGCATAAAGAGCACTGAATGGAGGAAGGAAGGAGCACATCGGATCAAGTCAGTCTCCTGATCAGAGCCCTCCCAAGGTTTCCTATTCCACCTAGAATGAAACCTAACCTTCTTTTCAGTGAGTGCAGTGCCTGCCGACCACTCTATGCTCTTTCTTCGTCCACTCTGGGCGTAGAGCTTGTTTCTTTGTCATCCCGCTCTACGCCATGCCCACTCCTACCTCCTAAGGGCCTCAGCACCAACTCCTTCTCCTGAAAGAAGTAGAAGCTTTCCTTTTTGGTTAGATCTCAGCCCAGAGGTCACCTTCCTTGACCCCTGCTCCATGTTACCCTGCTCTGACTCATGTGAGCCCTGGTGACAGGTGTTCCTTTCTTTTTATTTACTTGTTCATTTGTCTGTCTCTCACCCACAACCTGAATGATCTCTCTGTGGACACTCATACTCTGTGTTTTATCACTGCTGCCTCTCTTAGAAGGAGACCTTGCCCATCAAAAGTGCTCAGATATTACTGACTAAATAGGTGAATGAATGGAGAAAGGAATATTCATTTTCTCATCCTGCTATAGTTTAACATGAAGTCTTAGGTCTTGAGAGTAAAAGAAAAAGCTAGAGGTAGGCAAACTGACAGTTGAAAAATGGGAGCTGATAGTCTGATTTTGGGCGGGGGGAAAGACCAAAATCGGTTTAGACAAAATAGCTGGGAGTACATAAGCAACATCAGGGATTTTGATAAAAGTTACAGCAATATATCTATATCCACCAGAGTTACTGTTCAGCATGACAATTTTGAGTTATTGGGGTGAATTTAATTTCAGATCAATAGTCTCTCTTTTGGAGAGAGAAGAGTAATATTAGAGGTGGAAATGCCTAACGGTTAAGAACCAAATTAACATGGCTGTGAGTTTGGCCAAGGTGACCAGCTGTGGAGCAGTGTGTGTGTCACCTCACCTCTGTAAGCTGCCTTTTTCTTCCCATCCACAGGTGAGCATCCACTGTCCCCTTCCTTCCTGTACTATCACATAGGACTCTGGGAAAGTTTAACGGGAGAATGGCATTAGGGCGTTTTGCAGGGCCAGCATCTTAACAAATTTGAGTAATTGTTTATTCACTTAAGTAATAATAATAATTAATGATTTCTTAAGATGTTTTTCTGCCCCAAATGTTAACATGTAGAAAGATAGAGTATATGAAGGCTAAACTGCAGTTCTCAGAACAAGCCACTTCCCAGAGCATCTCTCCTAGAGAGACCAGCCCTTCTGCATGAAGTTCTCATGTGCATGTATACCACCAAGCTATCCACCTTTTGACATTTTTAATGGAAACACTCAAACCATTAAGCTAGAATGTGCTGTCCATGATTTCACAAATATTTAGTTAACAATCATGGGAATTGTACCTGGCAGTGTGGCACAGAAACAGTTCAGCACTTGGATGCACACATGTCCTGGGCCATCAGTAAATATAACAATCTGTGAGTAAAATGTGACTGACCCAGAGCATCTGGGCTACCCTAGAGACCACTTCAGGCACTTAATAAAAATAATACTGTCCGTGACTATAGTCTAGGTTTTTGGCCAGCATCTAATGTCCAAGAAACCCCTGTCTTACACTAAAACTCAAGTTATTTTTATGGCAGGTGTCACTGATGGGAAGATAGAAAAGAAAGTAGAAATGGCAAGAGGTCCTGCAGCACATTGTAAAATCCTGCCTTGTTGAGTGGCAGGTGCAGCCACCTTAGCTATTTTGCTGTAACATTCTAGAACACTGAATGTCGGGGTAATGGGAACCCAGTCATGCCTCCCTCACACCTTGGTTGCGACTCCTTACTTTCCAAAGCCTCGTCTTCTCTCTCCTTTCATTGAATCATCACTAACTCTGGGAGAGGAAGTCACACCCTGCAATCTCATATTTTATATTGGATGAAATGAATCTAGGGCGACTTGATCAGAATAAAAAACTATTAGGAGCAGCCTTATTAAATTGCTATTTTTGTAGGTTAAAAAATGGTCTGATAGTTCAGCATTTCTTAGGTGTTATGGCCAGTCCCTGTTAATTGGGAGGCGACCTCAGGTGTGGCACATTAGCCTGTATGCACCCAATAGGTTGTACAGCTGATTCAATTAATGACTATTAAATGTATAAATTAAGTGTACAGGATCCTAAAAGCAAATAAAGTAACTAATTAATAAGAAAAAACCCCAAAACAACCTGGTCATCAGAACGATGGACTTTCATATGCAGATTACCGCAGCAGTGTGGGAAAGCAGCCCTTAGGTCTGCCCTCTAACTTCAATTATTTCTGAGGGATTAAACCTGTTACTTTTGCCAAACATGGTTAAAATGAGCTATGAGAAACCCCCTGAAGGTTTTAATGCCGCGTGACTTCACTCTGTACTCATTCCTTAGGTCTGGGCCTGGATGCCAGACCATCCGAGGATTAATTAGCACACTGGCCACAGGGGCAGAGCCTGGGGAGAGTAGGGAGCTGCCAGGGTCTCTGCCTCAGCTGCATCACTGAGCCTGGGGAGGATCATCCAGATGCCAGGCCCAGACCCTCTGCTCTGCCTGCCAAGGCCCTGGTGGTTTAAGCCAGCTGGCACAGAGTGTGCGCAACCCTCGAGTTTGCGGCCAGTTAGTTGCGCGAAACACTTTAGGATCAGGGGTTGGCGCAGAAGGCATTTCTCAGGAAGGAGCTGTTGTCTGACCTGAACCTTGCCAGTTCTGCATTCTTAAGCAGTGTCTGATGCAGCCTGTCCCCTCCCTGGGGGAGTGAGGTACAATGGCACACTTGGGTAGAAGACCCAAAAACTAACAGAAGGAAGCTCCTGCAGCCTTGCTCCCTTTACACGTTGTTTGTGCCCTGTTGCTAATTGAAGATCAGTCTCCTCTCCATTAAACGCATTCAGTGCACAAAGCAGAAGGTATTTTCGCTTGTGTAGCTGCCTCTTCTTATCTTTAGAGAGAGAAGATGTTCTTCTATCTGTAATACTTAAAAGATTTGCTTTATGTCTACTAGCTTTCTAGGGTATTTGCCTCAAACTCTTGCTGGGTTGAGCTGGATTGACCTCATTTAGCAGCTAGCTGGGTCTTGGAGGGGAGCATCTAGCACAAATCAGTGTGCCTTGGTTGAAACTTATATCTCATGATCATTCCACTAGGGTATTTAGAAAGTTGCATGCCTGGCTTTTTCTCAAGGACTGGTTTGGTTTGGGGAACTACAGACGGTCGAGTACCCAAGATAATGGGGTATGCTGTGAGGCACTGGGGAGCTACCTCACGAATGGAGCCTGCTGCTGTACTTGTTTTTGGCTTTCCTTCCTTGCCAGCTGTATGAGCCTCCCACGCCATGGCTTCATCATGTGTACATCTAATGAGCCCTGCATGGAAGCTGCAGGTCTTAGAAGGGGCAATTCACTGAGTGCAGCTCTGACCCAATGTCTGGAGCCCTCCCTGTCATTCTGCTCCCAGGATGCTGCACTGGACCTCCTTGCCCAGAGGTTTCTTCACTCATTTTTTTTTTTTTTTTTTTTTTTTTTTTGCTGTACGCGGGCCTCTCACGGTTGTGGCCTCTCCCGCTGCGGAGCACAGGCTCCGGATGCCTCTCCCGCTGCGGAGCACAGGCTCCGTGAGCACATGGCTCACGGGCCCAGCCTCTCCACAGCATGTGGGATCTTCCCGGACCAGGGCACGAACCCGTGTCCCCCGCATCGGCAGGTGGACTCTCAACCACTGCGCCACCAGGGAAGCCCCTCTTCACTCATTTTTGTTGATAATCAAATGTTTATCTATCTATCTATCTATCTATATTTTTTGATGATGCCCAGATCGTGTACCCAATGTCTTACACTTGGATTTGTGTGATCCAGAGTAGCTGACCAAGACCACTCAGTCACATTTTCATCGTGGACATATCATGTTGAATGAGACTGGTCACATTTGGCTAAAAGCATTTTGACTTAAATAATTTCTAAATTCCCATTCTGGTCATCAGGTGGTGAATGATTAAAACTTGGCAGCTGGGCCTAAGAATCCCAAGAACAATATTGAACAATGTGTAGATTCCTAAGCCCATTGGAGATCTACTGGATTAGAATCTGTCAGCCTGGAGCCCCAGAATGTTTTTTAACAAGTTTCCGGGTACTTCTGTTGTGGTCCGTCCATGAACCTACTATTAGACATCATTGGGATCTAGTACACCCCAAAACTTTTGCTCCAGTCACCCCACAGAAATTAGCGATTCTCCTTGGATATTTTTGGATGTGGAAGCTTCATGAGCATGTACCTTTTTTTTTTTTAATATCTTTATTGGAGTATAATTGCTTTACAATGGTGTGTTAGTTTCTGCTTTACAACAAAATGAATCAGTTATATATATACATATGTTCCCATATCCCTTCCCTCCTGCGTCTCCCTCCCTCCCACCCTCCCACCCTCCCTATCCCACGCCTCCAGGCGGTCACAAAGCACCGAGCTGATCGCCTCATGCCATGCGGCTGCTTCCCACTAGCTATCTACCTTAGGTTTGGTAGTGTATATAGCATGTACCTTCTGATCTCTCATTACTGTTTCCATTCCAAGCCTTGGGAGCCTGATGTAAATGTATGAATTATTTTTGGAGTTAAAATATTAAGTATTTTCATGGTTAGGAGATGCCTTCTAAAACTCTTCATTTTTCCTGATATTTGACAACAGCTAATTTTAATAGCTGGCTTATCAAACTAATAGCTGTGAAGGACTCTGTGTACAGTTCCCAGTTAAGGATAAAATGCTGTGTTTTAGTCTTTTAGGACACTGGGAAATAAAACCGGGCATTGATGAACATGAGTAGCCATTTATGTAGAGACAGAAGTCTGTGAATGGAGACAGTCTTCTAATACAATGCCAAGTTCCTGTCCCTATGTCTGCCCCAAGCCAAGCTGACATCAGGACTGGCTAAATAAGTTGCAGGGCCTAGTGCCAAATGAAAATGAGGGGCCGCTTGTCCAAAAATGGAGAATTGCAGGGTGGTGGCCTCAGATCATTAAACCTGGGCCCTTCTAAACGTGGGTTCCTGTGTGAAGCCAACCCTGGAATTGGTCTCATTTATTAGCTCTGAGAAATATTTCCTTTTTTTTTTTAACCTGTTTATAAGATGGCTTCAAAAGAGCATCTACATAATAATAAGAAGAAAAGAGTTCTGAATTACTGTACAAAGTTTTGAGGTAGGTAGACTCAGTTTTAGGGTTCTGTCTTTTTTTTTTGAACCAGTGTTAAATTTGTTTCTGCTTCACTTGTGGTGATGTGAAAGTTTATCTGACCACTAGAGGTATATCTCTTCTTTACTACCACCCCAGAAGGAGCTTCCGTTGGGATCTTTTAAAAAACACCAGCCCCATAATCTGAGATTTCAAGCTGGAGTTGAAGCAGTGCAGTGCTTGCTGTTGTTTAGACATTTCCCTTGTCTGAAGTTGAAGATTTTTGTGGGTGGTCCCCCTCTGTTCGGTGTCACCATCAACAAACGTGTGGAAAGAAGAAATAAGCACAGATGAGGACAAGCTTCAATCAGCTCTGCCTTAATTAGCGAGTCGGTTGCATTTGTAGCACAGGCAGAATCAATTAGGGAGCTCGGCTAGGAGACAGCACTGGCCCTGCCATCTGCCCAGCCCAGAGAATGTAGGTAGGTGGCTCCACCGAAGAGAAAGAGATGCTGTCCCTGGCCTCCTCCTAAACAAGGCTCCAAGACTGCTTATTTCATCCAACTGTTTTTAGTTCTTTTATTTTCCAAGAATTCCTCCTATCTGCCAGGCTCTCTCTGCCTCATCTATCCACTCTCTTCCTTTCTTTCAAGGGCCTGCCCCTCTGAGGTGTCATTGTGTGGGTTTTTCTGGTTCCCTTGAAGGCAGGGACCATCTCTTCCACTGTCCTACTGCTCCAGGTCAAGAGTCAAGCATGCAATGGGCACTTGATAGCATGTCTGTCTGTCGTATGGAGCAAATTGTCGTATTTCTGCAAATTGTCGTATTTCTGCAAATTGAAAGGTGGCTTCAAGGCTGATTCCAAAATTTGGAATTCTTCCACAAATGTGGACATGCTAGGAAGAGGGGGCTTATCTACAGCATTGAGGCTTTGTCTGTGTAATGATGCTTTCATTTTTAACATTTCTTATTATACAAAATAATAAAGCATGTTGATAGGCAAAAGGAAGAAAATTTTAAGTCACATGTAATCTTACCAAAAAGAACCCACTATAATATCATTGTGTTTATCCTGAAGGCCGTTATATCAGATATATGTGCTTTAAAAAAAGGTAGATTGTAACTTCTTTAAATGTCTTTTAAAATTAATAGCAAGTTGTGATAACCCTTCTAGTCCCTGAAATATTCTTCTACAATATTTTAGATGGCTACAGAGCATTTCAGCCTCCTTATTGTTGAAAATATAGTTTGCTTTCCTTTTTTTTGCTTTTATAAATAATGCTGTAATAAACATCTGTGTATAAATATTTGCATATTTTCTTGATTAATTCCCTATAATAAATTCATAGAATTGAACTTGGGTCCAATCATATTTAACTTTTGTATTCATATAAGGCTTTTTATATATTTTAGTTTGTCCATTGATTCAACAGGTATTTGAGTGTCTGCCTTGGGCTATAGCTAGGCACCATAACGGTGTTGGGGCCATAATGTGAGCAAGACAGATGAAGTCCTTTCTCTCATGGAGATGCCAACTATAAATATACATCTCTTCATAGCTGAAGTTTCCAGAGCTTGGCATTGTGTTTGGAATGAACTAAAGCTGTGACTTCTGTCTGGTCTTGTATACTACAGTTGATGAAAGCCTCCTTCCTCCAAGAAGCAAACTTGAATCAAATCAAGGTTTTTATAAAGTTTATGAACTTGGACCTTCAGAAATGTCAGAAAGATGTGAAGAGTGAGGCCTGCCTGTTTACACACACACAACGGCATCTTGCCAGGCGAGACACAAAGCAAGTGCTTCTGTCCAAGTAGCATTTGGACTGTGGCTTTCCTCAGTCGCTGGAAGGTTCTCAGAGTTGGTTCCCTTAGAGGCCTCACAAGGAGGATGATGAACTGACAAGGCAGGGAGTCCTCCTGGACCCCACCTTGCCCTGCTGTGCAAATCTTCTGTGGAGGCACCGGTTCCACTTCAGGTATTTCCAGATTGCAGAGAATACCCAATTCTGTGCTCATCATCATCATCTTACATGGGATAGTTAGTGCTTCTGCCATTGAAATGAGGTTGTAGCTCAACTGACTAACTGGTATGAATTAATACTCATTGTTCACAGCCAGGAGATCCATCTTGTCTCTAATTTGGCACTAGTATTAAACAGCTGCTACCTCCAGACAGTTCAATTTGTAATATACACGGTTAAGGAGAAACAGGGACTGACTCAGACACAGTTCTATCAGGTCTGTACTTTCTCCCCCAGATTGCAAACGTCTGGACCTGCCTCTTTAAAACCAGCTTTATTGGGCTATTGTGTTTTCACGTTTGAGAAACACAGTCTGCCTTCCCCACTGGAATCTAATGACAGTCTAATTCACTTTGTGGTAGTAGTGTCACAGGATGTGTACAAGTGCTTCTCTCTGCAGCATGTAGAGGGGCAGCACACGTAGTGAGAAGATAAGAAACAAAGGGTAGCTTTCCCCAGGCAAGAAAAATCACAATATGTTCCTAAAGAGTTAGAGAAAAGGGTTTCTGGAAAATAGGTGGTCCAGGGGGTGGTTTGAGACCTAGCAGAAAAGAAAGAGTGTACCCAAGAGAGAAGAGAAGAGAAGAGAAGGTAATACTGATGACCAGCATTTATTGGGTGCTTTATATACATCAGCCTCAGCTTAAGTACTCATGCCCTAGGTCCGTGACATATGTGCCCAAAAGATGGTGTAAAATTAAGCCAGGGGATTTCTCAGACTCCACTGGAGCATGGGAGAATTATCCCAGGGTTGGGGGTGAAGGAGGGTTTGTTGTCAGGAGGAATTACATCGTGATGAAGAGTCCATATTTATGTGAAATCATCTCGTGGCCTAGTATCAGTCAGGTCGGAAGGCAGGAATGGAGATCCTCTGGGCCTCTGACAAACAACCTGCTGCAGTTTGGGTTTGGAGCTTGTTGGTGATGGGACCATTGCATTGTGTGAAGGCTTTTTTGGAAATTTCCATGAGGAGTTTGGCGTCAGAATGAGACAGACATGATCACTGGGACACTGCTCCTCTATTCAGTCTGATTTTATATTGACATGAGCAGTATCCCTATTTTAGGAGAAGGCGAGTGGCACCATGTCTGTTACTCATAGAGCTGAAGATTGGAGAGCTTCCACAGAGCACTCATACCTCTAGCTCCTTAATTTTAGTTTGTCACCTGGTGGCCACAATACAAAGTAACCTAACAAAGCCAAGCATGTTTGATGAACACCTGCTCTCTAGCTATCGATCAGAATTCTGCACTCCCTGGGCACTGACAAATGCTAGGTGTGACCCAGGCAGCAAGAAACAGGGACCTGCACACTTCCCATATCTCCTTTGCTCACATGCACAATCTTGTTCCATTGGATCTCATCAAAAAACAGATTCAACAGTAAAATTATTAAGAATTTCAAGATAGTGACAGCGTAGCATTAAACCAAGCATGGGCCCTTTGAGCATGGGGCGCTGTGTGGCTGCATATGTCATGTACCCATGAAACCAGCCCTGCATGACATCCCTAGGGCTCTGTATGCCGCATCTTGTCAGGGACGTCGAGAGCTGCACCCTGTGTATTGGAAGGGGCCTATTGCATATGGGTTTAGATATGGGGCTCTGCACTTAGAAACCCACCTTCCTCTTACTTGCTCTGCCATCCTGGGCAAGTATTTCACCATTCTAAGCCTCCATTTGCCTACGTGTAAAATAGGAACCTAATAGTACCTTTTAGGGGTGTTTAGGAGGATCAAGTGAGGTTATGGATGAAAAATACCCAGTGCCCAGCACACAGTTATCATCCGGCCAGTGCTGGCTGCCATTGTAAGAATTGGATGAGGCAATTTCTGCAAACCTTCCCATGGCTGCAGCAACCCTTGTCCAGATGTAATGGGCACAAAATTTGGGTCTGCTGAACTCAAGTGACCTGGATGGGCATCATTGATAGGTGGTTGTTAGCCTTTCCCCCAAGTAACCCCAGCCAGGACCACTGGCTCTCAATGACTCTGTGGATGGGGAATTGTTTTGTCTCCCGATGGCCACTTTTTATATTAATCCCCTGCTTTTAATTGGGCAGTCTGAAACATTCCATTATAATTACATACGGAAAAACATGATTGCTGTTATCACAGAGAGAGTTATCAGTATTGATTCAACTAAATCAAATGCTGGTGGAGGGAGAGGGTTGTTTCGCCAGGACCCTCCACTGGCCTGGATGTTGTGACTGTTTCACAGAGATAAACGGCCTTGCCGTGCCTGCTGGCATTGGGCATAGGCAGCCGTGGCGCTCGTGCTGGTTCATCTCCCCAGGCTTTAAGCTGCACTAATTGCTTTGGAAGCAAGGCGTTCTCCTGAGCAGCAGCATATGCTGCATGAGTGCCTAAAGCAAAGATAAAAAGCCAGCCGCCTCCTCCTTTATTGAAGTTTAATAATAAAATGGAACTGTCACCATTCCCAATAAATTGTTTATTTTAATTTAGAAAAATAATGGAAACTGGCCGCCTTCTGGCACACGGTTGTTGAGGACTGTTTTCCTGGCTTGGCTAATTCTGAACCTCCTGTTCTTTGGTAGCTTGCTCTGAAAGACGCTGAGGCCTTGGTGTCAGTAAAATCAACCATGTGCCTCTCCATTTAATAAAACCTGGCCCTTAAAGGGTGAAATAAGTCATTTTTCAAGGTGGATTAGACTGTAAAGTTGTAAACCAGGAAGTTGACATAGGTGTTTAAGGTGTAAAGTTTTGCAGGATTCTTTTTCAAATATTTCTTTTAACAAATATGAAATTAAAGTAGTCTCACATGTTTCTGTCATTGCAGTTCTTTCAGATGATTTTTCCTGTAATAATAGTGAGAGGTCAGCTTGATACCTCTTGCATTAAGAGGAAAAAGAAGGCATAGATGAAGGAAGTATCTTTACTAAGGCTTATACAGGGCGTGAGTGGCAGAGTGGGAGTTGGAATTCAAGACATCTGGCTCCTGCTTGCTGCTTCTAAGGCATTGATGCTCTCACTTTTCTACCCAATACACAGAAGCTTTCCCATCCCCATTTCATAGGGAGCAAAATTGAGGCCTGAAAGCCAAAGCTACTTGCCTCGGGGTGTCATAGCCGGTAAGTGGACTAGCCAGATCTAGGACTCAGTCTCTTGAATCCCAGTTCAGTTTGATTCTTGCGAAGTCCATGGGGTCTATATACCAGTTGCTAACATACAAGTATAATATGATTGCATTAAATATAAACATTTTTGATCGTACAGTAAGTAGCCACACCTGAGAATAGGAAAAGAAATCTGTATTGATAAGAAGGCTGTAGGGCAGTCAGCCAGGCCCCTTCATTCCCTTTCAGACACTACCCTTGGAGTGTACACAATTAGAGTTCATCTTCAGCAAGTTACTCCAGACCATGGGGAGCAAAAGCCATGGCTGTTCCATCCATGTGCCCCACGAGTGTGCTGTGTAGGAAGTGCCTGTCTTTGTCTGGCATGGGCACTCAGACAATGTGCAAACCAGGTAATGCAATGGCAGTGATTAAGAAGGGGAGGAGGGGGGAATAGATGAGATGAGAAGGATCATTGTAATGCAGGGGGGTCTTTGGGGAGGTATTGTCTCAGCCAGGGTTATTGTGATGGGCTTGGTCATCAAGGTCCTTTGGATTGAGTGGCCTGAATACAGCTAAATCTGGTCAGGCAAAGAGGCAAATTTATTGACTCGCTTACCTGAGAAAACTAAGCATGGCTGGATCTAGGGGCTCAAGCTATGTTATCGTGACTCTATCTCACCCCCTTCCATTGTGGGCTCTGTTCTCCTTGGCTGTTACCTTTATTCAGATGATCTCTTCCTGTGCAGTGGCTGCTCGCAGGACCAGGCTGCCTCCTTGACCTCTCGGTAATCTCAATGGAGAGAGAGTCTTCTTCCTCACGTTCCAGTAGAAGCCCAACTGTGGCCTCTGGGATGGAATTCACAGACTGGACAGAGCTGATCAAAGGGCCCACCCCTTGATCTAGGAAGGAGAGAGAGAGATGTTAGCGTCATCCAATTTATATAAATTATGGGGTGGCGGGAAAGAAGGAAAATCAGAAGAAGGGGAAAGGATGCTGGACAGGCAAAATCACACATAGCCACTGGCCTTAGAGTTTCCTCTGACCCACCGTTAGTCAAGAGGGAGGACCAGACTAGCCCTTGTGTCTCCAGGTCAGTATTATCCAATAGAACTTTATGCGATGGTGGAGATATTCTTTAATCTTCACAGTCCAGTGCAGTGACCACCAACCATATGGGGCTGTTGAGAATTTGAAATGTGGCTTGTGTGATCAAGGAACTGAGTTTTTAATTTTAGGTAATTTTAATTAAACTTAATGTAAATAGCTACACATAGCTCTTGGCTACCATAATGGACAGAGCAGCTCTTAGTGGAGGTCGTATTGCAGGAGATGGTTCCCTGGAAGGCAAGACCGCCTGTCCCCGCTTTGGAGGAGAGTTGGGCTGAGGGTTAAATGCAGAGCGTGGGAGACCAGGATGACGAAGTTGAGTTGGTTTAGGTTGTGGAGTAGGAGGAAAGGGAGTTTGGTTGTGAGGGAGAGGACGAGGAGGAAGAAATAAAGAGAGAAACTTTCATCTCTGACATCATTTGGAAACCTCTAACTTGAGGAAATATTTTTTCTGTCTCATATATGAACCCAGTTTCTACCAGGAAGAAACAAAATCACAATTGACCTTGTTATAATAGCAAATGGAGGGGAATTCCATGACATGTTATTGCATTTTACTCTAAATGTCTAACAATAAAAACAACCATTGCCTGAAGCAACATTCTGCACATGACATGCAGCTACACATGGAGTAAAAGAAAAATTGGTGTGTTATTTAAAAAAAACTGTAAACTTGTGTGATTGAGCACAATGAAATGCAGTTGACAGAAATGACATCAAATGAATAGAACGAACTTGTCAAGGCAGCGTCCAGTCACTGGGATGTGAATCTGGGGCCGGTTAAAGACCAGACTTTCTGATGGGCCTGTCATCCTGCTTTGTGTCCTGTAGGGTGTGTTGGGGCCACCCTGAGGTGGTGCTCGCCAAGCCTTGGTGGTCACCACTCACCCACAAGTCGGGTTTCCAAGGGTGGAGGTTCTTGGAGAAGCCAGACTGATTTGCTCTGATCCCCTCTTGCCCACCTGCAACAGGATGCATGGGCTTCTGCAGATTCAGTCAGCTTCCTAGGTTTGTCCACCGAGTGCTCATGGAGAACATGCCATGAGCTCGGCATCCTGCTGGGCCTTAGGCATCGAGCAAGAAGAACAGAGAAGCAGGAAACTTGGTTCCTGGATGTGTGGTTTGCCTGGGTCCCTGGTCCTCAGCATGCCACTTGATAATCACCTGTAGACTCGGCTGTAGCCCAAGTGCAGGGATTAAGAGCAACCATACTGGAGACAAACTGGCCAGGTGTATGTCAAGCTCATAGCCAGTGCCTGGCATGCAGGCTATCCCCCCCACCCCCCACCAAAACAAAAAGAGCAGCAGGTGTGTAGTGGAAAGAAGGAAGGCATTAGAGCAGCTGAAGCCAACCTGGGTAGAACCTGGGCCAGGCAGCTTGGAGGTATGTGAATTTAGATGCAGTACTGGACCTCAGTCTTAGCATCTGCAGAGTGGGATGATGGAACTTCACAGGGTTGTTGTGAGGACCCAGTTGACTGGTGTTTGTTAAGGACCTAACACAGAGCAGGCTTCCAGAACCGCGGCTGCTCTGGTAAGCATGAGAGCATGGTTGCTGGAAGGGTTGGACCAGGGAAGAGGTCTTGTGGGTGGTGTGAGGATCCCCAGGGTGATTTGCCAACTTCACATCCAGCCTTGATTCATGTTAGGCTTAGGTGTCATTAAAGCTGATCACCAGGGCTTCCCTGGTGGCCCAGTGGTTGAGAATCCGCCTGCCAATGCAGGGGACACGGGTTCGAGTCCTGGTCCGGAAAGACCCCACATGTCGCGAAGCAACTAAGCCCGTGCGCCACAACTACCGAGCCTGCACTCTAGAGCCCACGAGCCACAATTACTGAAGCCTGCACTCCTAGAGCCTGTGCTCTGCAACAAGAGAAGCCACTGCAATGAGAAGCCCATGCACCGCAACAAAGAGTAGCCCCCACTCGCCACAACTAGAGAAAGCCCGTGTGCAGCAACGAAGACCCAACGCAGCCAAAAATAATAAATAAATTAATTTATTTAAAAAAAAAATAAAGCTGATCACCATAAGGATCCCACTCAAGCTTTCCAGTCCAGTTTGCCAGCAAACCTGCAGTCCATCCTGATGACCAGAAACTCCAGGCAGAACAGCATCTTAGAACCATCAGTCATGTCCTAGGCTCAGTCTCCATGATGCTTCGATCACTTTTGGAGTCCTCAGGGAGACACATTATGAGTGGGTGTCACCATGTGGATGCTGATGGCACACTTGGAGCACTGTTGGGTCTCAGGCACAGTAGGAGAAAGGAAGCCACTCCTAGGCCAGGAAGTCACTGGCAAACCTTTACCACTAACCCAGCCCTCTTGCCCCTCTCCCTCCTAGTGACTTTTCCAGCCATTTCCCCAGCAGACAAGGGTATAGATGCCTTTGGAAAGAGAATAATTCATTTCAATAGAAAAGATACGGTTTTGGAATGGGTCAGTTGGAAAGTGATGCCAGGTGCTGTGTTGCTGTGGACATAGGCTTTGGGCCAGTGACCATTATGGACATTCCTGTGTACCTGGGCATGCGCCTGGGCCCGCTCTTGCCTCTTTGTTGGGAAGCAGAAATGTTTGGGTTTCACAGTCACTTTCTTTGTCCCCTTTACTTTCCAGCTAATGCTGGGCTTCTGTGGAACCGACATAGCAGGAGGTCCTGGGGCTGCTCCTGAAGAGGCTTCTTCCCATCTGCCTGCTCCTTGAAGCCCTCTCTATTTGTAGCCTGGATTTCCTTTCCATAGTCACAATTCTCATGCTGTGATCCAGTCTTTAGCCTCACTCTTTGGCTCTTTGGAGGTGGCTATTGAGCATCTTCTGTGTATCAGAAACGTGGTAGATGTAGGGGACAATAGACAACCAGACATGCCATGTCTTAGGAACATCACAGTCTTAAGTGGGGAGGGAATCTAATCAGGCGATTACACACCTGAAGTGCTAAGTGCATGGTGGATCTGAGCCTGGTGTGCCAGCCTGGGCTTGCAAGGAAGCATTCCAAGCTCTCAGGTGGGTGTTCTGGGAAGGTTCCCAGGGCAGGAGGGGGTGATGTTCAAACTGAGACCCCAAAAGTAGGTAAGAGAGACCATCACGATGGGGAGGGGAGGGCAGAAAATGGATGGAGAGTGTGTTCTCAGTGGAGGGAGGGCATGCATGGAGTCTTAAAAAATCATCAAGAGTGGGAAAATAGAGGGTGGGAGAGTGGAGAGTCATGGGAGATGAAACTGGAGAGGAAAGCAGGAATTTTCAACAAATTACATACTTTTCACCAAAATCTGAACTTCTTTTCCCCTAAAATGTAATCAAAGCTAAAAAAATACACATGGAAGGTAAATTTTATATTGAATAAGTTCTTATGTTCTGAATTTGAAAGGCAGAAGCCAAATTATGACCATTGGGTCTGAGAATCATTGGTTTTGCCTAGGCATGTGCTTGTTCATTCAAGGTTGGTGTTTCATATAGCAGGACAGATGCTAATGGATTTTTTTGCTTTGCTGTTTCAGCACTTCAGGGAGCATCTAGACAAACTTTTTGCCAAAGGAATCGGAATGCTGGATATAGCTCTGAATGAGGCCTTCAACATTCTCAGTGATGTAAGCTCCTCTTTGATTTGCCTTTCTCTTCTCCAGGAGACTAGATGGGGTTTTGTTTTAAGTTGTGGACCAGCATTATTGTTAGCCCTGGCTGTCACTGAGCAGTATTCACAGGCATAGAATGGGGGGAAGGTAAGGCTGGCCATATGAGTGATCTGGGGAACCAGGTCCACCTGGTGAAGCCATACCAGCCCTGTGCTGGGCAGAGTTGATGGTGCAGTCTGGTCAGGGGACTCACCTGACACACTTACTGACTCTGGGGCCGTTAGTGTCTCAACACTAGAGCACCATCTAATGCAGATTTCTTTTCACCTGAAAAACTCTCAGTTTCTTCATGGAGTAGACTCACTTCTTACTGTGCCACACTGAGTCCCTGCCTGTGGTGCCGTTCAGAGGGAGAAGGGCTTCTCTGTGTGGTGTGTTTAGGGAGTGCTACAAGCTCTACCTATCCCTCCCTCCAGCCCCCTGGAGATTCACAGTATGCAGTGCACACTCAAGGCTTCAGTAAGTACTGCAAAAAAGAATGCCGCTTCACCTGCTGTCTCTCCCACTTCTTTGAACAAAGAATCCTTTTTTCAAGTAGCACCTGTTAACATCCTGTGAAATATGTTGGGGAAGCTTGGGTTGGTTATTCTTCCCCTTGAATGCAATTGTGTTAGGCTAGAACAACATGCAACTTTTGTGATCTTTTTACTCTGGGAGGGCAGTAGGAAAAGAAATGACTATATTAATGCAGGTTCTGTATCATTTATTTAACTACTATATTTTGCATGCTTTTTAGTGTCAGACACTGGGAATAATACACCAGTGAACAGAATAGACAAAGGGTTTGCTTTAATGGACCTAACATTCTAGTGAAAAGGTCAGCAACCTATGGCCCAGGAGACAAATCAGCCTGCATCTTGTTTTTGTAAGTAATGTCTTATTGGAGCACAGCCATGCCCACCTGATTATGTATAGACTATGGCTGTTCTTGCACTACAATGGCAGAGTTGATTAGTTTCAATAGATACCATGTGGCCTGTAAAACCTAAAACATTTACTATGTCGCCCTTTACAGAGGTTTGCTGACCCCAGTTCTAATGGGAAGAGACATATGAAGTGAGCAGTCTTAAGGAGAACAATAGCACCACTGTTTCAGTGTGATAGGACTTGCTTCTTTACACAGTGAGGTCAGGGAAGAGCTCTCTGATTATGTGATGTTGGAGTAGAGACCTGAAGGAAGTGAAGGAGCAGCCATAATGGGTATCTTGAGGCAGAAATTTCCAACAAGGGGAACAGCAAATGAAAAGGCCCTGAGGCAAGGACATTTGACATATTTACAACACAGCAAGGAGACCAGTGTGACAAGAGCAAAGTGGGGAAGAAAGAGTGTACTAAGAAATAAG